>NW_023425404.1:127956021-128436021 GCF_014108245.1 Pipistrellus kuhlii
AAACCTGGGACATGCAAAAACTATATATAGTTCATCAATTAATCTAGGATCATTTATTTAATAATTCATTTTCCTTGGTGCTTTTAAATGTATCAATATTGGTGATTTATATGTTTTGGCCACACTTTTAATTATGTGATAAGATCTAACAGTGCATGTCATCCACTATGTTTTCAAATGTTTTTGCCTACAATTCACCTGTTTATTCTTCCATCTAAAGCTCCAAATGTTTTAGAATATGTTCAAAAATGCTCAAGATTTGGGAGTATGGAGGGGGGAAGGTACATTAAGTTTATGAATAAGTTTGAGAGAAAAATATCTATTTTCTTAACCATATATTAACCTTAATGACAAGGTAATTCATAACTAAAGTTTTGTGTGTTTTTTTTAATGGTTTTGGTGTGAATATTAAAATCACTTAGAAGGCTTAACACATTTCATTTTCTATTTCACTTTGTGTACTTGTTTATTGCCCAAATTGAAGAATTTATGAGTTTAGGCATAATTAATTTATCTTTATTTAATATGTTTGGCTTTCAAAAAATTACATTGGTTTTTATGCATTAGATACTTATATAATAAAAGGCTACTATGCAAATTGTTTCCTTGCCCAAGAATTTGACCAGGAATTCAACTGGGAGTTCGATCAGGGGGGCAGAGCTGACCAGCCAACTGCCGTGGCTTCTTCCCACAGCTGGCCCTGCCCTCGATCTCCCCTGCACCATCGGATGGACAGGCAGGCCCCACCCGTGCACGAATTCATGCATTGAGGCCCTAGTATTTAAATAAAGAGTTTATCAAATTTTACAAGCATGGAAATACAATCTTATTTGAAGCATTACCAATGAATTTTTTCTTAGAAGTGAGTATTACAGTTACTTATTTGTCCACTTATATTGTAAGTAGAAACCTACTATATCTGGAGTCGTTTATCAATATATTAAAGAGGAAATTGATTTTGGCTCCCTTCTACAAGAACAAAAAAAAAAAGTAATTACAATTTTTAACATGAAGTGGGTTTATAACATATGCCAGACATTGTTCTAAGAGTTTTGCTCACTAAATCCATTAAATAGGCCAATTTTCTAAATATCTATTAATATTAGCACCAGTTTAAAGATGAGTGATTTCTTTACTTGCCAATGTTCATATGGTGGAATTCTAGCATTTTAAACCATGGACTATGGAACCAGACCACATGCACTTAAACTCTACTGTTCCTGCTGTTCTGAGCTTCACAATTCAGTGTAAAAGACTAAAACACAAAGCTACAGTTCTAACTATGTCTAAAGTACCAGTCTGGTAGACATAGAAAGGAAGCACTTGACTACTAAAGAAATTTAGGAATGACTTGATGGATGAAGTAAATATAAGCTGAGTTTGAGAGATGAGTAGAAATTCACTAGGAACAGAAAGAAAAAGAGAATGTTTTAGGCAGAGCAAAGAATATGTTGAAAGGTGGGAGGTTAGAAAGAGTATAGCTCACTTAGGGATAACCAGGGCCAGAGCATTCTTAGGAGAGAAGCAGGGGATGGAACCAAAATCCTGGACAACCCAATTGCTCCATGTCCATGATGCACTTTTAGGAATGTTGGTTGGATAAAAGGAAAGCCTGAACTCATGCTCATTTTGTCACCTTATCAAAGAAGGGCCTATATAATAGTTATCAATTAAGAAGTTACCATTACTTAATTATGACATCTTATTTCTCTACAAATAATTATGTTTATAATGAGACAATGGCAATATGTTTAATTGGAATAAAAATGAATACTATCTCTATAAATTCTTTGTCTTGATTATTCTGTATTTTCCAAGATAATTAAAATCACAACACTACTTATCCAAACACATCCACACATGCCTTATAATTTCATTATCACCATATTCTGAGAAGCATAACCACTTGTAGTCATCTCCACTTCAACAGTGAAGAAACTGAGAACTGAAAGGAACGACCTGCTTAAAACTAGAAAGCTCCCTAAATTAGACTAAAACTTATGTCAGCCTAAAAATTATATCAGCAGCCTATATGTAAATAACACTAATTCTTAGGGCAATGCTCTGGAAAGTGAGGAGCAAGGAAAACCCAGCTTATGTTTGCTGACCCAGGATTTAGCCCCACAGTGACCTCAGGTGCCCTAAGAACATTAGAAAAAGCAATACTGTATGAAAAGTCCTAAAAGCACTTGTTGAGGTCTATCTAAACAATCTTTCATTTCCAAAACTTTGTCATTCTACATTTCAAGCTATAAAAAAATCTTATTTTTATATAATAAAATTTTGAAGAATATATATATATATATATATATATATATATATATATATATATATATATATATATTGAAAATCCAGCTAGATTTATTCTTTTGATTGGATTTGGGGGAAAAAATGTTTTTTTTAGCAATTTCTCTACAAAACTGAACATTTATTATTATTATTATTTTTTTTTAATCCTTACCCGAGGATATTTTTACATTGATTTTTTAAAGAGAGTGGAAGAGAGAGGAAAAAACCAAGATAAATATCAATGTGAGAGAAACACATCAATTTTCCTGATCAGGGTCCAAGCTGGGAAGGAGTCTGAAACCCAGGTAGGTGCCCTTGACTGAAATCTAACCCAAGACCCTTTGATTCACAGGCTAACACTCTATCCACTGAGCAAAACTGGCTGGAGCTAAAACTGAATATTTCAATACTTTATAATTGCCATTGCTTCTCAAAAATATCTCTGGCATCTTACATACCTAATTAAGCTAGGCAGTTGAAATATTTTCTAAAATATTCTATGAGTAATTATGTATATATGAAGGTTTGAAAGAAAAACAATTTTAACATTTAAAAGAGATTTGCTGGATACCTCATAAGTTATTTTTAGGTGTTTAAATCCTATCCTATTGGAAAGCCTACATTCCACTATAATTCCAATGGGGTGAAAAAGAGAATTCATTGTTTATTGAAAGTTTTAATTTATTCACACAGCCTTTCCTCATTCTGTGAGTTAACTAAGTTTTAATTTATTCACACAACCCTTTCTCACTCTAAGTCAACTTTGCAGGCAGTGGGGTAGGAGGCAGGCAGAGGAGTCAAGAAGCTAAATGTGAGGCTATGAATGTATCATCAACCACATATACTAATACAGCACAACTGTGAAGCAAGTTGTGTCCTAAGTGCTTTATTTAAAACAGAACACTTAATTCTTATAATAACCTACTGAGGTAGTTATTGTCATTTTACCTACCAGAAGATAGATAAGTGACTTGCTGATGGTCTTTGCTAGCTACTCAATGGTGGAGCTGAGGTATACTCTCAAACAATGCTCTACTCTGCTTTACATCAGTTATATAAATTATGAGAATAATAAAGTGAAACTTAAAATGCTATTTTGTAAAATATTGGAACATATTTTGAGGCTAGATAATTAACTAAAGAGTTTGGCTTCTTGGTGAGGCTATAAAGATCAATTCACAAACGAGACCAAAAGAATAATATTTGGGCCACTTAAAGAAAAATCCCCTGGTGAGTGGTAATAGTGTTCTAACCAGTCACCTAATTACTAACCAAAGAAAAGTGTCCATTGCAAATTGGATAAGAACTCGAGGTTGCTCTTTTGCTTAAAGGAATTATGAAAAGCAAGAGGATTTTATCTAAATTACTACTGGTGAATGGCTCTTCTAGGCAGGTCTAGGGTATTTAAAATTAATTTCGTGTCATGTTTAATTACTAATGAATTTGCTCTTCTGAAAGTTGGATGACAAAGCTCACACCTATATAATTTCATTGGGAGTATTAATCATTGAATTAGTAATTAAGAATATTAAAAACCAATTTAAATTTTATTAATCTTAATGTGCAAATACTTCTTTAAAAAATAAGCTCCTCCCCCCTCAGAAATATTTTTGGGTAAGAACAAAGCAAATTTAGGAATAGTAATGTCATATGTTAGATTCTGATTAATAGACTGAATTTTATAATGCCATTTATCCTTATGTCTCTGAAGATCAGTGTCCTTATCATTACACTTACATTATGTACTACTTAATTGAATTATTGGCATAAATTAAGATAACACAGAAGATCTTTTTAAAACTAAAGTATTGTAAGTACTAAATACCATATCACTAAAAATGTAGTGTGTTTTATTTCACACACATGAGAATATGTAGAAATTATTTTTAACTAGAGGCCTGGTGCATGAAATTCGTGCAGGGCACAGAGTGTCCCTCAGCCTAGCCTTCACCCTCTCCAATTTGGGACCCCTCAAAGGATGTCCGAGTGCCTGTTTAGGCCTGATCCTGATCACCTGCCTGCCTTTCTGCTTGCCCCTAACCTCTTCTGCCTGCCAGCCTGATCACCCCTAACCTAACCATTCCTCTGCCAGTCTGATGGATGCGTAACTGCTCCCCTGCCAGCCTGATTGCCCCTAAGTGCCTTTCCCTGTAGGCTGGTCACCCGTAACTGCCCTCCCCTGCAGGCCTGGTCACCCTTAACTGCCCTCCCCTACAGGCTTGGCTGCCCCCAACTTTCTTCCTCTGCCAGCTTGGTCACCCCTAATTGCCCTCCCTTGCTGGCCTAATCACCCACAACTGAACTCCCCTGCTGTCCTGATTCCTCCCAAATGCCCTCCCCTGCTGGCCATCTTGTGTCCACATGAGGGCAGCTATCTTTGACTACATGGGGGCAATTATCTTGTGTGGTGGAGTGGTGGTGAATTTGCATATTACTCTTTTATTATATAGGATAGAGGCCTGGTGCATGGGTGGGGGCTGGCTGGTTTGTTCTAAAGGGTGTCCCCAGATCAGGATGGGGGTTCCCTTGGGGCGTGGGGTGACCTTGGCTAAGGGCCTGTGGTGGTTTGCATGCCAGCCATGCCCCCCAGTGACTCAAGCAGAGGCCCTGGTATCTGGGGTTTATTTATCTTCTATAATTGAAACTTTGTAGCCTTGACCAGAGGCCTGGGACAGCCAGGAAGCTTGGCTTCCTCCATTGCTGGGGAAACCCATGCCTCCTGTTTGCTCTGTGGCCACAGCCGTTTTTTGTTGGGATTTATTTATCTTCTATAATTGAAACTTTGCAGTCTTGATTAGAGGCCTGGGCCAGCCAGGATGTGCAGGAAGTTTGGCTTTCTCCATTTCCACGGAAACCCAAGCCTCTGGTTTGCTCTGTGGCCACAGGTGTCTTGGTTGGGTTAATTTGCATACTTACTCCTGATTGGCTGGTGGGTGTGGCTTGTGTGTAGTGGAGATATGGTCAATTTTCATATTACTTTTTTATTAATATTTTTAGATACAAAAGAGATTCTTAGGACTAAATTTCAAGAAAACTAAAGGATAATACTGTAATATTGTGATTTGTAATAAGAAATATAGATTTACTCTTCTTCAACATGTCTGGCAAAGAGCTCCTAAAACCATTAGAATTTCAAAGTGATGAGAGCCAAAATGTTCCCTTGTGTTACGCTAACGCATGACTTTGGGAAGGTTTCGGGAGCTGGTTGTCACAGGAACTTTCTGTATGACACCCAAAGTTTTTTCTGGAGCGAGGAGAGGAGCTGAAGTCTAAATGAATCACCAGAGCCAATAATTTAATCAATGTTGCCTATGCAAGGAAGCCTTTATAAAAGCCTCAAAGAGGCTTCCTGGATGTTAAACACATGGAGATGTTGGGAGAGTGTTGGCTTGGAGAGGGCATGGAAGCTCTGCACTCTTCTGCTGTAACATACCCTGTGTCTCTCTTCCATCTGGCTGCTCCTGAGTTCTATCCTTTTATAATTAATCTGCAATCTGGTAAGTAAAATATTTCCCCGAATTATGTGAACTATTGTAGCAAATTAATCAAACCTAAGGCGGGGGCTCTGGGAAGCTCTGGTTTATAGTCAGCAGGTCAGGAGCACCAGTGATCACCTGGGCCTGCAATTGGCTTCTGAATTGGGTGGAGCAGTGGCATGGGACTGAACCCTTCAACGATAGGACTTAAGGCTATTTCTAAATATAAAGTGTGAGGATTGATTGAAGTTTAGGATATCCAGCTAGTATCAAATAATTGTTTCTCTAATAATTATAATATTGCAGCAGTAAATACTCTTATTATTTGCAGCCATATTCCTTTGTGTCTGCAGCCTAAGTAATGAAATATACCAAATGTCGTAGCTGAAAGTACAATAAAAAAATCTGCAAATAATTCCATCACTTTTCCAATATTAGTGGGAAAAATAAATGAAAAAAGGCATACATTTAATAATGTCCAAAACGTGAAAGAATATATTGCAGAAGAAAGAAAAATTGAGATGAGAAGAGAACCACTGATTGGGTGCTATGTGTCAGCCTCTGCAGTGATTTTGGTGAACATTCTGTCAACACTCAAACCAAGTCTAAGGATTGGCAGGATAGTGGGAATTTCACATTAGTTAAACCGAAGAATTCTAACAAGTCATTTATCTCACAAAGGCTAATATAACAAGCTCTATTGCTCCATTGGGCAAACAGAGTCATTTAATGCAGATGGTGCAGCTTGTAGTGTTGGAAGCTGGGAGAATAAAGGAATTCATTCTGCTCTTCACACTCCCTAAAAATGGCATCCCTTAAAAATGAGCAGTAGTAAGATAGAAAATTCTTGTAACTTAATACTGGCTTAAATGTTTTCTACATTCCAGTTTTCCCACAGCTGAGGCCATTCTTCATCTTTCAAGATCTAAGATGTGGTTAAACTTCTAAGATGCTGCCTATGAAAATGGGTTTCTATGCTGCTGCCATCTTTTAAGGTCATAATTTAAAGATACTACATGAAGCATCAAAGCAGCAGGTGGCCAAAAATCGAAATACACACGAGTGAAATACAAAGCATAGAGGGTTTTCTGAGTGCCCAAATTCTGTGTAATATTATTGAGTAACATCTTAATTAAAAGCACATTAAAATCCAATCTGGGTTTTTACCAAAAATATTAGCAAATGTTTCAAATCTATAAAGACATGAAGAATTAACTAATGCTCACCATATATCAACCACTCAGTACTGCTAAGATAATCACTAATTTAAACTAAATATTTACCATCAATAAATGTCTTTTTTATCAGAGCTGTGTGATCCCTACAGAACAGTGTCTTCTTTGTAAACTTATAACATTTATATAAATGTCTCATATTATAAACATTCTCCTGGTACCTGATTTTTTTCATGTGTTCTCTTATTATTAATTAATTAATTTAATCTATTTGTAATAATTAAATTATATTATTTTATTATGTGCTTTTTAAGCATTGTTTTTCTATGCTTTTGGGGCATTCCTTTGGATTAATTTTTAAAATTTTATTCTTTAATCAATTAATTTATATATATATATATATATATGTATATACTGTTTTAATTCTTTAGTAGTTATCTTTCATTTTGATTATGCATAATTAAAATACAAGGAATTTAAAACATTTTAAAACCAATGAAACTCTCTATTTTTACACATTATTTTGCCCAATTTTAATGCCATATTTTTGTTAACTTTCCCCATATTGTTATTATTATAAGATATAATTCCATGTCCATTCAAACTTACCCACATATTTACTAAGTTCTTTTCTTGCTATTTCTCCATGCATTTCAATATTTCCTCCAAAGTAATTTTTCTTTTTCCTGAAGAAAATACTTTAAACAATTTTTGAGAATTATTATTAGTTGGTGACAAACTTTTTATTTTCAGTTTCCATAATTATATTTTTTTCTTAAGTGGTGATTGAGTTATATTAAGATTTTTTAAATCTCAAAATATTGAATACATTATTATGTAGTTGTATCTTGCTGCTCTAGGAAGTTGGCTCTTACTTTCATGTCATTTCTCTGAGACCATTTGTCTTTTCTCCCAAGCTCCTTTTTTCCCCTTTTAATTTTAGTAGATATTTACTGAATACTTACTATGTGCCAGGTACTTGCATATTAATAAACCATGAGGACAAAAGATGAATAAGGTAGCATTTCTGCCCTCAAAGAACTCGCAGTCTACTGATGAACAGTACATGAGGTGGTAATACAATGAGCAAGGATAGAGGTATACATTAGATGCTCTTGATTCACCTCTGCTGTTCCTCAGAGAAAAGCTGCCTGAAGTTAATAAAGCAACAGCTTTTGTACACACTAAACTCCTTGGTTTCCAGTCTTCTAAATTTTGGAGCCATAGATATTTCTTTTACAAATATTCCCATAAAAAACATACTTTTGCATTTCATCCAACATTTTTCAAAGTTGTGTGTGTGTGTGTGCCTGTGTTGTTTGCTTGTTTTGTTTTGTTTTATCTAGAGTGTTTTTCAGGGAAAGTAATCTGCTACAGTGCCAAAAATGGAAGTCCTATTCTTTGATTTTATGTCCTTTGAATTTAGCCTAGCTAATTATAGCACCAAATAATATTGCTATCCAATATAGTCCTACTAGAGGCTTAGCACATGATTAAATAGTGTAGGGTCCCTTAGGCCTAACCTGCCATTAGGGCCATGTCCGCCTCCCCACAAAGCCTAGCATTTTCCAGGGATACTGCCAGCAGCCCAAAACACTCCTCAGATGCTGCCAGCTCCCCGTGACACTCCAGAAATCCCTCCAGTCAATGCACTTCCTGATGAGTCCAGTAGTTGGTCATGATGCCATCCCGGTGTCACAACCCCAGGCCTTTTATGATATATACAATAATAGATTTAGATAACTTTCAGAATCTACCATTTTTATCAGCTCTGAAGAATTTTAAATATTTTTATTGCTTATAAATATTATAAGCAATAAAAGTAAATTGTAAACATAATCAAATATTATTAGTGGTATTATGAATTCTAATACTTCTTAAAATCTGATCTTAATAACATCAAATCATAAGATCAAATACATAATCATGCTCAAACATTGTAATTTATATGATACTTTATTGAAAGAAAGATAAAAAACACATCTGAGACTTCTGGGTTTTTTTTTTTGTTTTGTTTTTGTTTTTGTTTTTTTTTGGTAGACATGTAAAGAGCTTGGAAGTTGCCACTTTAACAAGTAAAATAAAAATTGAACAGAATGAAAAAAAAAAAAGTCTTCTTGGGTCTATAAGAGAGGGGAGAACACAAGGCAAAATGCTTCCCCCAAGATTGGAAGGGCAGCCCTGGCTGTTTTGGCTCAGTGGATAGAGCATCGGCCTTCAGACTGAAGGGTCCCAGGTTTGATTCTGGGCAAGGGCATGTACCTTGGTTGCAGGCACATCTCCAGTAGGAGGTGTGCAGGAGGCAGCTGATCGATGATTCTCTCTCATCAATGTTTCTAACCATCTATCCCTATCCCTTCCTCTCTGTAAAAAAATCAATAAAATATATATATTTTTAAAAAGATTGGAAGGGCAGGTGCATGACACAAAGATTACCAAGTGAAAGCTGCCATAGGTACTAGTGCAAGTATAGGAAAACCTGAACTGTAATTGAGAAATTGCTGGATTCTTAATTTGGACCACTATGAGGGTTAAATACTCCAAGGGCACCAGTCTTATGGGGATCTAATCATAAATGTCTAATTTGGCAGATCTTGGTGGGTAGTCACCCCCAAAGCATATAACTTCTTTAGTAAAAAGTTTATCTTTCCTTTACACAAGCTCTGTCCATTGTTTTTGTACATCTAGGTTAGCACACCTTTGAAATACCTCTTTTCTAGACCCCTTGAAAAGGTAACCACCCTAAACACAGCACAAAATCTTGTTAACCATCCTGTAATCCACACCGTGTCTTGCTTTCTCTCCTGTTTAGATAACCCTCATTACTTTCCCTCTTTAATACCAAATGCATTAAACAAACAAACAAAAAAGCAACAACACTGCAAACTGTCATCATGATAAACATTTTTCTCAGTCTGTTGAAGTCTTGTTTCTAGGTAAGTCCTCTTACCTAGTCCTCTTTCACTCAAATAAACTCTGATAATCTTTTATTAAAATTCTCTACAGTTTGGCCGAAGCCGGTTTGGCTCAGTGGTAGAGTAGAGTGTCGTTCTGCGGATTGAAAGGTCCCAGGTTAGATTCTGGTCAAGGGCATGTATATTGGTTGTGGGCACATCCCAGGTAGGGGGTGGGCAAGAGGCAACTGGTCGATGTTTTTCTCTCATCGACGTTTCTAGCTCTCTATCTCTCTCCCTTCCTCTCTGTAAAAGATCAATAAAATATATATATATATTTTAAATTCTCTACAGTTTGGATATTCTTAGGTTGACATTTACTTGGTGTAGTTGGCAGAGTTCCAAAGAAGCCCATCCAGGATCATCCTGTTCTAAGTAACAGCATGGGCCCAGCGTGACTCACCAGCTTCTTGCTTTGCATTAGGTGAACTTAGATGAGTTTTATCTCAGAATCTTGGACTGCCCTGCTCTTTGGTAACAGGCCCTAATTTTATTTTTAATCTCTTCTTAGAAAAGCCTTGAAGTGGATAAGCATGGAGATAGCCCAGGGACAGGAAAGAAAAATAGGTTGCTGCTTCTAATTTTGGCTTTTTATTGGATTGCTTACTGAAAGTCTGAAAACATTTTTTCCTGGTTAAATGAAAGACTGAAGTCTCTTTAACTCTGAAAGATAAAAGAGACTTACTTCCTCAACCCTAATAGCCAACAGAACAATGCCAATTGTCGCAGAGTCCTGTATCTGGAGTGGTGGAGGTGGGCATGAGAAGCATCCAGCTCAGTAATGCAACTGATCAGAGAAGCTGGGAGAGTGCTCTGTGAGGCACAGGGCCCGGGAGTGGGCTCATGAGAAAGAGGGGCTCATGTCTTAGAAAATGTCAGAGTTCCAGAGGCACCAGGTGAGTTCCCACTGACTCAGGTATCCTTAAGTGACTAAGCATCTTTGTGGGGTTGCCTGAGGAAAAATTTCCTCCAGGGTATAAAGTGGTCATCCCAAGACATGCACATAAAGGCTGGTTTTCCCTAGAAGTTTGTTTAGACACTAGAGATCTCAAACAAAAACTAAAAGTTAACATGAAAAATTGTGCCTCTGAGGCTGACAAGCCTCTTAACAGTCAGCCTTCCATTTATACTCCTGTAGGAAGATGACTGAGATGAGGATCCTTTGATACTTCTAAGTTAATCTTTTGTGCACACAGTTAGAAAAAGCAAGATATAAAATTAGGTGGAATGAATAAAAAAATATTTAATTGCTCCCTCAAAGCTTTATAAAGAGGATTTAGATAATTGTACGATTTATGACATCATTTTGGTATCAACCCAATTCTTTGAGGCATTAAAAATGTATATCCTTTTTTTTTTTTAAATAAGTAAGGTCATTTGAAACTTGATTTGTCAAGGATAGATATAAATTGTAAATGCCTTCAAAACAAAATTTGGATCCAACTGTTCTTTTACCATGGTTAAAAGTTCTCTGTGTCTATCTATGTGTGTCTATATAGGTATGTGGTAAATGTGAGATAATTTTTTTCTCTAAATAGTATATTAAAGTTAATTTAAAAGCAAGTGCTTGTAACCATTGGGCATGCTACAATTCTCAGAAACAGAATCTATCGATAATTCAAATGCTTTGCAAATCACATTATCTAAGATTAATATTTAATAAATAAAAGCTATTTGGTTTGTTTAAGTAGAACAAACAGGTATTTCAGTTTATTGATATTAAATATAATATTTATATTTTGTCTGAGGCTTCTTGGCAAGGAGAATTTCTAGCACTGTGAGATTATCCAATCAATTGGTATGTCATAAATCCATTCTTAGGATTGATTTATAACCAAAAGGGGAAATTGTGGACACAAATGCAGCTCAATAATAGATCTGACAAGTCCAGTGAATGAAAGTAACTTCACAAGGTGATCTGATCATAAATTTCTAACTGGGCAGGTTCAGAGCCAAACCTGCTAACCTATTATCAAAATCTAACTGATCTAGGGTAAGGGAAATGCCCAACTAAATAATAAATAAATAACATTTCAAAACAGAAAACTCCAGACCTAGATGAGTTCACTGATGTATTCTACCAAATATTTAAATAAAAAATATATATATACCAATTTTCTATAATCTTTGGAGTACAGAAGCAGAGGATATACTTCTTAATTCATTCAAGGCCAGCATCACCCTAATACCAAACCCAGACAAAGACTTTATAAGAAAATAATATTATAGACCAAAATAGCTCATGAACATAGATCTAAAAATCTTCAACAAAATAGTAGCAGATTTAATCCAACAGTATATATAAAAACATAGACACTATGATCAAATGACATGTATCACAGATATGCAAGGCTGGTTCAATACTCAAATATCAATTAACATAATCTATAATAAGAAAAAAAAGAGAAAAATTCCATAATTATGTAATAATAATAAATGCAGAGAAAGCCTTTGACAAAATCCAACACACATTCATGACAAAGATCTCTAATGAAAAAAAAAAAAAGGCCTAAAGTGGAAGTTTCTAAACTCAATAAAGAGCATCTATGGAAAAAAAACCAACATACTGTACAGCTAACATCATACTTCATAACAAGAAAAAGAAATAAAAGGTATGCAGATTTAAAAGAGAAAATAAAAATGTTTTTACTTGCACTTGACAATATCTTCTATGTAGAAAAATCTGTAAGAATCTATGGAAAAAAATATTTGAAAGTAATGAGCAACTATAGCAAAGTTGCAAGATACAAGGATGATATACAAAAGCCAATTGCTTTGCTATGTAGCAGCAATGAACAAATGAAAATATATGTGTTTATGTCTAACAAAATATATACTATATATAAGCTAAAATTAGAAATTTCTGATGAAATATATCACATAAAAATAAATAAATGGATAGGTATTCCATATACATGATTAAAAAATAAATATTGTCACAATATTAGTTTTTACTGATTAATATATTTAATACAATCCCAATCAATAGTCTGGAAATTTATCTTGTAAATATTGCAAACTGATTTTGAAGTTTATATGAAGAGGCAAAAGAGTAAGGAAAACCAACACAATATTCAAGGATATGATCTTAGTTAGAAGACTGACACCATCTGACTTTAAGACATGCTATAAGGCTATTATAATTAAGACAGGGTAGTGTTGGCAAAAGAACAGATTAGTAGAACAGAATAAAGAGCTCAGAAATAAACCCATATAAATATACACAACGGTTGTTTTACAAAAAAAAAAAAATGTATTACCATGAAGAGATAGTCTTTTCAACAAATAATGCTGCAACAAATGGACATCAAAATGTAAACGTAGCCATAGACCTTGTATTCCTCACACACACAAAAAAAATTGAATTGGATCATTCATCTAAATGTAACATGCAAAACTATAGAACTTCTAGAAGATAATATTGGAAAAATATCAAAATGACTTTCCATATGGCAATGATATATGTAATACCAAAGACACGATGCAAAAAAATAATGACTGAATTTTATTAAATTAATAAATTATAATCTGTAAAATATGTTGTTAATAGAATGAAAAAACAAGCCACAGACTGAGAGAAAATATTTGTAAAAGGTAATCTGATGAAGGACTTATATTCAAATATACAGAAAACTAGTAAATCTAAACATTAAGAAAACATACAACACACGCACACACACAAAAAAAGGACAAAGGGAAAAAAGACAACTCATGAAAAAATATATTAAGATTTCAAATAAACATATAAAAGATACTTAACATTATAAATTATTGGGAAATTGCAAATTACAACAATGAGATACCACTACTCACCTATTTGTTGACAAAAAAATGTCCCATCTGTAGAAAGTTTTATAAAAATCTATTTGAGCCAAATTTTGAGACTATTTCTGGAAGAAAACTATCAATGTATTAAGAAAATGCTTTAGAGAATTGCTGTTTTGCAGGTTATTTTACACATTCTGATCAAAGGGCAAGACATAAGGAAGGTACAACACATTCATTGGTGGTGAATTTAGGAGGCGAGGGGAAGCAAAGTGGGAAAATCTCTAAGAAGGGATAAAAAGCAAAATGGAGAGAGACAGCTCCAAGTTATGTTTATGGGTACGGGAGAGTTAATAGTGACATTTATTGTACATAGAGATGGCATGTGTGCAACCAGGTAACAATGAGTGGTTCTGTGGTATCCTCCTCTGTGGTGTGGTGCCAGCAGCTGTACCCATAAGAGAGAGAAAAAGAAAATGACTGTTATTTCAAAGGTATGTGATCCTAGATGCACAAAGACAATAAACAGTCTCACTTAAGGAAAAGATTGACAAGAAGCTACATGCTTTGGACAGGTCTGCCTGCCACGACCTGCTTTAGTTAGGAATTTTAATGTTCAGACCATTCTGTGTGGTTACTTTTAGTCACCAGGTTAGAAAGGCCTGCCATTCTTAGCCCTTCCCCACCCCATTGGCCAATTTATATGTGGCCCCTTTAAAAAAAAAAAATGTTTGTATTGATTTCAGAGAGAAAGGGAGAGGAAGAGAGAGATAGAAACATCAATGATGAAAGGAAATCATTGATTGGCTGCCTTCTGCATGGCCCCTTACTGGGGATTGAGCCCGAAACAAAGGCATGTGCCCCTGACCAGAATTAAACACGGGACCCTTCAGTATGCAGGCCGATGCTCTGCCCACTGAGCCAAACCAGTTAGTGCTGTGGCCTCTTTTTCATTCACACATTAGTGAAATAGAAATTTTAGGGGTGAAATAGGCAGGTTTAGTGAATTCTTTTAAATTAAAGGGGTCCATGGCAAAAGCTCAGGCTCCTGAGAAGCAAAAAGATACATTTCCAATTAAACTGGTTTGGCTCAGTGGATAAAGCATTCGCCTGTGGACTGAAAGGTCCCAGGTTCAATCCCGGTCAAGGGCATGTACCTTGGTTGCAGGCACATCCCCAGTAGGGGTTGTGCAGGAGGTAGCTGACGGATGTTTCTAACTTTCTTTTTTTAAAAAAATATATTTTATTGATTTTTTTACAGAGAGGAAGAGAGAGGGATAGAAAGTCAGAAACATCGATGAGAAATATCAATCAGCTGCCTCTTCCACGCCCCCCACTGGGGATGAGCCTGCAACCAAGGTACATGCCCTTGACCGGAATCAAACCTGGGACCTTTCAGTCCGCAGGCTGGCACTCTATCCACTGAGCCAAACTCGTTTTGGCAATGTTTCTAACTTTCTGTCCCTCTCCCTTCCTCTCTATAAAAATCAATGAAATATAAAAATATATATATATATTGATACATATTTAAAAAATACATTTCCATAAAACAAAAGAATTGGATGAGATAGAATTACATTTCCAAAAGATAAGGGAACTGGGAGTAGTCAAAGGTCTGTATTTACAAAATAAAGAAGGAGGGACTCATGTCCCATGTGAAGTTTCACCTTTGAGCTCAGGAGTTGCTCAAATCAAAGGGGAATAGCAGTCAATCAGAGGGGATATCAAGGCAGGCTTTATAAACCTGGGGAAAAGGAACTCAATGGGACTCTTTCCCCCGCCCCACATGGGAGTCTGTGCTACTTCTTCAACAAATTTCCACCTTTGCTATTCCATCTTCCATCCGTGGTTTTATTCTTCGACTCCAACTCTGATAGACAAAGAATCCAGGGAAGCCATCCTGCCCAGGGAAACACCAACTGCTCCAGTCCCAAATGTCCTTATCATTAGGGTGGCCCAAATCCAAAACACTGACAACAGCAAATGCTGGTGAGGATGTAGACCAACAGAAACCCTCATTTGTTTCTGGTGTAAATGCAACCATTTTGAAACAGTTTGTCAGTTTCTTACAAAAATAGACATACTCTAATTATACAACTCAGCGGCCCACTTTTGGGAGTTTATCCAACTTCATTGAAAATACATATTCCTATACACACGCATAATACTTAGTTAAGGAAGCCAATCTAAAAAAGACCACGTATTTTATGGTTTTAGCTACATACATTCTGGAGAAGCCATAACTATGGTGAGATTCATTGTGATTTATAAGAAATATATTTTCTCATTCAGATGACCAAAATACATGTATCATCTATATTTGGTCTTTGCTCCCCAATTCCTGGCTCACAGCTTCTGAAACCCATGACATTTTACAAGGGTTGAGCTTGAGAAAGGTGTTCTTTGTCCATGAGGTGACTTTTGGAAAGCACCAGAGAATGCAGGCTGGTTGTCATGGAGCCAACCACTGATGAGAAAGGGTTGGCACTTCAGTCCCACCCCTGAAGTCTGGAAAAGGGAGGAGGGTTGGGTATGGAATTAATTGCTAGCAGTCATTTAATCCTATGAAATGAAGTCTCCACAAAAGCCCGGTGGATGGAAGTTCAGGGAAGTTCTGTGTTTGTGAATGCGTGGAGACGTGGGGAAAGTGATGAGCCTGGAGAAGGGAGGGAGGCTCTGACCCCCTTCCTACATCCCTTCCCTACGCATCTCTTGCATCTGGCCCTTCTTCTTCTTCTTCTCCTTCCTCCTCCTCTTCTTCTTCTTCTTCTTCTTCTTTTAATATATTTTGTTGATTTGACACAGAGAGGAATTGAGATAGTTAGAAATGTTGATGAGAGAAACATCGATCAACTGCCTCTTGTACACCCCCCACTGGGGATGTACCCGCAACCAAGGTACGTGCCCTTGACCGGAATCAAACCTGGAACCTTTCAGTCCATAGGCCGACGCTCTATCCACTGAGCCAAACCGGTTTCAGCCATCTGGTCGTTCTTGAGTGATATGTGTTATAAAAATATTATGGTTCTAAGGAAACCCCTCTAATGTATGAAATATCAATAATTATTGTGTGAAATGTTTGCTGTGTGGAGACCCCAATACTTTGTTACTTACAAATTGGTGAATACCCCACTATCTTGATGTGAATGCCCTGAGCCCTTACAGTGTAAACGCCCTGCTCCTAGTACAAGGCACATCGCCTGGCCCACACTGATAAAGGCACAAGTTGTTTACTGCCGGCTATCTAAGCAGGAGACTTTCTTCAGTTGATGTCTCCTGCCTGACAAGAGGAGGATTGAGCCTCGCTCCGTGAGACCAGTCCCTGATGCTCTACTGTGCGAGCCTGAACCAACTGCCTCTGTCTTTGTTGTCAGTCTTTCGGTGTGCATTGCTGGGTGGTCTTTGCAGGAGCTTAGGACCCACTAGGAATAGATAAATAAACCCTGTGTGGCTGCATACCAAGTGTGTCTTGTGTGTTCATGTGTTCTGGTTCATCTCAGCTGTGTAGACATTGAAGTACTAGAGTAGGGGTGTCGAACTCAATCAGAGAAGGGGCCAAAATCTAAAATCCAGCCTAAATCGCGGGCCGAATGGTTTACTGAACAGTCATAAACTGTCATTGTGATGGAAACGCAGCAGAGTGCAGTGATGACAGCGCGGTGCGGGCCACATTGCAAGGCCTGGCGGGACGGATTTGGCCCGCAGGCCTTGTGTTTGACACATGTGTACTAGAGGATAGGCCGTTATTGCTGACTCCTGGTCACCTGTGATTGTCCCATTAATTTAGACAGGTAATTAATTAATTGGGGAATAATTGGGACAATATCCTTTCACAATAAGCCAGTTATCTAGTACATGTGTATCTGAGTTCTATGAGCCATTCTAGCAAATTCATCAAACCCAAGGAGGGTGCTGTGGGAACCTCTCATTTAAGTCCAGTTCACCAAGAGTTATAGGTAAGAGGCTGGACTGTGGCAAGTGAAGTGTGTGCATGGATGATGGGGAGGAGAGTCTTATGAGACTGAGCCCTTAACACTGTGGAATCTAATGTTATCTCTACGATGATAATGTCAGTAATTAATTTATTCTCAGACATACTGTTGGTTTCAGGGAATTCGTTGTTAATATGAGAAACCCCCTTTGCTATGTTGGAATTAGGTCTAGAAACCCAACTTATATGGAGACAATAAAAAGTAGTTGCCAAGGGTTGAGGGCAAGGAGAGATGAATAGGTAAAACAGGGAGAATATTTAGGGCAGTGAAACCACTCTATATGATACTATAGTGTTGGATACATGTAATTATGCATGGGCAAATCCTACAGAATGTACACCAAGAGTGAACTCACATATATTACGGATTTTGTGTGATAATGAAGTGCCAATATGAGTTATCATTTGGAACAAATGTACTACTGTGGTGCAGGATGCTGCTCTTGATGAAAGATGCACATATGTGGGGTCAGCGGTTAAATGAAACTGTCTGTACTCTGCTCAATTTTACCCTGGACCGAAAACAACTCTAAAACTAAATCTATTGCAAATAACTTGGGGTTATGGGATAACTATTTTACATTTTCAATCTCTGTGTTTTTAACTTCTCGTCCTTATTTTTATCCTATTGGCTTCACCCCATTAAAGCTAGACCATAAAGAGGAGAATTTTCCCCCTGAGTTTAAAATAGTGTTTGAAACTCATGTCAGAATCAATATGAGACTTGAAGCATTATTTTTTCCATAAACAATAGATGTTTCAAATACTAAGTGAAGAATTATTTTTTTCTCTCTTTTGCACTAAAGGAAATAAAATCCTCTCAAGGTCTCACATGGGGCTTCCTGAAACAACAGACGACATGGAAACATTAGGGGAGGGGCCGGCAACCTTTAAGACATAAAGAGCCACTTGGACCCGTTTTCGAAGGGAAAAAAAAACCTGGGAGCAGCAAAACCATTGCGACATTTAAAACTAATATAACACTGCATATATTGTTTCTTACCTTAATGCTATATACCGGATCGTGCAGTTAGCTGTCAATCTGAAGAAAAAAAGAACTTTTCCACTTAACAATGTAAAATATATTTTTGCAAATTAATAGCTAATTAAAAATATTTAATTTACCTGGTTAATGGGATTTTTGCTCCTGAACCTCAGTGCACAGTGTCTGCACATCAGGGCTGTAAGACGTTACCTTCATTTTCACACAGGCTTGCAAGTTGTCATCTGTGAGGCGTGATCAATGTTTGTTTTTAATATAGTTCATGTTGGAGAAGACCTGATCACATACATATGTGGAGCCGAAGATCGACAGGACTCCAAATGCATACTTTTTCATGTTTATATAAGTGTTGGGGATGGCATTCCATGTTTCGAACACAAGTTTGTCCTGTTTGGGAAGGTTTTCAATATCACTCCATTTATGATTCTGAGCCAGAATGGCCTTCTGACGGGCAACATCCTCAAGAATAGCGGCCAAGCATTTGAACTTGGACACCCATATATCTTTGTCGGCTATATCGGCCAGTTCCACCTCAAGATCAGGTTGACTTACACCTGCAAATGCAGTCATATTCAATAGGGATGGATCGATCGCCAGGGGAGTGACAGGGAAGGATAATGTGGTTTTTTCCTCTCTGAACTCACAGAATCATTTCCCAAACGAACTTTGCATTATGGTGATTGCAGACTTCAAATATTATAAATTTATCATATCATGTCTTTGTTTGAACTCTCTCTAAGAGGGAAAGTGAGACAGTGTACCTCTCTGTAAATCTGACAAATACTGTCAACTTGCGCTCGAATGCCAAAACCTCCTCCAGCATGTGCAGGGCTGTGCCTCCTTTCCCCTGAAGGGTTGTATTTAGAGTGTTTAGATGTGCTGTCATGTCTACCATAAAATGTAATTTTTCCAGCCACTCTGGTTGTTCCAGCTCAGCAAAGGTGAGCTCTTTGCTGGACAGGAAAGTTTTTACTTCTTCCAAAGATGCGACAAAGCGTTTTAGCGCCTCGCCTCTGGACAGCCACCGGACCTTGTTGTGGAGCAGGAGGTCAGAATATATGCTTTCCACCTCATCCAATAGCAAACGGAACTGGCAGTGGTTTAAACCCTCTGCCATTATCTTATTAACAATCTGAATGACCACATCCATCACTTCTGTGCATTCCGAGGGAAATGTTTGAGAACACAATGCCTCTTGGTGCAGGATGCAGTGAAATGAGAGCAGCGTTCTACCCAGAGCCTTTTGCAGTAGAGCCACAAAGCCCTTCTGTGCTCCTCTCATGCTCGGCGCCCCATCAGTAGCCACTGAGACCAGGTGGTTGGTGTTTATTTTTTCAGCACTTAAATAGTCCAGGGCAGCCTTACAGATATCCTCACCCCTTGTTTGGCCGTAGTCCGGGGAGGAGGCGGCGCTGCCACCTGCACTGTAGAGCAAGTCCCCGTGCAGCTCCGGGAAGACGACAGGGGCAGCGGGCCATCGGCAGCACCGCATCCTTGCAGCCCGCATCCTTGCAGCGCAGGCCGCGCAGCCAGGATGTTGTGGATGCTGAACACGCTGGCGGGCATCCCCGAGCCCCTTGCGGGCCCAGGCCGGAACCAGGGGCGCGTGGAGGAGGAGAAGCGCCTCAGGGTCGGGGGTCCCTGCCTCCGGAGCAAACCGAAAGAGAGCGCTGGTGAGCGGGGCTGCTCCCTCCCCACCCCACCCCTGCACCCGCCTCAATAAGTCACCTTTTTTTAAAAAAAAAAAAACAATTTATCAAGCCCCCAATATTTTGTAAATTAATTAGTGAGCCATGCATGCCATAAAAATAATTCATCAGGCCCCCTAATATTCTGTAAATTAAATTAAGTAAATTAAATTTAGAAATGTAAATAATAATTTATTTTATTTATTTATTTAAAAAAATTTATATAATAGCCACAAATTTCCTACAGTGTGCATCTTACAAAAGGACCTGTCTCCCATGCTTAACCAACAACAAAAATTAGTACTAGAGGTAAGTGATACAGCTCCCTGCCCGCCCCCTGCTGTCGGCCCTGCTGGGAGCCGCAGCAAAGGTTCAAAAGAGCAGCATGCGGCTCTGGAGCCGCAGGTTGCCGACCCCTGCATTAGGGGATACTCGATGCAGGAAATGTGAAGAGATTTGTTCACTGTCTATAGCACCATTACATAGATATAGGCAACTATTTTCCCATGAGAGTGTTAAATTTAGAGTTTGTCGTTATGATTGAGCAGATGTAGAGTAGTATTGCAAGTAGTAAAAATAAAGTTTTATGAACTATGGTGGCTGATGCCAAATGAAAAGGAAGAAGATAGTGGGAATCATGTAGCTTTTCCCTACCCTCAACTTTTCCTATAGGATAGGGAAATTTTGATGCATTGACTCGTAAAAATTGCCAGTAAATTTAGTATAGTATATGATAAAATTCATAGTAGGCTTAGATTACCTTAAAGTGATTAAGACTAATTTTCTGGAGGCTTGAGATACAAATTTAAAAGTTTAACTCTTGAAAAATTACCTTTCTGTGTACCTAAGCTTGTGGTGTGAGATTTGTATCCACTATGCTTCCAAATAGATATAAACTATTAAAATCCATTCATTGGTCCTTAGAGAGTCTAAACCTAACAATTGTGAAGCAGTAATGAACCTGGAGATAAGAAGAGAAGCGTGATGATTAGAAAAGGAGATTTATCCACAATTATAAATTATGTAGTGCTCAAAGATATAAAGTTAGAAGGCTTGGGTAGGAGATCCTAACAAAAATAAAGTGGGATAATAAAGCAGAGATTATATGAAGCCACAAACCATGCAGTTAACTTGAGGCCAAATGTGGTTGGTAGAGTGGTAAGAACAGAGCTATTGAAGGAGTACATACAATAAATTGGAGTTGATGACAGTCAGGCTATGAACATAAGATTTGATAAGCAAGGGGTTATAAATAACTATTGGAAAAACCTAGAGAGAGAAAAAATTCAACAGGACTAGACGACCTAGGGCAATCTTACAAGTAAAGAGCTTGAAAGACATCACTCCTGGACAGTCAAGAAAATGGAAAACAAACTGAATATCAATTAGCTTTCGTGGTCCCTTCAGAGAAATGAGGTAACAGGGACAACTCCATTTTGAAATCTGGAAAAACAAGCTAATTCAGAGTCTGTTTCCTGAAGCCAAAGCCTGCAGAACCACACATAGATAGAAATATTTATATAGTAAGTTTGATGAATTGATAGAGACTTCTTTTTAAAAAAATATATATTTTATTGATCTTTTTACAGAGAGGAAGAGAGGGATAGAGAATTAGAAACATCGATGAGGGAGAATCATCCATCAGTGCCTCTTGCGTACCCCATACTGGGGATGTGCCCACAACCAAGGTAGGTGCCCTTGACTGGAATCGAACTGGGACCCTTCAGTTCGCTGGCTGATGCTCTACCCACTGAGCCAAACCGGTTTCGGCAAGTAGAGACTTCTGAAGAAACTTCTAAGGGCTGCAATCTTACAGGGTCCTCACACTTTCATAAGTTTTGTCTATTGAAACCCCACCAGATTCTCAGGGTGAAGAGCTAAGAGAATTCCCCAGTGGGAAGAGAAGAGTAACCATTGGGACTGTTCTACTTAACAAAGACTACCCTCTAAGGTTATCAAAGCATTATCACATCTGGGGAAGGACATTTGTCTTCACTCCAGCCTCCCTCTAACCTTCTGGTCTCCCTCAGTGATGGGGAGTTAGCAGAATTAGAAGTAATGAAAAAACACTTGTGCATGTTACAACCAAGGGGCACAGAACCACTAAAAGACTAAAATAAAATCATAAGATTGTAGAATGCTTTCTTTCACCACACCTTACCACTACCAACAGAACTCCAGTATAGTCTCAGAGCTTTATAGCTGAAAGAGTTGCAAGACTTAGATTTTGACTAAGGAGGAGTTTTTAGGGAAGCTCAGAGACAATGGAAAAGACAAGAACAAGAACATCAGAGGGACTTGAAACCTCTGGCACATAAAGATTAAAAAGAGCAAACAAATAGTCTAACTAACTCCTAGTCAAATTAACATAAATCCTTACACTAAAGTTCAATGACCTCAGTTCTTATTGTCTAGTACATCTCCCAACTTTCAACAAAAGCTACAAGCCATGTTAAAAAGTAATTTAAAAATATAGCTAAAAATATCAAGCAAGCATCAGAACCAGATTCAAGTAATATGGATTTATCAGACAGGGAATTTAAAATCACTGTAATTGATAAGTTAACGACTCTAAAAAGTAGAAAATATGCAAGGACAGGTGCTAATTTAAGCAGAACATGAAAGCTATAAGAAAGTCAGGATTTGTCAATGAATTCTTAGAACTGAGCCCACAAGTATAAGCTACACACACACACACACACACACACACACACACCGTATTTTCCAGCGTATACGACAACCCCCTAAGTTTACAGTTAAAACATAGGTTTAGGCCTATATTCGCTGTATAAGACTATCCCCCTCTTCCAAGGCAACACCAGTTCTTTTTTTAATAGACTGCCTCTCTAACTCAGCCAATCCAAGCAGGCTTTTTATGCATGCAAATTATACATGTTCTGTACCCGAAGCTACACTGTGTTCTAGTAAAAAGCCTGCTCAGATTAGCCAGAGTCAGAGAGGCGGTCTATTAAAAAAAGAACTGGTGTTGCCTCGGAAGTGGTGGGTAGTCTCATACAGCGAATATAGGCCTAAACCTGTTTTAACTGTAAAATTAGGGGGTCATCTTATACACTGGAAAATATTATATATATATATATATATATATATATATATATATATATAACTTTAAATTAAAGAAATATTGAATATTGTTCATCAAAAAAATTATTTTTTTATTTTTAATGTATTTTTTAAATACTTTCTTGTTGAAAGTATTACATATGTCCCCTTTTTCTCCCATTGTCCTCTTCCAGCCTGCCCCAGTGCTCACCCCCCACCACTGTCAGTGTCCTTTGGTTATGCTTATATGCATACAAGTTCTTTAGTTGATCTCTTTCCCCTCAACTTGCCTACCTCCACCCACACTCCTCTCCCTTCCCTCTGAGATCTGATGGTCTGTTTGAGAACTCTTACCACTTACAACACCATGGACGGATCTGGAGAGCATTACACTAAGCAAAATAAGCCAGTCAGAGAAGGATTAAGTATCACGTGATTTCAATCATTTGTAAAATATAATGAACAGGAAAAACTGATGAACAAAAGTAGAACCAGAGACATAGAAGCATCACCAAATAAATTTATCAACAATGTAAAGAAGACAGTGAGGGGAAATATTTTCAACTCATAAAACTGTTAAGAAGTGGGGCCCTAACCAGTTTGGCTCAGTGGACAGAGCATCAGCCAGTGGACTGAAAAGTCCTAGGTTTGATTTCTATCAAAGGCATGTACCTTGGTTGTGGGCATATCCCCATAGGGTTGTGCAGAAGGCAGTTGATCGATGTTTCTCTCTCATCGATGTTTCTAACTCTCTGTCCCTCTCCTTTCCTCTCTGAAAAAAAAAATCAATAAAATATACTTTTAAAAAAAGAAGTGGGATCACGGTGTCAAATGGGAGTTTCATTTTTAGTTTTTTTGAAGAAATGCCATACTGTTTCCACAGCGGCTGCACCAGTCTGCATTCCCACCAGCAATGCACGAGGGTTCCCTTTTCTCTGCATCCTCCCAGCACCTGTCATTTGTGGATTTGTTGAATAGCTGTTCTGACAGGTGTGAGATGGTACCTCATTGTTGTTTTGATTTGCATCTCTCAGATGATTAGTGACTTTGAACATGTTTTCATGTCTCTTGGCCTTCCTTATGTTCTCTTTCAAAAAGTACCCATTTAGGTCCATTGCCCATTTTTTTTTATTGGGTTGTGTATCTTCTTTTTGTTAAGTTGTATGAGTTCCCTGTAAATGTTGGAGATTAAACCCTTATTGGTGATAACATTGGCAAAGATGTTCTCTTACGCAATAGTCTTTCTTGTTGCTTTATTGATAGTTTCTTTTGCTGTATAGAAGCTTTTTATTTTGATGTAGTCCCATTTGTTTATTTTCTCTTTAGTTTCTATTGCCCTAGGAGCTGTATCAGTGAAGATATTGGTTGGGCATATGACAGAGATTTTTGCTGCCTGTTGATTTCTCTAATATTTTTTATGGTTTCTGATCTTATGTTTAAATCGTTTATCTATTTTGAGTTTATTTTTGTGTATGGTGTAAGTTGGTGGTCTAGTTTCATTTTTTTCTCATGTTCAATTTTCCCAACACCATTTGTTGAAGAGACCATTTTAACTCCATTGTATGGTCTTGCCTCCTTTGTCAAATATTAATTGAGCATAGTGATTTAGATCGATTTCTGGGTTCTCAATCCTATTCCATTGCTCGCTATGCCTGTTCTTATGCCAGTATCAGGCATTTTTGAGAACGTTAGCTTTGTAATACAGCTTGAAATCTAGGAATATATCCCAAGAAACTAGAAACAGTAATCAGAAAGAATATATGCACCCCTATGTTCATAGCTGCACGATTTATAATAGCAAAGATTTGGAAACAGCCTAAGTGCTCATTAGAAAATGAGTGGATTAAAAAACTGGTACATCTATACAATGGAATACTACAATGCAGTAAAAAAAGAAGGAATTCTCACCATTTGAAACAGCATGGAGCTGGAGAGCATTATGCTAAGCAAAATAAGCTAGTCAGAGAAAGATTAATATCACATGATCTCACTCATTTATGGAATATAATGAACAACGTAAACTGATGAACAAAAAACAGATCCAGAGACCAAGAAGCATAGATCAGGCCATCAAACCTCAGAGGGAGGGTGAGGGTAAGTGGAAGAGATCAACCAAAAGACTTGTATGCATGCATAAAATCCTAACATGGACACAGACACCAGGGGGTGAAGGCATGAGTGGGAGGGGGGGCAATGAGGGGATAAGGACACATATGTAATACTTTAATCAATAAAGAAAAAAAACCTGTTAAATGTTTAATATCCAGAATATATAAAGAAGATTTAACACCAAAAAGACCAACAACCCTATTTAAAAATTGTCAAAGGTCTTGAATAGACTTTCTCCCAAGAAAATATGCAAATACCTAACAAGAGCATTTAATGAGGAAATATAAGAAAATGCAAATCAAAACTACCATGAGATACCACTTTTTTAATAAAAAAGGGAACATAATAAATATTGATAATAATATGAAGAAATAGGAACTCTCATATATTGCTGTGAGAATATAAGGAATGCAGACTCTGGAAACAGTTTAGCAATTTCTCAAAAAGTTAAACATAGAATTAACATATGACACAGCAATTCACTATTATGTACATATCCGAGAGGACTTAAAACACATGTCCACACAGAAACTTGTACTGTACATGAACGGTTATAATAGTATGGTTCATAATATTATAGCTGAAAAACAGAAACAGCCTAGCTATCTATCAACAGATGAACATATTGTGTTATTTATATGTAATGCCATATTATTCAGCAATAATAAAAGGAAATAAAGTAGTGATACATACTACAAATTAGTTGAACCTCAGAAAAATTATGCTAAGTAAGAAAAAAAAAAACATGGACAAAAATGATACATTCTATTATGCTTTTTATATGATACTAGTGGCCTGGTGCAAGAAATTCATGCATGGGGCAGGTGGGGTGTCCCTCACCCCAGCCTGCACCCTCTCTAATCTGGGACTCCTTAGGGGATGTCCAACTGCTAGTTTAGGCCTTATTCCTGTGCTGATCCCTGTGGGATAGGGCCTAAACTGGCAGTCGGACATCACTCTTGCAATCCTGGACTGTTGGCTCCTAACTGCTACCTGCCTGTCTGCCTGATCACCCCTAACCACTCTGCCTGCCATCCTGTTCACCCCCAACTACGCCCCCCACCCCGTTGCTGGCCTACTTACCCCCAACTGCTCCCCCTGCCACCCTGATCGCCTCCAACTGCCCTTCCTGCCAGCCTGGTCACCCTCAACTGCTCCCCTCCCTAGCTGCCCTGGTCACCCCCAACTGCCCTGTCCTCCTGACCTGGTTGCCCCTAACCACCTCTGTCTCAGCCCCACCACCATAGCTTTGTCCAGAAGGACATCTGGAAAGTCTCCTGGAAAGTCTCCCAGTTTAATTAGCATATTACCCTCTTATTAGTATAGCTATCCAGAATAGGCAAATCCATATACAATGAAAGCAGATCAAGGGTTGAGGGCAAGGGTGAATGTGGAGTGATTAGTTGATTTATATGTGGATAATATTTGCAAACAATATCTCCAACCAGCAGTTAATGTTAAAAATATATAAAGAACTCATATAACTCAACACTAAATAAACAATTCACCTCAAAATATGTTGGCCACCATGAATAATGCTGCAATGAATATAGGGGTGCATATATCTTTACAAATAAATGTTTTCAAGTTTTTTTTTTTGGGTAGATACCCAGAAGAGGGTTTTTTGAGTCATATAGTAACTCTATTCTTAATGTTTGAAAAGCCTCCATACTCTTTTTCTATTGTGGCTATACCAGTTTACATTCCCACCAGCAGTGAATAAGTGTTCCTTTTTCTCAATTTGATTTGCATTTCCCTAATAGCTAGTGATGTTGAACATCCTTCCATATATCCGTTGGCCATTTGTATGTCTTCTTGGGAAAAGTGTTTGTTCAGATCTTCTACCCATTTTTAAGTTGGACTGTTTGTTTGGTGTAGAGTTGTCTGAGTTCTTAATACATTTTTAACATTAACCCCTGGTTGGGGATATTGCTTGCAAATAACATCCCCTGTTAGTTTGGTTACCTTTCTGTTTTGTTGGTGTTTTTTATTTTCATTTTGCTGTGCAAAAGCTTTTTCTTATTGTTTTTAATCTACAGTGAAAAGTGAGATGAAAGGTGGGAAAGCTGCTGTCCAGTACTCACAAGAGAAGGACTGTTATCATTTTGCTTCTTTCCCAAGAGCTCTCCTAGCTCTTTATGGTCACTGTAGGTACCCTATTCTCCAAGTCAGTCCCAGCCAGTTGTTGGTCAGCTAATCACAAAAAGGGGTGTGACAGAGAAAAATAACCATATAAAAAAGAAATATACAAACCTTAAATATGTTCTTTTAACGTAAGGCATTATGTTCCCCTAACATCCATCTGTGCCTTTTTTTCTGAGTAAATCCCTTGATTGGAGTTTTGTATAGTTTTTGCAGCACAAGCCATAACTATGACACACATACAGCCATTTTCACTATGGGTTCTTCAAAGTAGAGCATAAACCTAAATACAATTACAAAGCAGCCCAAAAGTAAAACCCAGTTGAAACTTTTCATCCTTTCTCTCCCATATCTTTTGGTAACTTTGCTAATATCTAATTCTGTGGTGATATTTTAAGTGTGATTCATTTTAATATTCAGGTTGTCCAAAACTTTCAACTTGTTTTGGGTGCATGTGTGTACATGTGTATGTGTTGCTACTTATTATTGGTATACACAGCAGGCATTTTACAAAGTAAAGAGAAGCAGCTTTGCATCCTGGAAGAATTCACAATTAAACTATGACTATATAAATGAGACATAAAACTTGAATATCACTTTAAATTTTTATCAAAGAAACACGAGTATAATTTAGAAGTTTAAGAATTTAACTCATCCTGTTTATGAATAGTATCAACAAACCTGTTTCATCCCTTCCAGTGCCTGATGTCATTTCACAAAGGCAATCACTGTCACTATTCTTATAATTACAGGGTGGGCAGAAAGTAGGTTTTGTTTGGGAAAGAATACAGTAATTATTGTACAAGACTAAACTCTGTGTTTCATGTGCTCGAAACTGCAAACCTGCTCTTGCCCACCCCTATATATCATTGATTGAGCTTCTTAGTATGGGAGATTAAGCTACACTTTGACTTTATTCTACCACAATCCTCTCAATTTTACACATATACATGCATCACATTCTCAGTTTTCCCAATATTGGTTAGGTGAATTTTCTCCATTCATAACTTTATACACTTATAGGTGAGTTTTAGAATATGTAATAATTACTTTTCCTTTCTTGGCTACCTTTTTGTTCTAGTTTTTTGTTTGTTTGCTTGTTTGATTGGTTGTTGGTTTTGCTTAGTTTTATGTATACTTATCAATAATCTAATCTTTCTCCCTGAGCTGCGGTTCTCCTCCTTACAGAAATTAAACACGTCTGCTCCTCTGTGAGCTCAAGGTCTTCTTAGTTTTAACCCTCCTGCAACTCTGTGTCCTCCTGATGCTGCAGGTCCACATACAGCCATAGATTTGAAACCCCTTCAACTTATTCTTATGCTAGACCTCTTCTCTCTTGTATTTCTTTTTCATTTTTCATCTATCCCCTTGTTTAATATATCTTCCATTAAATTAAAAAAAAGCAAATGAGGTAAATTATTTTGAAATTCTGCATGTTTATAAATATTTCTCTTTTTTGTAACTTCATACTGATGTTTAAAATTGGGTTGGATAAGGATTGGAAGGTTGAAATTATCTTCCCTTAAATCTTTAAGGGAATAATCTCTCAGCTTCCAGAATTGCAAAATGACATTCCTATTTTCAATCCTTTGTGGGTAGTCTTTATCTTCCCTCTCTAGAAACTTCTAGTAACTTCTTTTTACCTGAGTTCTAATTTTTTAAATAGTAATAACTTATATTAAACATATTTTAACCTAAGATAGCTCATTTTACATGAGTTTCCAACTAATTATTCGTGTCAGGGAAAAAAGAAAGAAAACCAGAGAAAATCCCTTGTAGAAAAAAATACATAGTTAACATTTCTACTTGTGGGGGGAAAAAACAAAAGAGCAATGAATAATCTGAACATCCAAGTATTAGCCTTAATTTCATCACTCATAGTGAACACCACTATTAACCTTCAGATCTGACTTGTTCTTTTCATTCAAAAGAAAGAAAAAAAAGTAGGTAAAATATGTTAAGGCATATTTGATTTTGGCCTTTTATTATTTACTAGAGGCCCAGTGCCTGAATTTGTGCATGGGTGGGGTCCCCTGACCAGCTGGGTGGTCAGTGCACTCCCACAGCCAACCTCCCGCAGCTGGCCAACCTCCCGTGGTCTGCCCCCCACCTCCCAAGAGGTTGGCTGCGGGAGTACACTGACCACCAGGGGGCAGCTCCTGTATTGAGCATCTGCCTCCTGGTCAGTGTGCATCATAGCGACTGGTTGGCCAGTTGTTTGTTAATTTGGTCACTTAGGCTTTTATATATATAGATTGTGTATAGTCTTTAATTGGCCTTTTTAATCAGTAAATTCAGAGAGATAAGAGAAGATACAGAATCCATTAAATTAGAATAGGACACTATATAAAAAAATTAATTTTAGAGAACAATAAAAGTTATTGAATTAAAATGGTAAAAAGGACTACTGGTAGAGAAATGGATTTGAGGAAATCTCATAGGAAAAAAAAAGAGAAAAACCAAGAATAAGTTGGAAATTTGTAGAAAACGGTGTAGAAAATTAGAGTTAATCCAGAAGACCTCATGTTTGGCTAATATTTCGCCTATCAGATCCTATTTAAGCATAAGACATGCCTACACAAATGTGGCAGCCTTGTGAAATAAACATGGCTTGTGAAACAAGTCTCGTCATTGTAGGCGTATCAAGTGAGCTTCTTGACATTTACTAGCAACATCCCAAATGTCTGTTTCTGTATGTCATTTCTTTCCAGGCTGCCAGTTCCTATAAAAAGTTATATTCGGTTTCAGCCTTTTTCCAGGGCATATAAACATTCTGTAAGCCCAGCAGTGGGAAGGGGCCTGGGGCATCACCATAATGTGGGAACATGTAAACATTCCCCTTGGCTTGCCCTCAGCAGAGTCTATATGTCTTGGGTTTCTATATATCTATCAGTAATCCATTCCCAATCTCTACCCTTCATCTTTGAGTGTATAACTGGTCTGATTCAATATCTTCAAAGTGCAAACATCCAATCTTCTGCCTATTTTTGGAAGATGGTAGTTGCCAGGATGCAAGGATGAAGGAAAGCATCTACATTTTTAACCTTCCTTATACACACTTTCAACTTGTCCTTCTGTTTTCACCTTCTCACCCTTGCTCCCAGAATTATCCTATATAATAAAACCCTAATATGCAAATCGGCTGAACAGCAGAACACCTGGCAGAACGACTGGTCCCTATGATGCACACTGACCACCAGAGGGCAGATGCTCAACGCAGGAGCTGCCCCATTTTGGGCAGCTCTTGCGTTGAGTATCTGCCCCTGAGGAGGAGGTGACCAGCAGTAGTGATTGGGAGGTGGGCCTGGCCTATGGGAAGCCAAGGTGGGTGCCAGCAGAGGCCCCCTGATCACCCCACCTGTCAGTTGCCCCACAGATGGCCCTGATTACCATACCCTAAATATTGGGAACAGTTTCTTAGATTTAAAAGTGAAAACCTGGCAAGGCTACTCTAACACTGAAAAAACAGGATGATGCAATTGACTCTGGCTTGCACATTTTGTGGTCAGCCCTGATTCTGACACTTATAACAATGACAAAGCCAATTACTTAACTTCTCTCTGCTTCAGTTTTTCCACACATAAGATAGGGAAAATGGTACTACTGCCTCAGAAGGATCATGTTATGTACTATCTTTATAATCAGGGCAAAAAAGTAGGTGTGCATACAACAGCAAGAGGCCTTGTACCTGTATGAAAAGTGTGGTCACTGGTGCATGCAGCATCCCAGATTGTGAGAGGGATGTCCAAGTGCCGGTTTAGGTCCAATCCCTGGAGATCAGGCCTGCACTGGCAATTAGACATCCCCCACCCCCATGGATGAATTTCTTGCACTGGGCTTCTAGTCTAGTATATAAAATTTTGAACATTTGCACAATTCTGTGGTACAAATTAAATTGACTTTCATGATGGCTCAGTTTTTACTTGCTCTGACCTTGAAAATTAGTTACCACATGTCTGTTATTTATTATTAACCATTGACTCCTTTCTCATTTTCTTTATGCTTGTGGGCTTATAACTTTTAGTCCTTGCACTCACGGGGTTTTGAGAGAAAAAAATGTTGATAAATGCATGCATTCAGTTATCTATGTTTTTGGTAGAATTCAATGTAATTCCCAACGAAGGAAATGTCTATTCACTCAAACTTTATTGGTTTATTTCATGATTAATTAAATTATGGAGGTAGACTAACAAATACAATAAGCATAAAAATATTTTTGATAAACAACAGAAAACATTTGGAGATATACAACTTACTTCTTAGGAGTAACATATGTGCAAGTCCTTTTAATCGTTGTTCTTTACAAAGGGGAGGGAAAACATTGATTAACCCAGAAAAGAGACTTAGAGAAAGATACTTAAAATTGATAGTTTTCTTTCCTTTCTTTCTTTTTTTTTTTGTGACTTTTTAAAAAATGTATTTTTATTGATTTCAGAGAGGATGGGAGAGGAAGAGAGAGATAGAAACATCAATGATGACAGGGAATCATTGATTGGCTGCCTCCTGAATGCTCTCTATTGGGGACCAAGCCCACAACCCAGGCATGTGCCCTTGACTAGAATCAAACTGGGGACTTTTCAGTCCCAGGACAATGCTCTATACACTGAGCCAAATCAGCTAGGGCTTTTGGTGGTTTTTTATATTGTTTTTAAAAATTCTTTATTGTTTAAAGTATCCTATATAATAAAAGGGTCATATGCAAATAGAATGAATGGCAGTACAATTGAACAACCAATCAAAGCAAAATATACTAATGATATACTAAGGCTTCTCAACCTCTTGTTATGAAGTGTACTGACCACCAGGGGGCAGATGTTCTGACCAGTAGGTTAGCTTGCTGGACTGAGCAAGATGGGCTGGACATTCCCTGAAGCCCTCTCACTGTTCCTCTCCAGCTGGCCAACCTCCTGTGTCCTTCCCCAGCCAGTTGACCCTGACCGGCCCCAATCAAGACTGGGTGAGATGGGGCCAGACATGTCCTAGAACCTTCCCTTGGTCCCTCCCCAGCTCGATCATGCACTATTGAGGTCCCTCAGGCTGGCCTGCACCCCTCACAATCCGGGACCCCTCAGAGGATGTCAGAGAGCTGGTTTCAGCCCAATCCCACAGGCCACTCCCCTTGGGAGGGAGCCAGAGGAAAGGCTCATGGTTGGCAAGTGCTGCTGTGGCAGCATGAGCATCTCCTGATTGGACTGATTGAGCTTGAGCCCACAGCAGACACAGTGGGGCTGGGATGAGCAGAAGTGGCAGATTGGAGCTACAGGAGACATTGGACTGCAGGTTTTGGCCTGATCCCTGAAGGCCATACAGAGGGACCATACCCATGCACAAATTTGTGCACCAGGCCTCTATTTATATATAGTATTACATATGTCTCCTTTTCCCCCTCATTAACCTCTCTCTGGCCACCCTGCACCCCTGCTCATGCCCTCACCCCTCTGGTGTCTGGGTCCATTGGTTATGTTTATATGCATACATACAAGTCTTTTGGTTGGTCTCTTATTCCCCCACCCCACTCCACCACTGCCTTCCTTCTGAAGTTTGATGATCTGTTTGCTGCTTCTCTGTCTCTGGATCTGTTTATGTTGTTTACTATATTCCACAAATGAGAGAGATCATGTGATATTTATCTATTTTTTGTTGTTGAAAACATTATAGATGTTCCCCTTCGTGTGTGTGTGTGTGTGTGTGTGTGTGTGTGTGTGTCTCCATTGACTCCCTCCACTTAGCACCCATCTCTCCCAGGCCTTCACCACTCTATTGTCTGTGTCCATGGCTATGTATATAAGCACATAAGTTCTCTGGTTAAACACTCCCTTCCCACCCTCCCCCACCGCCTCCTCCCTCTGAGATTCTTTAGTCTGTTTTATGCTTCAATATCTCTGATTTTATGTTGTTCATCAGTTTATTTTGTATATTAGATTCCACATATGTGTAAGATTATGTGATACTTCTTTTTCTCTGACAAGCTATTTTGCTTAGTATAATATTTTCCAGGACCATCTATGCTGTTGCAAATGGTAAGAGTTTTTACCTTTTACAGCTGCATAATATTGCATTGTGTAAATGTACCACAGTTGGTTTTTTTTTATCAACTTATGTGTTGATGGGCACTTGGGCTGTTTCCAAATCTTAGCTATTGTAAATTGTGCTGCTATAAATATAGGGGTGCATATATTCTTTCTGATTGGTGTTTTTGCAATTCTCATTATATATCCCAGAAGTGGGATGGCTGGGTCATAAGGCAGTTTGTTATTTATTTATTTTTTATTTTTTGAGGAAACTCAATACTGCTTTTCCTAGTGGCTGCACCAGTCTTCATTCTCACCAACAGTGCACTAAGGTTTCCTATTTCCACATCCTCACCAGCACTTGCCATTTATTAATTTGTTGATGATAGCATTATGGTGAGTATGGTTTTAATTTGCATATTTCTGGTGATTAGTGATATCGAGCATTTTTCATTTCTATTTGGCTTATCTGTATGTCTTCTTTAGAGAAGTGTCTATTCAGGTCCTTTGCCTGTTTTTTAATTGGATTGTTCATCTTCCTGGTGTTGAATTGTTTAAGTTTTTTATATATTTTGGAGATGAAACTCTTATCAGATGTATCATTGGCAAATATGTTCTCCTTTTCATTTTTTTCAATAAATGAGATCATATAATATTTGTCTTTTCTGACTGACTTATTTCACTTAGCAAAATAATCTCCAGGTCTCTCCATGTTGTCTCAAAGGGTAATAATTTATACATACGATATAATTTCATGTATGAATAATGAAAATTTTATGTCCTCCTTTTCATTTTGGATGCCCTTTATTTCTTCTACTTGTCTGATGTCTATGGCCATGACTTCCAAGTACTGAGTATATATATCAATCTGAATTGAGATATATACTCAGTACTTGGTTTCTCCAGGGAATATATATATATATATATATATATATATATATATATATATATATATATATATGTGTGTGTGTGTGTGTGTGTGTGTGTGTGTGTGTGTGTGTGTATTTTTTTCAGGACTATACCACCGACCATGGGAATATATATATATTCCCATGGTCGGTGGTATAGTCCTGAAAACAGGGTCAGTGGTGTAAGCCCCAGTCCTAGTCAGGAGAAGACTGATATCTCAGCTCAGTGGTTGGGCACAGAGAGAAAATTTTCCCTTCTTTTGCCTTTTTTGTTCCATTCATTGGATTGAATGATTCTTACTTGCATTAAGGAGAGAAATATGCTTTACTCAGTCTATCAAATCAGGTATAAATCTCATCTGGAAACAACCTCACAGATACACTCAGAAATCATGTTTAGTCTGGGCATTCCATCACTCAGTGAAATTGATAAATAAAATTAATCATCATAGACATGATTTTGAATGCCCATTTATATATATATATATACACACACACACAAATGTATGTATTTGTGCTAACACACACAAATGATACTGTTTTTCAAATATACCATGAATGAATAAAATGGGTGGTAAGTCAGTAGGTGGTCAGTAAGGAGAAAGGGGTCCTGGATTGTGAGAGGGATGTCCAACTGCTAACTTAGGCTCACTCCCTGCAGGTGGAAATCCCCTGAGGGGTCTCGGACTGTAAGAGGGCACAGGCTGGGCCAAGGGAACTCCACCCTCCAGTGAACATATTCTGTGCACCAGGCCTCTAGTTACAAATATTATAAAATATGGCAATATCACTATTGCTGGGTACAAAAGTTTCAAATGCACTAATAAAGAACATTTCTATGGCCATACTTGATTAATTGGAAGATTAATTAATTAATTAAGTTTCTGTCCTGGAACCTTCATCCCTGTGGACACCTTGATTTTAACACCTACAACCCATTTAGGATTCTGACCTCCAGAACTAGAAGAGCATACATTAGTGTTGTTTTTAGCCACTAAGTTACTGGCAATTTGTTATAAAAGTAATAGAAAACGATACAAAGCCAAATTGAAGAAAACTTATTTCTGACCTTGAAGATATTTACATTGCTGCAAATGCTGAAATCATATAAAATTTCATAGAGACACTTTATAAGAATAAAGAATTTGTGTAGCCCTAGCCAGGTTTTCTCAGTGGTTAGAGTGTTGGCCCTCAGGCTGAAGGATCACAGGTTTGATTCCAGTTGAGGTCATGTACCCCAATCTCTGGCCCCAGTTGGGGCACAAGCAGGAGGCAACCAATCAATTTGTCTCTCTCACATCAAAGTTTCTCTCTCTGTCTCTCTCTCTCCCTTCCACTCTCTTTAAAAATAAATGAAAAAATCCTCTATTGAGGATTAATAACAACAAAGAATTTGTATAAATGTTCTTGAGCTTTTGCTTACTTTTTTTTTTTACCTCATAGTTAAATAACAACTAGAAATAAAAGGAACCAAAGTTTAACCTCAAATTCAATTTTAATCATGATCTTGTATAATATTTTAACTTTTGAAGGTTTTTATTTGTTTTCAACTCTTTATTACCATGTTGATATTAACAAGTCTAGTATTAGAAAACTCCAGATAAAGAGTACTGTTGTTCACATTGCCAAGAGACCATGACTAAAAGAGTCGTGTATAAAATCAACATCCCACAAAATATTTCACCAAGTTGACCACAAATACCAAGCACCTTCCAACCTCACACTCCTGCTATCCCCCATCTCCTCAGGGAAAGAACACATGTCTACAGTGATATAGACTCCTAATTTAACTACATATAATAATTCCCATAAAAACCCCAAAGTAGTAGGAAGGTATTAAATTTCTGGCCAACCTGAAGAAAATAATATATATATATATATATATATATATATATATATATATATATATATAACCACTAGGACCAATTTGTTAAATACATATGTGTTTAGTTGGCTAAACAGTAAGTTGACAGTAACATATAATTTTTGAATGAATTCATTAAAATAACTGTTTAAAAAACAACTGTTTTAGATCTAATCTAATAGGTTAACATGGATTTAACAAAAATATCACTGTGTTTATTATCTATTGCTTTTATAACAAATCACTACAAACTTAGTGACTTGAAACAATATAAGTCATTATCTTACATTTCAGTAGGTCAGAAGTACAACAGGGATCTCAGAGTTAAAATGAAGGTGTTGGCAGGGCTGTGTTCCTTTTGGAGCTGTTACGGGAGAATCCGGCTTCCAGAGGCCTCCTATACTTGGCTCATGGCCGCCTTCCTTCATCTCCAAAAACAGCAATGTCACATCTCTCTTACCCTTCTTCCGTTGTCACATCTCTCTGTAACCATAGGTGAAAGGGTTCTCCACCTTTAGAGGACTCATGATATTGGATTAGGTCTCCCATATATCCAGGATAATCTCCCCATCTCAAAGTCAGTACCCTCATTTATATCTATAAAGTTCTTTTTGCCATATAATGTAACACACTCACAAATTTCAGAATTAGGGCATAGACATCAATAGGAGCTTTTATTCTACCTGCCACATTCAAACACACACACACACACACACACACACACACACACACACACACGTGCGCGAGCGCTTAACATTGAACTCCATGGGAGACTGGTGAACATGGAAACTTTATGACAGAAAAATAAACCCATTTAACCAATTTACCCAAAAGGGAAGATATACCAGTTTTGTTGTTGTTGTTGTTGCCTGATTAAATAAAGCATGTAAGTATCATAATAGAATACTTTTCATTTTGTTGTTTAGACACCTATCTTTCTTTCTCAGTACTTTGTGTAAAGGGTGGAAAGGTAGGGAAGCTGAAAAGAAGGTTATGAAAATTAAAAGATTGTCAATATGGATTCTGAATTTTTCTGTCTTGAGAAGGATAGAAACAGAATCTAAGATAAAAGCTCTGAATATTTGAGTCTAAGAACAGACATATTACCTCAAGTGTCCTAGAACAGTCACATAAACTTAAATAAACTCAAATTCTCAGAGCTTCATTCATTCATTTGCTTAATCAATAAGTAGTGTCCCTGAGATGCCTCAGGCACTCTGCTAACGTATTGGAAATAGATGGATAAGTCAGATAATGTCCTTACCTTCATGTATTTCACAGTCTAGCAGAAGAGACCAATGTTAAATAAATAGTTTCCACAGGATGTAGCAATGGGCAGGACTGAATTATAGGAGAAATCTCTACATGAATATACCTAAAGCCATAAACATAAAAAATAAGCATTTTCCTGATTGAGCTCTTTGTTTCAAATTCTTATCTATTGAAACACATTATGAATGTTAGAAATGTTGAGGATGTTGGTGAGCTCTCTGACTTTTCCAAAGCATATTTATAGTAGATTCATGTTAGGAACATAATTTGAACACAGTAATTATAGCTACAAATTGTCAAATGATGTCAAGTGTATGCCAACATGAAGTTACTTTTAAAGTACAGTATTTGTTATTATCATGTGGTTTATTAATCAAAACTGATGCTAGGCCTTGATGAATGGAAACTGCTCTCAGTTCTGTGGTGTGCTATAGTTTGGTTCCTGTCCATCATGTGGCATACCAATTAAATGATTGGATGTACTATTTCCCCATCATGCCTTTACATTAAATCATAGCTATCTATTTTTCATTGGTAAAGTAGCAAAAGAAAATATTGAGAACATTCTTTGTACACATAGACACTTTTACAAATGAAAACTATGTATTGATAAGATTCACTTATAATTCCTCTAACCAAAAGTACACACTGGTAATAATCTTTTTAACCAAATGTATACAAAGAAATATAAATAAATGACAGAAACTGAAAAGTGTAAATTTCTTATGGGTACATTTACAGTGAAATAGTGTTTGCAAATTAAAGAAGAATATAAGTTACAGCAACAAGTATGATGGGCAAGATGTCTATGTACACTGGCCATCTTGTCTAGTATATCAACTAACTCACAAGGCAAGGCCAGGATTGAGACATGTCTATGTAGGTGATAGAACACACAGTAACAACAGAATTCCTCAGGCCTGTATTGTTCACACACAAATCAATAAGCATTAAGAGATATTCATCCTTCGTGTTCTTATTCTTTCAGTAGGTCAGAAGTACAACAGGGATCTCACATAGTGATCCACCATGCCCCATTCCTAAGCCCCCAAGCGCCATTTTTTTTGCACCATTTTTATTCATTGCTTTTGTCACTCTTTTTTACATATTGTAAATTTATTTTTACCTTCTTTTTTTGTCTCTGCTCAAATAATATAAGCTCCATAAAGGCAGCTTTTTTTTTTTGTAGTCTTAGCCCCTGAACCACTGTATGGCCCAGAGCAGATTTGATAAAACAACAATTGCATAAATTAATAACATTAAATAATTTGTGAGAATATGAAGAAATTGCATAAATGTGTGTGTTGAATTCCAACAAATGTTTGTGGTCGGTCGTTGAAGAACAAATTTTGCACAAATACGTATGGAAGTCATTACATAATTAGAAAATATGTCTGATACATTTATAGCATATGATGTTATATTTTTATCCAAGGATCACAAATATCATATGTAGTAAATTTAAGATTTAATGCAGGCTAAAATTTTATTGCTGTGTTAGGTGGTATTTATTAAAACATACTTTATTAAATATTCAAACTAGTCTTTTAGAAATTTGATTTAAGTACAACTAAATGTATAAATACATTCACATTATTAGCTTTCTATATTGCATTAGTTATTTTATTAACTACTTAGCAATAATAAGTGAGATACAACTTAATTTTACTGAGAAGAAAAATAAACAGCCATTATAAATTATTAGATGTTTAAACTTATTAAAACTGATTTGTTACAAAATAACAATAAATTTTAATTCATAATTGGTTTCACATAATAATGACTAAATTATTTTATTCCATTTTATGTAATCAGAGCAAGCCAACTGAGCCATTCAGAAATTAAGTATATCTGAGATTTATTGGAAGAAATAGATAAAATCCCAAATATTTTTTCCAATTAAAACATGGCTGAATTTTACATCATGCTTTTGAAAAGATTTTTTGGATTTCATTACCCATACTTCAAAACAAATTGTTTTAACTTCACAGAAATATTTAGAGAAGCCTAAGTTCATTTTTAAAATAAATGATAAATAAATAGTTCTCCAAACATTGTGAATTACCTTAAAGAATCCCATTAACAATAGAGCTCCTATGCTGATACAAGAGCAAAAATAAACTCAATTACAAATATGCCCCTAAACTGTTTAACAATGGCTGTATGTTTTATTCCAGAGTTTTAGCAGATTCTAAATCTATGCTTATTACAACCAAGAAGATATGCCCCAAACATCAGGAAATGTTTTCCCATGCAGACCACTGGAAGGCATGTTGATGTGAAGCCCAGACACTATGAAAGCATGATACTCAGCGTACAGCTCGAGCCCAGGAGCGCCTGATGGTTGTGGCAGGCTGCAGTCGTGCACAAGTGCTTACAGCTGCAGTGACATGGTGCTAAGCATGTTTTAAGACTAGTCCCAGTCGAGCGGCATCTTATCCAACCAGAAACAATCCCACAATCCAGCTCTTTTTAAGTGATCATCCTTGTATCATAACAGATTAAGGTTGCAGCTACTTTGGATTATGTTTAATCTAACCTTTATCCATTCACATCTTCACCTGAAACTTACAAGGACCAAGAGTCAATTGCCAGGGCATAATTCACAATGACACTGATCTTTCCTTCCTCACTCTAATTATCTGGATTAAGAATAACACTTTTGAGTAATTATTTTCACATTGGATAAACATTAAGCTTTCCTGGATTTATCTGAGCTTTTTCCTAACATGAAATAGATCCAACCAGGCTTATAAGAACATAACTGACAGCAGTGACAGCTTAATCAAGGCAACCCTAAACATCTAAAACAATAAGGAGATGTTTATTTCCCATTGTTTGGAGTATTCAGGAGTGAGAAACTTGACAAAATTAGTGGCAAAAAAATCCTGGACATTAAATTTTAATGCTCTGTGGTGTTTGTTTATTTTTTTTTCTTTCACTATAATGATTCCGTTATCTTCAAGTAAAATACAATCTTTGATGATGTTATAAAATTGGCTTTACCAATACTAGTCATGAAAATGAAATATCTTTATTTTTATAGTAAATGTAATGTCCTAAAACTAAAGAACATGTTACATTAGAATGAGTGTGCTGAAATGATAATTAGAGTGAATCAAGTACTTGCTGTATTACTGCTGATGTCTATTTTTGATCATTGTGTTTTGTTCACCCAAGATTGCACACAATCTCTAAAATTACTATCCCATACAGGCTAGAAAAATCTTCCAAGCTTGTCTTTGAAACTCTCTGAGATCATATACAATTACACACTAAAATCACATCACAAAACCCAATTACACTTTGGCTTTGCAGATCCACAGATAACCTCTTAAAGAGCAAACTCTCTCACTGTGTCGACCTTTGACCTCAGCTCTTTTTCCAATCTCCAGCAGCAGTGCTGTATGTTTCTTAGCCCATCTGAGAAACCCACGCTCCCAGTGGTCAAAAAAGGCCTGCAGGACTTTTGAAGGGTGCCAAGTGTCCTATCTATCACTAGTTGAAGATTAAGGTAAACATTACTAACATTTTATTCTTGCTCTTTAACATATCTTGTATACTGGTTCTATCACAAACTAATATTTACTAATATTTTAAGTGGAGCAATTTATATAAAGTACACTGGCTTTTATTTTAATGGTTTAATGATCCCTAGACAGTAGCATTATTCAGCTTTGGGGGAAAAAGAAAAGATAAAAAGAGAACTCACTATTTTAATTGAATTGAAAAAACACTACAGATAAATAAAAAAATATTTCAAAAGAATATCAAACAAGCATTTGCAATGAGAAGAGTAAAAAAAGTGAGCATTTCTCAGAAGTCCACAATTACTTGTTTGTCCATCCAAGTTTGGAGCATCATAATCATTGACTACATGACTTTCCATAGAACAAAGAAGGACTCCAATTTTGTAAGAACTCTTCTCTGCAGTTTCTGAAGAAAACCACCCAAAAGGAAAATATGCACCAGCTATTTATATTTTCTATGTCATGAGTAACATTCAAAAATAAATAAGGAGGTAAATAAATTATATAATTTTAAATGTGAACAAAGTCAAAATCATTGCTGATTTTACTTGAGCTCTGCATTTGTTATGATTTTAGTTGTCTAGTCAATGTGCCCTTAAGCTTGCTCATCTATATAATAGCAATCATGGGGTCATATATGTCAGAAGTGCAATTGCACTAACTCTGTAGTGTGTATAGATGACTGGTAAATGTCCATTCAAATGACTGTCTATACTTCCCGCATTATAATGTCAAGTGTGTGTGAGCAACTAAGTCAAAGCTACTCTTTTGCAATTGCCTTCCTCTAAAATGAAATATTATTGTTTTGTAAAATTGTTTTAATATATAACGCAGGGCATCTTCAGCAATAGATCATTTCATAGCCAATTTCTTTGAAACGTTGCCTCAATGCATAGAATATCACTCTGTTTGCTACTTCAAAGGGTCTGTAATGGATCCGGGGGAAAAATTAGACCATAAAAGTACTGTGTCATCAAGAACTGAGAATTTTGAAAAACATTTGGGTATAGAAGCAATATACTAGAAAACAAAGGAGGACATAATTAACATCATGAAGATGAAATGAACAATCTTAAATGATTACAGATAACTTATGAATGAGAACAGACATTTGATTTCATTTTTGAGCAATGAAAGGCGGGGGGGGGACACCTAAAAATAAGTATTTTAGATGATATTAAATTATATAATGATAACATATTATTTCCATTTTAGAGGATACTCCTTAAAACTAGAATACATAGAAATTTATTCATCTATATTGTCAGGCTAGCTGGTAAGCTCTATGAGGCCAGGAGTTATATTCTTTATGCTTAGTTAGCTCATTTATAGTGATTAGTCAACTGAATGAAACTCTGAGAGTACTCAGTTTCTTGGATTAAATTAAGCTGCTAGAAGTCTAATTACTAACACCCAAAATACCATTTGTATTGTCTAAAATTATTGTGGGCTCCCTCAATAATTCTCTTTACCCCTTAAATAAAGGAAAATGAAAAGGATTTGTAATGCTTTTGCATTTCTTCAGAACTCTGATGGGTTAAAGAGAAGCAACCAGAGACATAGGTAAGATGATTAAAATCTGAAAAGACAAAAAAATATTCTAGTGCCTTAAAATACTCACATTGAAAATATAATTTTTTTTTCAAGGAAAAAAAATAAATTAGGTGTTGGGTGGAAGAAGGTGTGAAATTGCCAACTGCTGACTGTGCTTTATAAACATTTACATTATCCTGGAGCTATTCATACAGTGAACTTCCTGAACACCATATAATTTTACCCATTGTTGTATAAGTTGCCTTCCTCACACAAGTGTTGTACAAGAGGTATAAGGCATGTGTTCCTGACAATCTAGACAATTCCTTCTTGACAGTGCTGAGGGGCTGAAGCCACATGACAGTCCCAGATGGTTTTTAGGTGAAGGATAGAAGAAGTGATATAATTGATTTGGTGCTTGTTGAGATGCCCTAAATGTTCAGTTTCAGCTTTTACCTAATTCATCGTTTCCACCTTTTTTTTTTTTTATTTCTACTTTTTCGTTAAAGCAACCCCATCAGGGATTGAGGTTCTTTGTGTAGTGTACTAAAATGTCTCAGAAATTATCTAGAGATATAGATCCTTCAGAACTTTACTGTTAAGTTGCTATTTGACAAAGATGTTTAGAGTTAGTCTCCAAAAAGCTCTGCCAAGATATTCACCAGCTCCCGAGTTAACCTCCCTAAGTAACTAACCTTCTTTGAGTTGCTCTGTGTGAACAAGGTTGTTGATAGAAATACAGATATAGTCGTTCCCAAGTAAAGTTTTCAAATTTATATTTGAATTCATACAGGGGTTGGCAAAAGTAGGTTTCTAGTTGTTTGAATAGAAAATAAAGTCATTAATAAACAATAATACAAGAATAAACTCTGTTTTGTGTACTCATGACTATAAATCTACTTTTGCCAATCTTTATACGTTCAGAGATATGAGAATAGAAATAATATGCATGCAGAGTTCATAAATGTAAACATAGGAACTCGAGGCTATGAGACTGGTTATGGCTGAGTTTAGTTCAGTCTTCTTTATACATCACGTGATTTAATTTTACTGGATTTGGCTCAGCTTGGTTTGGTTTTCTTAGTGTCATTGGTCTGGGAGAAGCAAGCCGCTGAAGCTGGGAAAGGGCCCTGTGCTAGGTGGAACCATTAGTCACCCTTTGCCTTACCTTTTCACTTTTTTTAAAGTATGTTTTTATTAATTTCAGAGAGAAAGAGATAGAAACATCAATGATGAGAGAGAATCATAGGCAAGTTGCTTCCTGCCCCCAACAAGGAGTCTGCAACCTGGGCATGTGCCCTGACCAGGAATCAAACCATGACTTTCTGGATCACAGGTTGAAGCTCAACCATTGAGCCATTCAGGCTGGCCCTTTTCACTTTCTTAATGGTACTATTTAACTGAATTACCATTTTGATGTTAAATTTCATCACCTGGCTAAGATGGCATTCAGGTTTCTTCACCGCAAAATTACCTTTTTTCTTCTTTTCATAATGCATGCTTCGGAAAGACGTCACAATGTGCAACCCCTACTGCAGGGCAGGGGAGTTATGCTCCACCTCCTTGAGAGTGGGGTGTCCATATCAATTATTTTAAATTCTTCTGCATGCAACCCTTTGCTATGATCTCCCTTTCATTTATCTACTTAATTGTTTATTTGTATTAAATGCAATACTTCACGACTTGTTTGATCATTTGGATAAAACATCCAGATTTGACCATTGGGAGTTCTTTCAGTTGGCAACAGTGTGCGTTTTATATACCCCATCGTCGTTCTTGTTCAGTGCTGTTGTTTGTATTAGGTTTTGTTCTCTGGCGGTATGAGGTGCTCCAGTCCTAATTTTGTATATTTCCTGCTCGTCCCTAGAAATTGCCATTTTTTCAATGAGCTCTGGTTCCTCTTATTGAAGAACGGTATTAGGAATCAAAATCAGTGTGTTGAGGTTAATCATCATCACTAAGATGTTGTTTCTGGAATCTCTCTGTTGACAGAACCAGAAAATATATTTGTGTATATCAATGCACATATCTGTAAAAGTTTTCCCATGTATCTGTCTTTATCTTGATTAAATTAAACATGAAATTAATTCTAATCCAGTACCACATCGAATAATCCAAGCTTCCCCCTTGCTAGTCTGCAATCTCACATATCAAAAGTTACAATAGAAACCTGTTTCCTACTATCTGCCATTTTATTAACCTAATTGTTTAATTCCAGTATATAAGTGTGGTGGGTTCAGAATTATTAATCTATACCCACTCATGAAACAACATTACCAGAGTTTGATATTTATGAAGAGTTCCTTTTGCTTTTAGTCTTAGTCTCCACCCATTTTCACAAAACTAGGCTAGAACATTTTCTGCCCACAAACTTCAGTGAAGTTATTTAAGTAATTTTTAAGGTATTAGATATTTTTGTTTTGGTTAGCATTAAATTATTGAACCTAAGTGCCTAAATATATTTACTTAATTTGCATACATCAAGATTCACTCTCTATGATGTAAAGTTCTATGAGTTTTAACAAATGCAAGGTGCCATGTATCCATCACAATATATATTCACTTCCCTAAAAATCCCCTTTGCTTTACTTATCAGGTATAGTAATAAGTAATGTCGTTTTTAACATTCGTTTAAAATCTTGCTTGGCGTTGACTTGTATTGACATAACCTTCAAACACGTGGTATCTACAGAACGTGTGAAGTGCAATTAACAAGTTTTGCTTGAAAAAGTTTGTGTTTGGTTTGGTTTTTGTTGCAAAACTAGGGCTAAGAAGATGGCGGATGAAGAGCATATTCGGCACTGCATGCTTTACGAGTTCCAATTAGGAAGAAAAGCAAGTGAGGCTGCAAAAAACATCTGTAGTGCTCTTGGTCAAGATGCAGTTAGTGCCAGAAAATGCCAGCGTTGGTTTGAGAAATTTCGCGAGGGAAATTTTTCGTTAGATGACAAGAGTGGTCGAGGCCGTGTGTCCAATTTTGATCAAGAAGCTCTTCAAGCTCTTTTGGTGCAAAATCCTCAAATTACCCAACAAGAGCTTGCGACAACTTTAAATTGTTCACAGAAAACAATTTCCAATCAATTGCGTGCACTTGGCAAAGTCCAAAAGTTTGGAAAATGGGTTCCTCATGAGTTGGCCGACAACAACCGTAATCAAAGAGTCACAATTTGCAGTTCGCTCCTCTCTCGTCAAAACCGTTTGCCGTTTTTAGAGCAAATTGTTACCGGAGATGAAGAATGGGTGCTGTATGTTAATTTGAAAAGGCGGCCTCAATGGTTGGACAAAAATGAGGCTCCGCAGCCCACGCCAAAACCTGACTTGCATGCGAAAACAGTGATGTTGTGTGTTTGGTGGAATTTTAAAGGAATTCTTCATTATGAACTTTTACCATCTAACCAAACCATTACAAGTGCAGTGTATAGTGCCCAATTGGAAAGGTTAGCCCAAGCTTTAAGAGAAAAAGAACCCGCGCTGATTAATCGAAAGGGCGTAATTCGTCACCACGATAACGCACGACTGCATACTGCAAGAATCACTGCTGAAAAACTGTGCCAGTTGGAATGGGAAGTTCTCCCTCAACCTGCATATTCTCCTGATATTGCCCCTTCCGATTACCATTTGTTTCGTTCTTTGCAAAACTTTCTTCTTGGAAAAAAATTTAATAATGAAGAATGCCTCAAAAATGCATTGACCGAATTTTTTGCATCAAAATCACAAGAATTTTACAACAGAGGGATTAAAATGCTTCCTGAGCATTGGGCACAAGTAGTAGAAAACAATGGCAACTATATTGTTGATTAAGTTTTGTTGTATTGTTTAAATAAATTCGATTTAAAAAAGTATTAGAAAACGACATTAATTATTACTAGGCCTAATATTTATTTTTATTGAATGTATTGGGATGACATTGGTTCAAAAACCATAGAAGTTTGAGGTCTACAACTCAACAAAACATCATCAGCACACTGCATGATGTGACCATAGTCCCTCTGGCTACCACCACATTTTTGTCTGTGTCCATTGGGTTGTGCATATATGTTCTTTGGTTAACTCCATCACCTACTTTCATTCAGGCCCCAACACCCTGCCCCTCTGACATCTGTTAGTCTGTTCCATATATCCTTGCCTCTGTTTTTATTTTGTTCATCAATTTATCTTATTCATTAGATTCCACATATAGGTGAGATCATGGTATTGTCTTTCTTTGACAGACTAATTTTACTTAGCATTATAATCTCCCAATCCATCCAATTCATTGCAAAAGGTAACATTTTCTTTTTCTTTTTTTTCACATTTGACTAGTATTCCATTGTGTCAATGTACCACAGCTTTTTCTTTTCCTGGTTTAAAAATTTTTAACAGGTTGTTATTATGTATTACTTTTTAAAATGTTTAATTTTGTTTTTTAATTTTTAATTATAATTTATATATTGATATATTCAATATTATTTTTATTAGTGTCAGGTATGCAGCAGAGTTGTTAGACAATCATATATTTTATAAAGTGTTCCCTTGATATCTTTAGTATCCAACTTTTTATCCAGTCGTCTACTGACAGGCACTTAGGCTATTTCCAGATCTGGGCTATGATAAATAACAATAGAGGCCTGATGCATGAAATCCGTGCAAGAGTAGGCCTTCCTTCCCCCAGCTGCCAACACTGGCTTCCCTCCAGCTGCCAGCACCTAGGACCTGGGCTCCCCTCTAAGAGAGAGGCCCTGCCTACCCATTGCAGCCCATGGGTTGGTGGCCTGGACCTCCCTCTGCAGAGTGATTATGGGATGATAGCGGGGCCCCTGACCAATCACATCACATCTGCCTTGGCTGGTCTGGCATCAGTAGGTGTCATAGCATGGTCCCGGATGGTCATCCAGATGGTCCTTCTGCTGTTCAGCTGTTTGATCTATTTGCATAATACACTTTTATTATATAGGATTGCAATAAACATAGAGGTGAATATATTCTTTCTGATTAGTGTTTCGGGATTCTTATGATATACTAGAGGTCTGTTACATGAAGATTAATGCAATAAGCCTTCCTTCCCCTGGCTGCCAGCACTGGTTTTCCTCTGGCACCAAAGACCCAGGCTTTTGCTGCTGCCACTGCAGAGAAGCCAAGCCTCTTCATTCTTCAGTTGTCTTTAGTCTTCATTCTTCATTCCATGCCTGCATATGCAAATTAACTCTCCATCTTTATTGGTTAATTTGCATATTTACTCCTGATGTGCTGGTGGGTGTTGCAGAGGTATGGTCAATTTGCATCTTTCTCTTTTATTAGTGTAGATTCCCTGAAGTGGAATGGCTAAGTAAAAACAAACAAACAAAACAAAAAAACAGTTCTATTTTTAATTTTTTGAAGCAACTACATATTTTTTTTCATAGTGGCTGTACCAGTCTGCATTCCAACCAACAACAGTGCATGAAGGTTCCCATTTATCCACATCCTTGAAGGCACTTGTTGTTTGTTGATTTATTGATGGTAGCTATTCTGACAGGTATGACGTGATATCGCATAGTGGTTTTAATTTGCATCTTTCTGATGATTAGTGGCATTGAGCATTTTTTCATATGTCTGTTGGCCATTTGTCTGTCCTCTTTGAGAAGAGTCTACTCAGATCCTTTGCCCGTTTTTTTTTTTAAGTTATTTGTCTTATTGTTGAGTAGTATAAATTCTTTATATATTTTGAAAATTAACCCCCTTTCAGATGTATTATTGGCAAATATGTTCTCCCATTCAGTAGGTTCCTTTTTCATTTTTTCAATTGTTTCTTTTGCCTCTCAAAAGCATTTTATTTTACTTTGGCAGAATTTACCAGTGAAACTATCATCTGCTCTCAGAATTGATCTTCATATAACACTCTGAAAATCAAAACTGTTGATTTCTAAGTCTATTTCTTGAACTTTATTCTTACTGTTTTCACTATTATGAGGCTCCCATTTCCCCCATTTTTACCCACCTTCCCTTGTCCTCATTCCCCCTTCCTCTGGCCATCACCACACTGTTCTCTGTGTCTATGAGTTATGCATGTATGTTCTTTGGCTAAGTCCTTCTCTTTCCTCCAGTTCCCCAACACCCTTCCCCTCTGATAACTGTCAGCCTTTCCATGTAGCCATGCCTCTATTTCTATTTTGTTCATTATATTCCACATATAAATGAGATCATATGGTATTTGCTTTTCACTGACTGTGTAGGCTTCTTTTAATCAGACCCTTGAATCTGGTTCTGATGTGTACTCCCAAAAAGTGACCTCCCTTCTCACTTAGAGAAGACACCTATTGTCCTCTGCTCTCAGCATAGATCTTCGTCTATCACTCCAAAAATATTCTTTTTTATCTCATTACACTAGAGAAATTGCTACACTACAGAATACAATGAAAACTATAAAATATCTATTGAATATAAGATTCTTTCCTGTCACAAAAATAGAAATAATAAAGATCCTTGTTCCTCCTTCACTGCCAGTGGTGCCCACAAGCCTACACTGCCCAAGTTTACCTCCATCAAGGTACACCTGCCCAGTAGCTCCCCTGTTTCATAAAAACCCTTACTAATGAAATGAGAAAAAAAGGAAAAACAGGTCTCTGACAGAGAAACCCTTACTCCAAATGAAGACATTCTCATAAAAAGACCCCTGCCTACTCACTCAAATTACTCAATTACTTCAATGCAAAGATGTGAAGAAAAAACAACAACAACAACAAAAACACCTTTGCAATATGAGGGCACTTGGGCTAAGGGAGTGAAGTGGTGATCCTGGGGATTGTGCAGTCTCTCTTTTCTCCACGAGTGTAGAATATCAATGGAGAAAGATATCATCTTATTTAAAGTTTGAGTTAGCGGTTTTACCACTATAATCTGGAAATTACTCCACAGCAATTTATATAGAACCCTGTCATTTTATGATATAGAGTAGAGCACTATAGTGTTCATTTGTAACATAACATTTTATTTGTCCCCTACAAATAGACTTTTAGGTGTATTGTGTGTGTGTGGTGGTGTGTTTTTTTTTTTTGTGTGTGTGTGTGTGTGTGTGTTTGTGTGTTTTTTTGTGTGTTAGTTTTTTTTGTATTTTTGCTGCTGTAAATATTATTGGATGATGTGAAAATACTGCATGTGCAAATGTTTATATTTGCTAAAAGTCAAATTCTCATTTATGATTGTCCAGTTTTTACCTTCCTTGACAAGAGGCATCATAAGTACAGAAGGGGAAAAAATTCTTGTAGAAAAACCCAACTATTATTTTTATCAAGAAAGTTTTAGTATTCTGGGACACAAGAAACTCCTCCATGCTGAACATTAAAAATTAAATCGTATACATAATAAATTCATCTTTTAAAATGAAGTGATTTTTAAACTATACTTGGTTTTATTTGGATCACATTTAAAAATTGATTATTTATTTTCCAGTTTTCTAATGTTATACATCCTTAAGTTAAATTTTTTCAAATGAATTTCACTCTATATATATTGGTTTTCTAAGATGTCTCTTACCAAATGTTTGTCAGTATTCTATCATTCTAAGGCTTACATTAAAACGTTTCATTGGTTTACATGAAGATAGTTTGGTCATCCAGAAAATTTACCTCAGGAAGTTGTAAAACCTTATCATGTTTCAGTTATTAGGAATTTTAAATTGGAAATTAATCTTCCTCAGACTTTCAAGAAGGTTCTCCTATCATGGAAATAAATTTGAAATCAACCTTTCTTCCCATCCACCTGCCATCTTTATAGTCAAAACCATATGTGCTTGGTCTTTGAAGTACAATTTTGTTCTCTAATGATATCCTTCACATAACAGCATTATTCCACTAGCCCTAACTTTTCATTGCCCAACCTGGGCCAAAGTCAGCAGAAGAATGACGAATGTTGGTGCAGATAGGTGATGCCAAGGTAACAAATGACCACAGCCTATGAAGTTACAAACACAAAAAATGTCAACAGAAACTGCCCAGACAAAATGGCAAACAAAATGAATCAATATAGGCTGAATATTTAGGGAAATTTCTGGTTTGAATTACAAAATCAATTTTTCTTATACAAAATGTTTCTTGGAACAGTGGCTCTATTGTTTATTTGTTTAAAATATATGGCACAGCCTTTTCCAAAGCAACTGTGATTAATGTGTACTGATTCCTTATTTTGTTCAGTGAAAGAAAGTTGACTTTTGTTAATAAAATATACGTTTTACAAAACTGAAAAAGCACTAATTCTAATTCACCAGCCATTGTCTTAACCATCATATTATTGAGGGGAAAAAGACTTCGTGGTAAATGAAGTTTTATCTTATTTTAACTCATAAATATCAAAAGTAGAAAGTTTTTACCTTGCTAATATCATCTGCTGGAATGTTGGACATGAAAGGTAGAGCCTACAGAACACAGGATGGGCTCCAGCCTTTAGCAAAAAGCTTGGGTCAAATAAAAAGGAGGCCATTTTGAGGGATAAATGATACAGCTTTTGGTCAGTTAAATGTAAAAAACAGATGGAAAAGAAAATCAAAAGGAAAGCTGCTCCATTTTTCAATCACACATCACAAGGTAAGCCCAGAACGCATTAAAGCCTATCTGTTATGGTGCCTCGTTTTCTGCATACCAACCATTCTAATTTTGTCGCTCGGGAATCCTGGAGACAGTTTTGAAAGGCCAAAAGGTGAAGTTTCCTTCCATGTTCATTATTCACAATCTGCCCATAGCTCTGAATCTATCCTTAAAGAAAACTTCATTAAAAAAATACACTTTAACCAACTCTACTAAATATTCTTTGGGTCTCATAAACCTTAAGCAGACAATCCTGCCTTAAAACTTTTAAAAAATCTATGTAATAAGCCTCAGGTGAAGAGTCTGGTCAAAAGCATCTCAACAGAAGTACCAAAGTGTACAGGTGTTACATAGATAGGTAATAGTTCTGCCTAAAAAGCTGTAAGCCTGCCATTCTTGGAATAGCTAGACCCTGGACCAGCAGCCTCCACCCAGGAACAGCCCTTCACAAATACCTACCTAACCTCCTCCTTCATTTAGGTTTCCTTGACAGGGACTCTGGTAGAGAAGTCTAATGGTTCCACACTATCTTTCCCCAATAGGCAGGACATGGGGAGTCACAGTCACACTTGATGATTTACTGCAATTCACACCAAACATCCACCAAAATGATCTGCCAAGATGACGTCTACTTCAGCAGCCAGGGCCAGATGTGCTCCTGTGGTGCTGCTAGTAGAGTTAGTATTTCTGACCTTTCATGGGAGCAGCCCAAAGCCTAAGGAGCAGCTGGTGAAGTGGGGAGTGGCGACTGATGCAGAGGCTGGACAAGAATCTTGAGAAGAGATGCTCCATGAAAAGTTATCAAATATTTCTATGGTTGTCAAACCAGATAACTATCCTAAAAAGACAGGCATCCTGCAAATTAGAATGTTAGCATTTGGCATGATTGTGTAAACTGGATTCAAAATTAATTCAAGTTTTAAAATGTTCAATATTATAATTCATCAGGAAAATGCAAATTATATTCATAGTGAGATACCACTACACATTCATCAAAATAGTTAGAATTTTAAAAGACTGATAATATCAAGGGTTGACAAGAATGTGGAGCAACTTGATATCTCAAACACTGCTGATGGGAATGTAAAATGATTAAAAAACTATAAAAAACTATTTTACCAAACAGTTTTCTTAAAATAAATTAATACTTACCATATATCCAGCCATCCCATGGTTAAATATTTATTTACTCAAGGAAAATGGAAACATTAAGTTTACACAGACTTACACAAAATGTTCATAGCAGCTTTATTTACAACAGCCTCAGAGTGGAAAGAACCCAAATGCCATAAATAGAAGAATGAATAAATAAAAAACGTGTATATCCCTACAATATATTCCCTCAGTGATGAAAGGGAATAATGAGCTATTGAAACATGAAACAATATGGATGAATTTTGGGAAAATTATGTTGAATGAAAGATCTAGACTGAAATGATACATTTAATATGATTCCATTAATATGAAATGCACACTAGTTAATAGTGACAAAATGCAGACCAGAGGTTGCCTCTGACCTGGAGTAAAGGAAGGAATGGACTGCAAAGGGGCTCAAGGAATCTTTAACGATGATAGAAATGTGCTGTATCCTGATCATCATCGAGAAGCATGGGGCCATAGGATTGTCAAAACTTATAAAATTTTATAGTTGAAATTTATGCAATGAATTTATGTAATTTTTCAATGTCATTGATTAGAAAAAATATATAAACTACTACAAAAATGTCCACCTTACATTTGTAAATGAAATAATGCTAATATATATTACATATTGTTATACATTTTGAATTGTATAAATCTTTAATTTTTAAATTATATTCTAATTGAAAAAACATATCTGTACTAATATTTTGAAGAGCTTATATAAAATATCTAGATTCAAAATTATAGTCATCTCAAACATAAATCCTGATGTAAAATTTCATGTTGATGAGAATTCTTGTTTCTCATTTTTGAATTTGAATGTATTTTACTTGAATGTATAATACAATTTCACCATTTGTTATATCTGGTAATACTTTATATTTTTATTTATTTTAAGTTAAATATTAGAAAGAAAATTTGCCTTTTTTTTTTTCTAATAAACTCTTCATCAATACCCTACTTATCCTCCTCTATAATTCTCATTTCCCATGTGTGCCATGTGGGAAAAATATTATGACATTCCCCTGTCCAAATGTGAGGATATAGATATAGCCCTAAAGTTTGAGGAGTCTGAAGGAAGAATATGAATGGGATGTCCTCTATGTCTCAACATTAAAGGTATGTCATGCTACCCGTGTTTCCCCGAAAATAAGACATCCTCTGAAAATAAGACCTAGCACATGGAAAGATAAGACATCCTCTGAAAATAAGACCTAGCGCAACTTTGGGAGAAAAAATTAATTTAAGAAACTGTCTTGCCAAAACTGGTTTGGCTCAGTGGTAGAGCATCAGTCTGCGGACTGATTCTGGTCTGGGGCATGTATGTTGGTTGCAGGCACATCCCCGGTAGGGGATGTGCAGGAGGCAGCTGGTCGATGTTTCTCTCTCATTGACGTTTCTAGCTCTGTGTCTCTCTCCCTTCCTCTCTGTAAAAAAGTAAATAAAATAAAAATAAAAATAAAGACACTGTCTTATTTTCGGGGAAACGGGGTAACTACCTGTATCTTCCTCCTTTTACAGATATACCTTTAAATAAAAAGAAATCTCTAACATTTCTCCTTTAAATTTTTTCCTATAATTTCCATTTCTCTTCTTACATTACCCATGCTATCCACTTTTATGTTAGAGCTCTTGTCATATTAATCATAGTGACTTTTTTTAAATCCTGAAGTTTGATAATTTCAACATTCATGCTATATCTAACTCTGATTTTAATCTTCTTTTCAAACTGTGTATTGTTGTTGGTTTGGTTTGGTTTTTGTTAATCCTCACCTGAGAATAACTTTTCATTGATTTTTTTAGGGAGATTTTAAGGGAGGGAGGAAATGAGGGAGAGAGAGAGAGAGAGAGAGAGAGAGAGAGAGAGAGAGAGAGAGAGAGAGAGAGAGAGGGAGAGAGGTGAAATAGATACATTGATCAGTTGCTTCCTGCACTGGGTCCTTCACCAGTCTCAACTGGGATGAAACCAGAAACCCTGGTATGTGCCCTTGACCAGGAATGATGAACCCACAACCCTTTGGTGTGAGGACTCCCTTACGACTGCCCTGAAGTTTTTCACCAACACTTATTATCCACACTGAGCCTTCAACTCATCAGTTACAGTTCAGATTTCCCTACTTGGAGACCAGTTCTTGCAAAGGTTTCCTCTTTAGTTCTGATTGTGGGAAAGTTATTATTCTCTGTATCCAGCCTGTTTGTCTTCCTAATTTTGTGGCAAGTAGTTTCCCTGTGGCCTTGCTTCTCTGATATATCTAAGAAGAGATGCTTACTTCTCAATATTTAAAATGTTCAACCATTTGTTCAGCTTTTTACTTGTTGATAGGATGGAGTGACAATTTCTAAGCTCTTTAGATGCTAGACCAGAAAGTGGAAATCTTCTCAATAAGTTAAATTGCATCATTTATCAGCAACCCTTCTGTTTTATAGTATAGGCCCAGTACATGAATTTGTACCCTAGTGGGGTCCCACAGAGCTGAAACCGGATCTCTGAAATCCCCTGAGGGGTTCCAGATAGCAGGAGGGTGCAGGCCAGCCCAAGGGATCCCTCTGAGGCATGATCAGGGCCTGGGAGGACATGGGAGGTTGGCCAGCTGAGGAAGAACAGTGGGAGGGTTCCATGGCATGTCCAGCCAGTCTTGCTCAGTTCCAATAGACCAGACCCCAGCAGCAAGCTAACCTACCAGTTGGAACATCTAGTGGTCAGTGCACGTCATAGCAAGTGGTTGAGTGGCCTTAACATATCATTAGCATATTATACTTTGACTAGAGGCCCAGTGCATGAAATTTGTGCATGGGGGAGAGGGGTATTCCTCAGCCAAGCCTGTACCCTCTCTAATCTGGGATCCCTCTCACAATCCAGTACTGCTGGCTCCCAACCGCTTATCTGCCTGCCTGATTGCCTGTAAGCACTTCTGCCTGCCAGTCTGATCACCCCTAACTGCCCTTCCCTGCCAGCCTGGTCACCCCTAACTGCCCTCCCCTACCAGCCTGGTTGCCCCCAACGGCCCTCCCCTGCTGACCTGGTCACCCCTTCTGCTCTCTCTTGCTGTCCTGGTCATCCCTAACTGCCCTTCCATGAAAGCCTGATTGCCCCAACTTCCCTCTCCTGCAGGCCTGCCCCCCCCCCCCAACTGCCCTCCACTGCAGGCCTGGTTGCCTCCAAGTGCCCTCGCTTGCAGACCTAATCACCCCCAACTGTCCTTCCTTGCAGGCCTGGTCCCCCCAACTTCCTTCCCTTGCAGGTCTGGTCCCCCCTGACTACCCTCCCTTGCAGACATGGTCCCTCCTAACTGCCCTCTCCTGCTCACCACAACTACACACCCCTGCTGGACATCTTGTGGCCACCAACTTGTGTCCACATGGGGGTGGCGATCTTGTCTGTTGGAGTGATGATCAATTTGCATATTACCTCTTTACTATATAGGATTGGTTGAATGGATGACTGAATGACCAGACACTTAGTATATTAAGCTTTTATTATATAGAATTAAATAAAACCCAATAGATGGTGTATTTAGCTCTTCTATTTACTTTGAGTAAGCTGGCATTTCCTTATTGTTGCCAGCAATTTATCCAAGTGGTAAAATGCCTAGTGTTTATTTTTACAAAGTATACAGTTCAAATTAAAAAGAGTGCCATTTATAATTGAAACACTAAGTTATCCCCACCAATATTTCTTACAGGCTTGAAAATAGAATGGTAAAAACTAAACTTTAGAAAATGCATATAAATTCAAATTGGTTTTATCATAATTCATCTAAGTAATTATACATCCAGTGTATGTATAGGGGGAAGATGTTCAAGGGATAGATCAGTTAGGGATTTGGCATGTCATTGAGAAGAATCAATAGGCAAAATAAAATTTACGTTATTAATGTGCACTTCATTTTTTATTTTAAATAGCTGATATTTACTGTTTAAGGGAAGATTAGAATACAAATTATTTAAATTAAAATATTTTATTATTATTATGAATTATATTAGAACATTTCAGTGGCTTAGGTCTAAACAGAAACCATTCTTTATATTAATGGGAAGATTTTAGTATCCAACTTAGTTTCCAACTGAGATTCTGCAAAGTCTGCTTCTGAGTAACTGCTTTTCATGAAACTTCATTTTAATGTACTCTTTCTACCAATTTCCTTTTTTAAAAATATATTTTATTGATTTTTTTACAGAGAGGAAGAGACAGGGATAAAGAGTTAGAAACATCGATGGGTTAGAAACATTGATCAGCTGCCTCTTACACACTTCATACTGGGGATGTGCCTGCAACCAAGGTACATGCCCTTGACCAGAATCGAACCTGGGACCTTTCAGTCCGCAGGCTGATGCTCTATCCACTGAGGCAATCCGGTTTTGGCTCTACCAATTTTCATTCAATGAGTTCACCAATAACTGTCAGGCTACATTTAATTTGGGGAGTGTTTGAAGTAAGAACAGGTTGGAGCAAGTGGATTGCCTAGTGAATTGAGGTTCTATTCTGAATTTTATATTTGTAGGAAAAATATAGTTACATCTACTCACAGATATGATATTTGAATCTTAAATACTTTAAAGTCCAGAATCCATAAAGAATCTTAAAAACAATGTAAAATTTATTGATGCTTTTTGATATGCAACATAAAATGTTATTTATAGTAATATATTTGCAAGAGAATAGCATCTAAGAAATGTTTGACAACTATACAAAAGATATATTTACCTGAAGGTTTCAATGTTAGCTTCAAATCAATACACTTCAAAGTAACTTATTCTTCTTTCTGCTTTCCCTCGATTCCCAATAACTAAGCTTTACAAGATTGTGTAATGATCCTGGCATGTTTATTTCTATTCAAATTGCTTCCCATCTGGGAGGTTTCAGAAATTCCTGATTCCCAATTTAATCCACAAAGAGCTTTAGGGTTATTTAATACGTCTAGAGTGTGGCTCAATGCAAGGCTATGCCTCTATTCTATTTTATCTCCAACTAGTTTTCTTTGCTTGAAAGATCTTCATTCCTCATCTTTTTACCTATCAATCAGATTTTTTCATTCCAACTTTATTAAGATACTAGAGACTCAGTGCACAAATTTGTGCACAGGTGGGATGGGCCCCGGTCAACCCGGTGGGAGGGGATGTGGGAAGTTGCCTGCTGGCCCCACCCAGGATTGGGGTGGGGCCAGGATTGGGGTGGGGCCAGCCTGGCGGAGGAGCCACAGGCAGTTGGCTGGCAGTGGGGGGAAACTGTGCTGTGTGATATAGGCCAGCCGCACCCCCATCAGGGTGATGAACTCCTTTAGTTTTTTTCTTGTCTGTGAGCTATTTATCTGGCTTCAATTCTAAATGAGCTTTGCTGGGTAGAGAAGGGCATGGCAAGAAATATTATATTTAATAAACAATTTTCGAGTTTCTAAAGTGTTTAGCAAAGCACTAAATAAGATATTTCAGGGTATATAATATGTTATCACACATAATACCAGGCTTTAAAAATGTGATACCCAGCCAGTGTGGCTCAGTGATTGAGCCTCAATCAGTCATGCCCCAGTTGTGGGCTTGGTCCCCTGTGTGGGGCGCGCAGGAGGCAGCCGGTCCGTTATTCTCATCATTGATGTTTCTACAATATCTCTCTCTCCCTCTCTCTTACTCAAAGAAAAAGAAAAAGAAAAAAAGAAAAGAATGTGATATCTAGGATGAGAAATAGTATAAAATATGTATCTAAATATCTGTAGTACAATACAAGGTGTTTAGTGCCATGAGAAAGGTATGTTTAAATTATAGAGTATTTCAAAGTTTTGGTGAGATTGCTATCCATTAAGTGTATCAGATATCTGCACACCAAGAATCCTGGGTACCTATTCCTGATGTAATAGAAACCTAATATGTTTTATTTGAAAAGTAGCAACTTCTCCCTTGTTCATGGCCCCCAGCTGGAAACTAAATATTTCCTAAATATGCTCCTATCTTTAATATATACGTGTGACAATAAATACTTTGTCAACTGTATTACTTGTGGTGATTCTAGGTGCTGAAACAAATAAAGCCCGAACCACCATGGTTTAACCCATGGCAGTGTATTTCTCATTCATGTGCAGTCCAGAAAGGGTCTTCCTGATTAGTGGAAGCCTCTTCTCTAAATGGCAATTCGGATATTCAGCTGTCTTTCATTTGTAGCTCTGCTATTTTTAACGTATGTCTCCCAAGGTCCATTCCGAACAGCTAAAAAGGAAAAGAATGGGTAGGTCCACTGATCGTAGGTTCTTATGAGCCAGGCTGCAAGAGTCATCACTGATACATTAGCTAAAACTCAGTCAAGTGAGAATACCAAATTGCAAGAGAGAGTGGGAAATGGACAGCAAGCCATCTGTACCACTGTTGTGATGAGCATATATGGGTCCAATGAAAGCATAGCTTGTTAAGATTCCAATCTTCCTAGACAGCACATGCGTTTTATAAAACTGGGGTTTTGATTATTGAAATATCTATTGTTATCCCCATATCCCAAACTACTCTAGGGAAGAGCAATGTCATAGAAAGCATTGCCACTGTGAACATAACTCATAGTTTTCTGCTATTCTCCCTCATTCTTCAATGTCACCAGCATCTTCATCAGTTAGTCACTCAAACACTTATGAGTCCCTGTGTGCTGACTTAATGCTTTTGGGACAGAAGTTGCAAAGAACTTTAACATCTCTTCATGATCCTCATTCATTAACTGTCATCTGACCTAGATAAGTTGAATTTGAGTTTAACGCTGCTGGTCTTCAAAATCCAAACACATTTTAGTTGCTCCCCTGAAAAGTCCTCTTCTAGTTGCTAAACCAAGTAACGAATTGACAATAACCTCCAGGAACTTAACCTGCAAAAATTTTAACATAATCTCAAAAGTTAATGTTTGTTTTATTTTATATTCATTGACTGAGTTGTCATTGCAACAAGATTTAGAGCCAAGATCTTTTATTAGTAATGAATGATTTTTCTAAAAATTGTTCTAAGGGTTTTATATGCATTAACTCATTTATAGGTAATGCTCAATTTAATCTTAATACCAACTCTAAAAGTAAATACCATTATTAATACACAAAGGGGGAACAGAGTATTTAAGTAATTTATCTAAAGTCACATAGCTACCATGGGGGGCGGGGCTGGGATTGAAAACTCAGCATTTCTACTCTATAATCATGTCCTCACTCACTACATCACACCACTATTGAGCACATAAGCAGTTACTAGCCGTAAACACTGGCAGCAGGCCTTGGCATAGTGTAGGGTACATCCCACTGAACAGAAGGACACAAAATTTATAATATAGCCACTCTTTTAGACACTTAGCAGGAGTTTCCAGTCTGGTTTCACATTAAAATAACCTGAGGACCATTTAAAACATTTCAATGTCCCAGCTCTACCACAGAAAAATGAAATTATATCTAAGAATGAAGTCTACATAGGTGTTTTTGAAAAGTCTCTCAGGTAATTGTAATGAGACTCTGTTGCATTGGAGAGTTAAAGACATGTATTTACTTAAAATTTAAAAACATATACATGCTTAATCAATAAAGAAATTAATAAAAATAAATAAAGAAAAATATACACATGTTTTTGCAGATTTGTTTTGCTGTAAGAGAATGAACTTAAGTTTATTAAATATTATACAAGTAGTCTGTGGAGCATGGTGCAGTGAACTGAATTTAAGAGATACTCAGTAACCAACATATACAGTTATACCTTATTCAATGTTTTGTCTCTTTATTAAATGGAATTTGGTGATACTGATCTGATGAATTGTTTAGAGTAACAATTAATTAGTATGATGAGGGTTATGGATGTATTAACATGTTGTGATAATCATTTCATAATATATTTGTATATCAAATCATCGCTTTCTACACCTTAAATATATACAATTCCATTTGTCAATTATTTGTCAATAAAATTGGGAGAAAATCAGTGTGATGACTATTGGGTCATTCAAAAGCACTTCTGTCCTGATTTCTGATTCTGCACAATTTTCCTTTATTCAAAAGTAAACTATGACTATTTTAGAATGTGCTTATGTCTGCTGGATGAAATGCCAGATTTCTCCACATTCCCTTCTTGGATCCAATCCATCTGAGTAGCCAGGGTCCTTCATCTATACGTGACACTTTTAAAGCTTTGTATGAAACATCTGTTTTCCATTTTTAAAATGTCAACTTGTCCATCTTGAATGGGCATTGGGTAAAGTAGACAAATCCTGCTTTGTCTAAAGAGCCCATCTTGATTGTTATGCCAAAACCATATTTTCTCCATTAATCAGCTCCCTTAACAACTCGTCAGCAAATGCAGTGGGCAGTGGGTAATTCTCTGGTGCTACTTCTCTGTTAACCACTCGAAAGAACACTGTGTAGTGGGCGATAAAATGTGCTTTCTCTCTGATGCTGTATTTTCCTTGTACATCTTGTTTTGCTCAAAGTTAAATATTGCAGTCACAAAAGAGGTCCAGGGAGACTTAAAAATAATGGGCATTGATCCTGTCATGCCCCTTTCTCTGCAGAATCACTGCTCTTTTCTCAACTCAGCTGACAGCCTTCTGCATTTCCTATTCAAGGGTCAAGCCCAGGAGCAGTAACCCCAAGGAGTCTTGTGACTGAAGAGAATGCTATAGAATTATTTTTGGGATGCAGGACCCTCAACTCTAAGCTCATATGAAGACCCTCTGCTTAGGGTATGGAGCCTTCAACAATGGGGATGAATTAAAGTAGAATTTCAGTATTGCCCAGACACTCCAACCAGTAGTAAAACGTTCTCTTCACCAAGCACAAGTCTGTGGCTCTACTTTGCTGAGATGTAGGTGAAAAGAATGTGGGAAGGCACACCTCCAGCAGGAACTGGAGCAAAATGCCTGTGAAAGCCAAGAGTGGTGGCCCCAGCCTCTCTTCCAGGGCTCCACATTCCTTTCTGGGTTCTGCTTACATCATATGACAATGTGGGCCTCGGTCATTTCCTCATGTTCCCAGCTCCCTAAAACCGGGAAGATTTATGAATGGCCAGCCTTCTATGCCAACAAGTCACATGTACAATCTGGCCTTTAGTTAACAACAGTGGCGTCAGTGATTTTTGTAGCATGCCCCTCGCCCCCTCTCCCACCCCAGCCCCTCCAGCGCTGCCTTTCTGGTTTGCCTTCAGCATGATCTCGTTAAGGCTAAGTGACCCAGGCCTGACTTCAGCAGCTCCATCACTTGCTGTGCTGCTACTGTTTCCTCTCCCAAGACATCTGTTCCAGCGCTGTTTCAGATAATGCTTCATTATGCCCTGGAATTATTCCTTATCACTTGGTGCACCTTTGTGTGTGTTGTTCACTTTGAAGTTAATGTGAGTTTTATGTGATGATATGAAATATACATCAGAGTGTACTGAAAAATGATGGTTCACTGACTAAGAGAAAATGAGAAAGTTCCCCTTTTCATTTGTTAAATTTGGAATAGTAGAACTCTAGTCTCTCCTTAATGCAGGCAGTTTGCCTGGAGATTAAAAAGAGGAGGAAAAAGAGAATATTTATATTTACCAATGCAGATCAGAGCTTTAAGGAGGATAAAGAAATATTCATGCCATTGAGTAAGTGATGGACTTATTCGGTGTTTATGACTCTTCAAAATTCCTAATAAAATTCTGGAAATACCCACATAGCAAATGCTTAAGTTCTTAGAAAGAAATCTGTTTCACATTCCATGATTTGACTTTGAGTGCGTATCTATTATGGCTCTATCAATTTTTAAACCACCAGGTTATATAGAGGGTGTGTGCATAGTCCTTAGGTTTATAAATATTTGACAGTGTGTAAATATTTAGGCTTAATAATAATTAACATGTAGAATGTATTCACTATATATAATGTAGTGGGCTACACACATGGCAAAACCATGCTATGAGTAAATGATGTTATGTTTTTTACATGTTTCAGATGAGGAAACTGAGGAATTGAGAGAATAACTTACTCAAAAGTCACAGAGTTGGCAGTGGATCAGGATCCAACCCTGGCAGGCTGCAGCCAGAACACATGTTGTTCACCGTATACAGTGAAAATCAAGTTTTTAGTTTAGGAAAGCCAAAGACCCACTCTTGGATCAGGCAGTATTTCAGAATAGCAGTTTGAAGGGGACTGTTTATCCAAGCCTTCTCTACTTGTTTCTACTCTGCACCCAATTCTGTCAGCTCCCCAAGTCCTTTGAGACATTGAACCATTTAATTTACCTTCACAAAGCAGATTGTTCATGAAACAGAAGGAAAAATCTATCTAAGCTTTTGCTTCCCTGCTAGGCCAACTTTCAACAGATTTACAAAGTACAGCTATTGAAGTTTATATGAAAAAAAACTTCTACATGCTGGAAGATATTTGCCACTAAGAAGCTACAAATATATGAGTTCTGAAATACCTTTGTCTACAAAATTGAGAATAATTACTAATTAGCTGTATTTGGTCATTTGTCCCTTACTCTGTTCATTTAAACACTTAGAGTGTCAATTTCAAGACATATGTGTTGATTACAGTTCTTCCTATATTTTCAAAACCCACAAATAAGAATCAAATATTACTACTTAACACACCCCCAAAGTTATTTTTAAATGTTTGATGAAATTTTTTAAATATTTAAAAATTTTAGTCAAATATATTTTATGGATTCCTAATTAGACTAATATTTTAAAATGTCATGTGTAATAATAGCTCAATAGAAATTCTCTACTATTTTACCTATGATCCCGCTTATGTTTTTCTATTTAAAACAGGGTACAAGCCTGGCTGACTTGATATTTTCTGTTCTTAGTGGGGGGAAAATGTATAAGAGAAATCTTCCTAGTCATTTTATTTTTAAACTGGTTCCGCTCTACCTATGATAATATATTAGTGCAATAATTCTTCATTATAAGATGACATCTACTTGAAAGGGTCTCTTGTTAGCTAAGTGTTTCTTTTATTGAATTATTGGCCCTAATTTCTCAGTGGTGAGAAAAGAGAGAAAGGAAGGGGGCAAATGAAGGTAGAATTCAACTTGAGACTAAGCAAGAAGACAATAAAGACATCAGGAAAATGTCAAGAGAGCTTTCAGATTTCAAATTCTAAACTAGTACTCCCATAAAGTATTAAACCTCAGTCATAAACCACTCATGATATCCTCCATCATCTGTTACTTTGAGAAAGTGCAAACAAAGATGGCAAAGATGATACATGTCAAAGGTGACTTTGAATCATCTACTGCATGCAGTAGATGTTCTGAATGGATATGAACTGAGACCTTAACAAATCCCCAAACTCGTGACTGACACCATGTTCTACTTTCCCCGTCATATGCTCTAGAGTGCATGTTGAGCTACTTTTGTGAGTCAGTTTGGACTTTTCATACTGAAACCATAAGAAAACATGGCAATCCAAGAAGCTAGAAAATAAAGAAAATTAATATGCTCATGAGACTATAAAGTCCAGAGCTGCCTTCAGCAGCTTGAATGGAGTGATCAGGACCTACTAGTAAGTATTATTTCTGCCTTTTCCTCCACTCCATTTCTATCCCCCACCCTACTTCTCTACCACACTCCATCAGTGCTGGAGTAGACAGAGAGATAAGGACATTCATGGGGGTCTCTAAGAGGACCTCAGCTCTATTTTTTTTTCTCTCAGAATTGAAATTTCAGGGGGAGAGGTGAGAAGTTGCTCCAGGAAAACAAACCAGGGAGTTTAGAGATTTTCAGATTTAATAAAAGCCACTAGGAAGCTGGGTAAGCAGAAAGAATTCAGATTGTGACTTCTCAGCAGAGGAGACAATGAATTACATAGAGCCCAGAGAGGAAGACACCGGAACCCAGAGACCCAGCTTGATGAGGATTACAAGATGATGTGGAACCCAGAAGGAGCCCCATTCCCACCTGAGGAATACTATGGAGCTTCTTGTCAACCGGAAGAAGCCAAGAGAGCAGGAGGAGGGAGAAGCACAACAAGATGGAACTCTGAAAGTTGGACTATTTAATAAAAAGGGACCTAGTTAACCTGCACGTCTCTGTGTAAACTATCAATAACAGAATTACTTCTAGTAGACAAGATTAAGATTTTTTTTTCCTTTGTTTCAAACTTTCATTGCAGTCAATTAACAAGTATGGATTTTGATCCTGTTGAAAGCAACCTTGTCTAAAGGAGTTATCTGCTCCTCCAGAACACTGTTCCAAATGTATCATCTCTAATCCCACCCTGTTTCTGAAGGCTCTTGGTAGTATATCCAATCAGAACTATTAATAGTTTGGAAGAACCCTGACCAAGCCACTGCTTGAATGTTCTGACTTACCCGCACAGGATTTCAGAGCTGGAGGATTTAGCTGCCAGTCCAGATTTCTTGGCCTCCTTTGACTTCATTGTGTATAAGGCATTCTTCTGTCTCTGCTTCACATTTCTTTATCATCAGATTCAAAGAGAGCAATGTTATTGCCATCGTTACTATGTACACAGCTCCATTCCCATTGGTATCTTCTGTATCAGCCAGACTACACATGCCTAAAGCCTTCTTCATTCTAAGAATGCTGGCTTCCACCTTTTCTCAACACACATTGTAATTATATTCACACAATTGCAATGCAAGTCAGAATGCAAGGCACCATGCAAGTCAGCAAGTGGTGAGCAGAGGAATGCTTCAAGTATGCCATATCAGCTTGGGATATTCTTCTCAATATCTATTATTTCCTCCTGTGATGTTTTCTTTCATGTATCTATCATCCTCCAGATAATCATTGAGGCTCAGGATAGCTATGAAAAAACTTTAGGTTCAGAAGTCTATGGTGAGGGGAAAAAGGGAATTAAGCTGGTTTGGGGCTCTTTTAGTTTGGAGGATTAATTTGTCTTTTTATATATATTAATTAGTGTGCCTTGTCTCCCCCCACTGCTTAGTAGAATTGAGGATTAAAAAGCAGAGATTCCACTTCATTTTAAAAAATTAATAACACTGCTATGTTTCTGCACATTTGTGTTATGGCTCTACAGTCAAACTCATGCAGTTGGAATCAGTGCTCTGCCACTTGTTAGCTGCTTAACCTTGGGTTCTTATAGCTCAGTTTTCTCATCTTCAAATAGATATAAAATACTGCTTTTCTCACAAATGTGTTGCATAAAGTGAGATAAATCAATGTAAATGCTTTAGCTCATTGCTATGCACATAGGAAGCACTTAACAAAAGTTCTCCATTTTTATTAACTTGCAAGAATAGCTGAGTTAGATGAGAATTAATTACCATGTGATGACCTGAGTGCGGATTTTGATGGTACATAGAAAGGATAAATAACCCACAATTGCTAGGCTCATGAAAGAAAATGTCTTTTAAACTGAAGGTGAATAAGATGAAAGGTTGAATCAGACAGGAGAAGGATAAAGATCACTCCTACAGAGAAACAACAGAACAAGAAAAGAAACAGTAAAGATATGTAGGTGGTGGCATTGTAACAATTGATTGTTTCTACTGGTTTGAGTGTCACTGCATATGGGAAATAGAAGATTAATCTGGAAAATGTACAAGGAACAGTAAAGAGACATCAGTTATGAGGACACACCAGGAAAAATAATAACCTGAACTCAGAGAGCAACTAAAAAAATAGTTGGAGGTGGAAGGTGAGGTTGTCTGGGTGGGATCACACATCTAAGAGAGATTTAAGAAGTACAACTGATAGGTTTTAGTGACTGATCAGACCAGTGATTTTCAAACTATTTTACCTCATGACAAACATAAACTAATTACTACAATTCCGCAGTACAACAAAAATGCAATTTTTGCCTATCTGACAAAAATATAGGTAAAATTTTTATTCATTTACACCAGATGACGATTGTGGTGACTGTTGTCTTTTTTTATTTGACAACTTAAGGGAAAAGAGATAGTGCCCCTGACTAAATAGTCAGGTATTGCATGTTTTAAAAATTCTTGCAACACACTGGATGAAAATTGCTGATGTAGACTATAAAATTAAAGTATATATACAAAAGCTATAGCAAGTATATAAACATGTATTCATATATTTTTTTAAATATTAAACACATGCAAATGCTGTGACTATATGAGTCATAATGTTTGTATAAGAGCAGTGCTTTCTGGGTCACTATCTGTTTAATTTGGTTTCTATTATTTATTTATTTATTATTTATTTAAAATTTATTGAGGTGAGACTGGTTAATATTACTATGTAATTTCAATAATTTTGTTTTAAGTTATATTATAAGAAAACATATAATTAGTTTAAAAATGAATCACCATATTTTCCAGCTAACACTAACATACTTACATATTTATAAAACACTCTATTGAAATATTTCCCTAGGCATGAGTTATTCATACTCTAACATAAATTTGAATATGGAAAACATAAGGAAGTGGGATAAATTCTAAAATTTGCTTTTATGAATAGATCTTTTTATCAAATCTTGTTTTTACTGGTTCATCTTTATTGGTTCTCTCCTTCTGCCCATTTTCAAATACATGTTTTCAATCTAAAACTCCTTCTGCTATAAATTGGATACTTGTATCAAGTTGTTTGTGATGCAAAGATATTTAGATTTGACCTATAAAACAAGCCATCAACTTTTGGCCTGTAACACAAACTATAACCTTTCAGTTTTAAAAATATTATGAATGTTCAAGGTTTGTTGTTGTTGTTGTTTTCTTTGGACACTTTATTTTTTTTAAAGGGAAACTTTTTTTTAATTAAATTATTATGTGTACATATCTTATCATCCCCCCCTCCCATTCATACCCTCCTTCCCCAGGGCCATTGTGTCCATTGGTTGTACTTATATGCATGTATACAAGTCCTTCGGTTGATCTATTATCTCCCCCAGATCTCCCTACCCTTCCCACTGTAATTTGACAGTCTGTTTGTTGCTTTACTGTCTCTATAGATATCTTTTAGTTCATCAGTTTATAATGTTTTTTATTATCCATAAATGAGTGAGGTCATGTGGTGTTTCTCTTTCATTGACTGGCTTATTTCACTCAGCATTATGTTCTCCAATTCCATCCAGGTTGCTGCAAATGATGAGAATTCCCTTTTTTATGGCAGCATAGTATTACATTGTGTAGACATATCAGTTTTTTGATCCTATCATCTGCTGACAGGCATCTAGACTGCATCCAAATTCTAGCTATTGTAGATTGTGCTGCTATGAACATAGGGGTGCATATGTCCTTTCTGATTGGTGTTTCTAGTTTCTTGGGATATATTCCTAGGATGGGATTACTGGGTCAAATAGGAGTTCCATTTTCAGTTTTTTGAGGAAACTTCATACTGTTCTCCACAGTGGTTGCACCAGTTTGCATTCCCACCAGCAGTGCACAAGGGTTCCTTTTTCTCCACAACCTCGCCAACACTTGTTGTTTGTTGATTTGTTGATGTTGGCCATTCTGACAGGTGTGAGATGGTACTGAATTGTTGTTTTGATTTGCATCTCTCAAATAATTATTGACTTTGAGCATGTTTTCATGTGCCTCGTGGCCTTCCTTCTGTCTTCAGGTCCATTGCCCATTTTTTTAATTGGATCATTCATCTTCCTTTTATTTAGTTGTATAAGCTGTTTGTAGATGTTGGAGATTAAACCTTTATCAGTGGTAACATTTGCAAATATGTTCTCCCATACAGTGGGCTTTCTTATTGTTTTGTTGATAGTTTCTTTTGCTGTAAAAAAAAACTTTTTATTTTGATGTAGTCCCATTTGTTTATTTTCTCTTTAGCTTTCATTGCCCTAGGGGCAGTATCAGTGAAGAAGTTCTTTTGGCATATGTCTGAGATTTTGCTGCCTGTGGATGCCTCTAGTATTTTTATGGTTTCCCGTCTTATGTTTAAGTCCTGTATCCATTTTGAGTTTATTTTTGTGTATGGTTTAAGTTGATGACCAAGTTTCATTCTTTTGCATGTATCAGTCCAATTTTCCCAACACCATTTATTGAAGAGATGTCTTGACTCCATTGTATATTTGTGCCTCTTTTGTCAATTATTAATTGAGCATAGTGATTCGGGTTGATATCTGGGTTCTCGATTCGATTCCATTGATCTATATGTCTGTTCTTGTGCCAGTACCAGGCTGTTTTGAGAACAGTGGCTTTGTAATACAGCTTGAAATCTGGGATTGAGATCCCTTCTACTTTACTCTTCTTTCTCAGGATTGCTGTGGCTATTCGGGGTCTTTTGTTGTTCCAAATGAGCTTTTGGAGGTTTTTTCTAGGTCAGTGAAATATGTCATTGGTATTTTAATGGGGAGTGCATTGAACCTATAAATTGCTTTGGGAAGTATGGACATTTTGATGATGTTGATTCTACCAATCCATGAACATGGTATGTCCTTCCATCTGTTTACATCTTCCTCTATCTCTTTTTTCAGTGTCGTATAGTTTTCCACATATAGGTCCTTTACTTCCTTAGTTAAGTGTATTCCTAAGTATCTTAATTTTTTTGGTGTGATGGTAAATGGAATTGCTTTTTTAGTCTCTGTTTCTATAAGTTCACTGTTGGTGTATAGAAATGCCATAGATTTCTTGGCATTAATTTTGTATCCTGCTACATTGCCAAATTCATTTATTAAGTCAATTAGTTTTTTAATGGAGTCTTTTGTTTTTTTTATGTACAATATCATGTCATCTGCAAATAAGGATAACTTTACTTCTTCTTTTCCAATTTGGATGCTTTTTATTCCCTCTTCTTGTCTAATTGCAATGGCTAGTATGTCAAACAGGAGTAAGGAGAGTGGGCATCCCTTTCTTGTTCCTGTTCTTAGAGGGAATGGTTTTAGTTTTTGCCCATTTAGTATGATGTTGGCTGTGGGTTTATCATATATAGCTTTTATTATGTTGAGGTATGATCCTTGTACTCCCACCATGTTGAGAGTTTTTTTCATGAAAGGGTATTGGATTTTATCAAATGCTTTTTCTGCATCAATTGATATGACTATATGATTTTTATCTTTCAATTTGTTTATGTGATATATCACATTTATTGATTTGTGGATATTATACAATCCTTGCATTTCTGGAATAAATCCTACTTAGTCATGGTGTACGATCTTTCTGATGTTCTGCTGGAGCCGATTTGCTAGAATTTTGTTGAGGATTTTGGCATCTAAGTTCATGAGGGATATTGGCTTGCAGTTCTCTTTCATTGAGTTGTCTTTATCTGGTTTTGGTATTAGGGTGATGTCGGCTTCATAGAAGGAGTTTGGAAGTGTTCCTTCCTCTTGAATTTTTTGGAATAGTCTGAGGAGGATCGATTTTAGTTCTTCCTTGAATATTTGGTAAAATTCTCATGTGAAGCCATCTGGCCCTGGGCTGTTCGATGGTCTCCTCTGCTGTGGGTTTTTCAGGCCTCAGAGAAGATCCTCTTTTCTTGGTAAGATGGTGCAGCCTTCTCTCTGAGCCCGTAGCTCCGGGAGAGATCTCCACTGCCACAGTGCTGGCTGCTTGGTCAGGAAATCCTGTCCAGCGGACTGTTACCTTCCTTTAGAGTTCTGCTACCCCTTAGCTTGTCAATCAATACTCTCTGAGTGACTCTCAGATGCTGCTTCTATGTATTCTGGGACCAGGCTCAGAACAAGTTCATCTGTTCGGCCACCATCTGTCCCTCCGTTCAAGGTTTGTTAAACACATCTCTATCCAACCTCCTAGTTTTGCTCTATCTCTGACCCTACCATTCCTACACCCTGTACTTCACACTCAGAAATTAGGTTGACTTAGATTTCTTGAAGGTATTTTCCGCAATCCTTGCCAATGTTTTATGCTATCACTTTTTTGTTTAATTTTTGTTAATGTAATTGGTGAAATAGTAGTAGCTTGTTTTATTTATTTCTTTAATTTCCAGATGACAGTAAAAAGTTTAAACAGCATCTTTTATATGTAAAGAAAGAGGAAAAAATTAAATTCACTTTGCCCAATGTGCTCTTCTACAAAGATAATTACTGTTAATATTAGGGTTCATAATCTTTCAAATTCCATATTTTATATTATAGTCAACTATCATATATTACTATGTACATAAATATGTACATTTAGTTATACAAATATGTACACATATTAATATGTGCATTTATGTGTAAAGCTATAGTTGTATATGTATTTCTGTTAATTTTTCTACCTAATTTTTATTTTTCAATATTCTTCCTTCTTCTGATATACATTTCCTTTGCTATAATGATTTAAAGTTGAAAGCTTAACATTTTCTCCTCAACAATTTAATTATTTTGTCTCTTGCCCCACAAAGTTCATTGAAGTTGAAAAAGTAAATACTTATGTTCTATTTTTTTTTTATAGTTTCAGCTTATTTAGGTTAGAGCTTGCTTCAATTTTTAAAAAATTTTAATTGATTTTTTTATAAAAAGGAAGGAAGAGGGAGGGGGATAGAAACATCAATTGGGGATCAATGCCACACTTGGGCATGTGCCCTGACTGGGAATTGAACCGGCAACCTCTTGGGGCAGGGGTCAACATTCAACCATTGAGCCACACCAAGCAGGCAGGGTTTGATTCAATTTTTTATCCTTATTTCTTCATAGTTTGTAATTCCCCTGTGCTAAGAGATATTCTTTTTCCATTTATTAAATTATGCAGAGTAGTAGTCTATAGGAAGGGCTCATTATTAGTGTGTGTAAATGTGTGTGGTTTTCTCTCATTATTTCATTGCAAGGCAATATTTTTTTTAAAGACCTCATGCTGGTGAGTGGAAGTTGACATAATAATAGAGCATAACTACTTTTTTGGAGTCTGAAGGTCTGATGTAAACCCCCAAGTTTTTTTTTTAAAGGTTTTTTTATAACCCATTGTATAAATATACTTATTTATATAATTTCCAAAACCTGTACTTTGATGCCACAAGCCTTTCAGTGTTATCTATTAGTAACTACTACATGCAGGATCTGTGAGCTTGAATTCCAACATACCATTTTGTCATTTTTTAATTCTGTAAGAGTTGGATTTCAGGCAAACTTACCCCATCTTGCTTCAAGAACACATCGTCAGCATGTCATCCTTTTTGGAGGAAAGAAGGTTCCCATATTTTCATACTCATGACCTCTGTGGAATTATACCAGAGGGAACAGAAGTAAAATATATGTTTACAGGTGTTGAACTTTAAAAATAAATATATAGATAGGTAGATAGATAAAGTTGAAAGCTTATATTTAGTCTACTAATAGTTTTCTTTATACTATTTTCTTTACTATAAATTTTAGAGAATAGCATCTATTAAACATCAGAGAGGATTAAAAATTTAGCATACTTTATCTTTCCACACTACTTTTCTCTCACAAATTTTTTTATAACATTCATATAATTTGGAATTTTTGTCCTTCTGATTGTAATTAAGTTACGGTTTTAACCTTATATTTTTTTTTCAAAAATTACTTCTGCTTATAAAAATACTTAGAACCCCACTAAAAACAGTTTTTAAAATTTTATTTTGTATTTTGTTGACTTTACTGCTAGTTGTATAGTATTTTAATTAACCAGCCCCCATATTTTATTCTTCTTTATTTTAACTTATAACAAACAACTGTAATTGATTTTATTATTTACTAGAGGCCTGATGCATGAAATTTGTGTAAGAGTAGGCCTTCGCAGCCTTAGCTGCCTTGGCCCTTGTAGTCCTAATTGCCTCCTGCCCATTCGTTGTTCCAAAAGGTCGTTCTGCCATCCTGTGTAATTAGCATATTAGCTCTTTATTATATAGAATTTAAATAGTGTTATTTCTATTTGTCTGTACTACTTTTTCATTCTTTACACATTTAATTTTTTCTATTGTTGGAATACTCACTTCAGGTTTTTGTTTTTTGCTGTTTTGCTGGGTTTTGTTGTTGTTGTTAATAAGTTTTTATTGATTTCAGAGAGGGAGGAAGAAAAGGATAGAAACATCAATGATGAGAGAGAATCATTGATTGGCTGCCTCTTGCATGCTCCCCACTGTTGCCCACAAATTGAGCCTGCAACTCAGGCATGTGCCTTGACTAGGTATCGAACCTTTATTTCCTGGCTCATAGGTCAACACTCAACCACTGAGCCACACCAATTGGGCTGATTTGCTGTTTTTAAAAACTATTTTATTATATTTTTGGTATTCCTAATATAGATGTGTTATTCTCTCTCTCTCTCTCTCTCCCTCTCTCTCTCTCTTTTTCTCTCTCTCATCTATTCTTTTGTTGTATAATGGAAGAATATACTAGCTTAGTTTTTACTGTATTCATTCTATTTTTCAAGTATCTAATATCCTCACTACAGCCTTCAGTATGGTTTTTAATTCCACAATGTGTGTTTTCATCACTATACAACATTTACCAATTACACATTATTCTTTCATTAGACACCAGCATTAATTTCATAGCTGTACTTAGGTGTACAATTTCTTACTCCTGCATGTTTTGGTAGGTCTAATACTTTTTCTTTTGTCATTGGGTTTTTTCTCTCTGTTTCATTCTGCTTCCCTGGAGGAAAGAGACCTAGGTTGCAGAGTTTCTGATATTTTTCTGTCTCCTTGGGAAAACCTAAAAAGATTGCTGTAGACACTTCAGACACTTCTCTCAAGAAGAATGGCTAACAGATATATATATATATAAATGGCTAACAGATATATAAATGGCTAACAGATATATAAATGGCTAACAGATAACTATATAACAGATATATATATATATATATATATATATATATATGTATGTGTGTGTGTGTTTGTGTATAACAGATATATAAATGGCTAACAGATATATAAATAGCTAACATATAAATGGCTACAGATATATAAAAATATGCCAACTGCATTAGCAATAAGGAAATGCAAATAAAACTACATTGAGATACCACCTCACATCTGTTAGAATGGCTATTATCAATAAGACAAGTAACAAGTGTTGGAGAGGTTAGAGAAAAAGGAATCTTTATTCATTGCTGATGGAAATGTAAACTGATACAACAACTATGAAAAGCTGTGGAGGTTTTTTTTTTTAAAAATTAAGAATATGACCCAACAACCCCTCTTCAAGGTATCTACCCAAAAGGCTTGAAAACATTTATTTGCAAATACATATGCACCCCTATGTTCACTAAAGTGCTATGTGGCCAGGACATGGGAACCACTGAAGTGTCCTTTCCTAGATAATTTGATAAAGAATATGTGATACATATATGCAATGGAATACTATTCAGCCACAAGAAAAGATGAATTATTGCTATTTGGATAGGTCTTGAGAATATCATGCTAAATGCAGTAAATCAAACAGAAAAAGTTAATTAATAACCACATGATTTCACTCATATGGGGAATATAAAACTGAAAGCAACAAATGAACAAACAAGAAAAACAAACAAACAAAAACTAATAGACATAGATAGCAGTATGGTGGTTATCAAAGAGAAGGGGAGTGGGAGGAGTGTAATAAAAGGTAAAGGTTGATCAAATATATGGTGATGGAAAATTTGACTTTGGATGGTGGCACACAATGCAATATAGAAATGATGTATCATTTGAAACCTATATAATCTTTTTAACCAATGTCAGCCTAACAAATATAATTTAAAAGTGAATGAATAGCTCTGCCACAATGGCTCAGTGGTTTGCCATCAACCTATCAACCAGGAGGTCACAGTTCGATTCTAGGTCAGAGCACATGCCCAGATTGTGAGCTCAACCCACATGGGACACATGCAGAAAGTATGCATCAATTATTATTCTCTCTTATCATTGACTTTTCTATCTCTCTCTCCTTCTCCCTTCCTCTCTGAAATCAATGAATGAATAAATAAATAATAAATATATTTTTAAAAATGATTTCTGCTAGGGGTAGCAATTGACTCTGCAAGGGAGCCCCTGTAAAAGTTTTCTATACCTCCGCCTCCTCCTTCAGAAGGAAACCCCACTACTGTATCAGCTGGTTGCAATTGTCTACTGCAGGTGGAGACTTCACCAGTGGACCAATTTTATGTCTCTTGCCTCTGCTTGCTCTCTAAGGTGACATCATAACTGTGAAGTAGAAGATAATTTGATCTTTGCCAACATGTCATCCATGATATGTCTAAAAATGCTACTCTTCTATAATAACTGGGATTCTCAGAAAATTCTCAATGCCCTTTTCAATATCTCTGTGCCTATCCTACATCTAATTAAGTTTCTCAGAGTTTTCATTATGTAGAACTTTCATTCATCAACAACATTTTTTTTTGAGAACTGAGGATATAAGTAATGACAGAAACAGATAAATCTTGAATTCTGAGAATCATATATTTTAATAGGGAGGAGTCAGATAACAAACAAATAAACATGTAAATGTATATTATGACAAATAAAGAGAAATATTAGATAGATAAACAGAACACAGTCAAGGACAGAGGAAGAAGGAGGAGAACTATTTCTAAATTTCATGCTGGTTTAGATCTCCCACCCCAAGAAAAGTATTTATGTCTACTTGTACTTTTTTGGGGAATCTAGTCATAGATGGGAAGGAGTGGTGGCAGGGCGGCAGGAGTACATCCCCCTTCTGCATTCCATGGAGATCAATGTCATAGCAATGACCAGAGTTGTCTTGGTTTTACACATTGAGTCTTCTTCAATTCCTGTTTCCCTCTATGTCCTCAATTAGGTTTCTAAATCCTATCCATTTGTAAAGTATAAGAAATTTTTCACCAATTCCTTCATTTCTAATCCCCTGACCATTGTCTCATCCACTTCAATTATTCAAAAGCAACTGAATAGATTTTCTTATAATTGTCCTTTTTCTTTTGAATCCATTCTGAGTCCTGAAGATGCATTATCATCCTAAAACACAGGTATAATACATAATAACATCACCTTTGGCTTCAGTGACCTCCAACAATTTATTTTTAAATCAGGAATTAGGTTAGGTATTTTTCTGTATTTAAGGTATATTTAATCAGACATGTATTATTTCAGTCTCTTTATATCTTTGAAAACATAAAATGACTTATGAAGACAGTAAGATGGTCTAACTATAGAGCTAACATTAAACTATAATTTTCAGCATTTAAAAATCTTTACAATCTAAAAAAAATATTAAATTGTTATTCTTAAGACTTGGCTTTGTTCTCCTTCCATGATTAGGACTGTAATCATGTGAAGATTGAAGTTTATAACTTCTATTGCCTTTGAGTTAAAGGAGCAATATAAAGTTCAAAACCACTTTCTTATAAGAAGAATAATTGCATTTGTCTTATATTTGAATAATGTCAAATGGCTTACGTAACTCAGCTCAACTATGTCAAAGTGGAGCAATATGAACTTATAATATGAACTTTTGCTCAGAAGAAAAGTGTTTGAGGAAATTATGGCCAACTGAAAATATAATCAGCATGTCTTCTAGTTATGTTCTTACCTACATAGCTATAAATAAATAAGGGTATCCTAATCATTTCAACTACCATAGGAATGTAAATAGCTTTGCAGTGAAAAGGAGCAACTTTTGAATAAAGTAAAAATGCCTATACATCATTCAGGCAGGAAAAAAAGAATAACTTTCAGCCAGTGAAATTCCACAAGCAGGTAGGTAGGTGAAATGCTCTTGATCAGAGAGGAGCATAGGTCAAACAAAGTCCACGCGCACACTAAATTTCCTTGTCTTTTAGTGAGAAAAAAAATTTGCAGAGACAAGGCAACCGAACTACCATGATAATTACCCAAGATATTGCCTTTTACTCTTCATTTGAACATATCATGTAATAGTTAAGGTCACCTAGAGTTAGAACCTCAGTCACTTAAAAAACAGCCTAGGGCAGAAAATAAGGAATGGAAGCAGTGGAGCACAGTCCCATAGCAGATACAATGTTTTCCCCTGTAGGCTGTTAGATGTGTGAGAGATTTTGGAAAGTTATTCGTGGGGTGCTGGTGTCACACACTCCAAACTCTCCAAAATATATTATGCTCCCAACACTATACCTTTTCTCTCCCAAATTCTCAAAGAAAACGCATAACGTCCATGTTCCTGGAACATAATAGTATATTATAGAAATGGCAAAAAGCGAGCATGGGGGAAAAGGGGGGGGGGGGGGAGAGGGGAATAGGGCAAGAGTACAAGGGAATGGTTCATCCGCGCAAAAATCTGAGCAACTTGTTTGTATTATAAAATGCAGCCCTGGAAAACTCATCCTTCAGCTTCTATCTTTCTCTTCCCATTTTCATACAGCCTTCCGATAAGCCTCCTCAGCCAAGCCCACTCAATAGCATGATTAACGCAAAGGATGCTATTCCCGAGCAAGCACCTTGTGCCAAGTTACACACACTAGTACGCATTTAATGTTTTTGTGGCAGTGCCATTTTGTGACGTTATGTTTTCAGTACTTTGTCTCGTAACTCAACAAGCGGCTTCGTTTCTCTCACCCTCACAAAAATGTAAACAGATATTATAGTTTTGGAGAAACTTCCCTGGCATTTCCTTTCTGCTTTTTTCAACTATAGTCCTGTCTCCGTGTGCCAAAGGCGGACTGGTTCCAACAAGGCATCCTTGCAAATGCACAGGCAAACTATCAACAATGCCATTGTCTTTGGAAACTGTGCAGAAAAAGAGCTGACATTTGACATACAAGGTAAGCCCAACAAAGTATTCAGAAGATTATTCTTTCCTGCTGTTATAATCCACTAACTTCTTGTTGTTAGTTCTTAATCCAGTATCGTGTCTAGACTGTTTCTTCTGTACCTCCAACAAAGCTTTGGGAAAAATAAAATTGCATCTTCACATACTTCTACCCCCTTCAGCTATTATCACGGGCCAAACCATGGAAAGAGCACATTGGAGTTTGTGCATTCTCACTTTGGAGTTTGGGCTTTTTGTCTTCCAGGACATTGGCAATCTGCTACAAGTATAATAACAGACAAGAAACACGGGTACTTGAGGCCCTTTCTATAAGATTAATTAAATCTTCTTTTGAAACAAGTACTAAGTAAACATTAAGAGGATATTACTATGACTTCTGGAAAGTATTAGTGCAATATAACCAGTACATAAAGGATGATATCCTGACTGTATTATAAAAGGGCATGTTTGAAACTTTAAATGTGTGGAAATACACTTCAAATAAAGAAAATATACTCTAAACTAAAACTAATTTCTTTAATGCAAAGCATTTGTTATTAGAATAGATGCGGTATTCAAACAGTGAGGAGGCATTTCAGTGTCATGGTGAGAAGCTGTCCCCTTCCATCCAAATTCCCCTCCTCCCAAATCAGTTTACAATAGCCCTCAGGACAAGAAAGGAGGCCTGTTGCCTTTTAAGTTAAGGCAGCGACTGAACAAGAGGCAAAGAAAGTTGATGCAGATTAATTTACAATTTCCTGCAAAATGACTGCCATGAAGTTTAAAGTCACAGAACTGCAAAAGTGACCAGAGAGATAAAAAAATAAAATAAAATAAAATAAAAAAATTAAAAAAAACAGGAGCATATTTCAATCAGGTTGGCTTTTCATTATAATATGCATCAAAATAGATGTTGCAAGCTAGAGGAATTCTAAATAGTTTTTCATGAAGCGACTTTTGAAAAATCTTTTTTTCTACCATTTTTACTAACTTTTGGACTATTGTTACTTAAGAGAAAGAAACAAGGTTGAGAATCATTAAAAATAACTATTTACAGCCATAACTGGTTAGGCTCAGTGGATAGAGCATCGACCTGCGAACTGAAAGGTCCCAGGTTTGATTCCCGTCAAGGGCATGGACCTTGGTTGCAGGCACATCACCAATAGGAGGTGTGCAGGAGGCAGCTGATCGATGTTTCTCTCTCATTGATGTTTCTAACTCTCTATCCCTCTCCCTTCCTCTCTGTAAGAAAAATCAATAAAATATATTTTAAAAAATAACTATTTACAAATTTGTCGAAAATATATTTGGGTAATTGCTTCTGTCTATGTATGACCTAAATCCTCAGAATGTGACAATCTGAAGAGAGAAGACAAACAATCTTTGTAGTGGTTTGTGAAAAATAAACAATAACATATTACTAAATATACTCATATTGGATATCAACTATTTTTTTCCTTGGACAAGAAAGATAAAATAGGTTGGAAAACTAGAAAGAAAAGAGATGAGAATTGGGTTGGATTTGAGTACAAATAGGTGAAAAAGAAAAATAGCCTTCCTACTTGTAGAAAGTAGGTGAGGCACAAGATGAATAATTAAAGTGAATATGGGCTTGGTCTGTGTACCAGTGAGTGTGTTTGGGAAGAAGGGTTTATATGCATTGTTGCTTAAATTGGAGAATATGGCAAGGGAATGGCTATCAGCTTTTATTGAGCACTACTAGCTGCTATTCACATGTTCACGCACATGGAACCAAGGGTTTATTGCCCTCTTATGTACCAAGCAACCTCTTATGCTGGTCAGTGTTTTACAGATTAGGAAATAAGGCTGAAAATAATCACACTATGGAGAGACTCAAAATATATTGGCCCATGTCATGGGTCACATAAAAATAAGTTTCTGCCCTCTTCAACAGAATCGTGCATTCATCTGTCAGTGCATTCATCCATTTCTTCAGCCATTCATTTCATGGGAATAGGAAGATCAGTGATATACAATTTTGGCCCCCAGCCTCTCCCTTCCTTCCTCCCCACTCAGTCAAATGAGGAAAACAAGCAAGTGAACAGACATTAAATGCAATATGTTTAAGGCTATGTATGAAGTGTATGAAGTCAACTCCTCTTTCATTAACCTAATACTGTAGCTTTGTTATTCAAATTGGTTACATGGCAGTCATTACAATATTAATTGATGAATCTTGATCACAGATGTGCTTGATATGCCTGCATTTCACATGGGGTGTAAGTTTTCTGGGGTCATAGAAAACCACGTGAGGTTATTTTTTCAACAAGTATTTATTTACCACTGCTCTGGATTGTGCTATAAATGATGGGCAAAGAATAAATAAATTCTTGTGCTAACATGCTTAAATCATGGGCAAAGAATAAATACATACATACATACATACATACATACATAAAAGAATTTAACTGGTTCAATAAAAAAGTAAAAAAAATTAACTGACATTGAATGCAAATATACTATTATATGAAACAACCATAGATATAATATCATCAAGTAAAATGCACTATCCAGATGAATGTTTGGATAAAATAGAAGATTTCAAATTAAATATGTACTTCTAATTGACCACTCAAGACTGTACCACAGAACATCACTGGTAAGTATTGCTCACTTTTGCTATAAGCGATTCCTTGTTAGAAAAGTTAAGGTAAGGCTGCTTAAAATTAATGGATTTATTTTATTTTTTGCCACTGTTTAGATGGACCATCAGGTATTAGTGAAGAATAAATGTTTCTTAGATGTAACATAGATGTAATTTATGAGAATTTTTATTTCTGAAATATATATTTTCCTTTAAATAGTTTAGAATTAATTCATTCAAACCATTTCTTATAGTAATATGAACCCAAAAGATTAGGCATGATTATCTTTACTACATAGGGATCCTACTTTGGAAACTATAATTTAACTTCAATTAAAGTTAGAAATCAAGTGATACATAACCATTGCATTATTATAAATATTTCAGTATATTGAAGTGTGAATTAGCATACTTGGGATTGATTCTTTTCTTGAAGAATACATATGTTAAAGTCATCATCTATCACTAGTGAAATTGCAGATAAAGAAGGCTTTATTGATAATTAATCACTATCTGTCCCAAATTGGATTTTAGTCTTTTCCATTCCAACTGTCACATATTTGCAGTCTGTGAAAGAGGTGAGGAGAATTGGGGAGGAAGGTCCTCATTGCTGGGAGGTTGCCATAAGAGACCCAGTGCAGCTGTCATTTAACACCTGCCCTCTTTTCAAAAGCAGGGGTAGCATTCTTACAGAGAAACCAGAGAAATATGGATTAGAGGAAACTACGAAAAGATGGATGGCCTATTGTTTCTGATCTCTCAGGTAGCAGAAAAAATTGCTAATAGACCAACGCCATGTTTGAAGAAAATGTACAGCAATACATTGTTTTCTCCACCGTATAATTCAATGATGTGTTTTAAATTGGGAACACAATCCAAAAGATAACCAAAGTAAGTATTAAACATGCTCATGAGCAACTAAAAAAAGTAAGTTATAATAAATACTGTTGAAGAGCGATATAAATGCAGAATGACTTTTATTGCATTTGAAAAGTTGCTTGAAAACAGATATATTATAAAATAGTTATTCAAAGGAATAAGCTGTTCTCATTAACACAAGAGGCAGTTTAATAGAACCAAAGGCTCTGATGTTAAAAATTGTGGGCAATAAACTTAGAAGGATTAAAAACAATCTATTTCCAATAAAGGCAAAGACTTTAATACACCTAGATTTTAAGCGGAATGCAAAAAGAAAGAGCCCACTTTTATTGCTTTGAGTTGTTCCATCTAGACCTACTTGAGGTTTGTGTTCTGTTTTGGATATCATATGTTTGAATAGAAAGACGAACTGGAGTGAGTTCAAAGGAAACCAACCGAACTGATAAAAGGTTTGGATACAGGACAGACTAGTGAGCAATGGGCATGTTCAGGCTAGAGGGGAGACAATTGAAGGAGAGACATGTTAATTGTCTACAAGCATTTAGGGAGATGTTATGGGAAGAGAAAGAACACATTCATGTTAAACATTAGGAAAGAGTAGAAAGCCATAAATTTAGTATGTTCTTGGGAAATTGTCTAGAATATATACATACATATTTTTTCCCTTTCGAGGTAATTTATGTAACTTTGTGATTTGCCATCATTCAAGTTCAAGTACGCAAGCACAAACGGCATGTGCTTTTAAACCCGAGGGCACAAGAAAAATCGCAAATCAATGTTTGTGGATAAAATCTGGTTAAAAAGAAATATGTGGCCTTTCTCTTTTGATGTGAGTAGCTTGAATTAATCTGTGGGATCCCCATGCTGTTTTAAGATATCTCAGAGCAAGGGTAAGTTTTAGTTTATTAGGGAGAAATAAAAGAGGAAAAAAAAAAACACAGACTGATTTTCCTACCAAGTAAAGAAATACCTGAAGTTGAGTTAATATCTTTACATGTGGATGCTTCTAGAACATACTGGCTAGCCCTGAACACAACAATTTTCTTTCACCTATTTTCAATGCCTCTCCGCCATTTGGTGGTGCAAGGGGCAGGAAACTGAGGGAGTATAAAGTTTTTATAATTAAGGCTAGATTAGTAGTAAGAATGTCCAGCAACCCAAAGGCTGAGCTGCAGTTTTGATGTCTGAAAGAAGTGTGTAATGTTGGATTAAGCTACAAGCAACCCAGCATTTCTTTTTCTCCCTCCAGGCTTTGATGTTGGGGGTCAAGTGGGCCCCTTGTCCCTCTGCAGTTTCTTCCATGCTTTTCTGATATGCTGCCCCTTGTTCTCATCCATCGCAGCAGAGTCCTCGAACCAAGAAAAACTGACACTCATTCTCCATAATGGGTTCCCCTGGATTGCCATTTCACTTCTTGCTGCTCTGAATTTCTCTTACTTGAACATTTTCTAGTGACTTTGATGAATCTAATGTGATCTCTTTTTTTTCCATTTTTTTCCCCCCAAAGCATGAAAAGTTCTCTGCCAGGTGGATATTCCCCAATTCTCACAACTCAACTTATGATTTTTTTTTTTTTCAAACGAGAATGATTCTGAACAGTGAGAACTCATAACTCATTTGAATGGAAAACAGTTGGGGGGTTGCCACACTTCATTGTACTTGATTGTTGACACTAGTGGCAGCTGTTACTGCCAATCTATCTTCAACCAACTGTGAACATATCCAGATCTCTCTCACTTTGTTTCTCTTTCTCTCTCCCACTGACACACACACACACACACACACACACACACACACGCACGCACACTCCTCTTTCATTAACCTAATGGGGTTTGGAGAATACTAGAGTATCTTTTCTAAATTCTCTCTTCAACAAATTTTAGTAAAATCAAGGTTAGTTTTGTATTTTCCATTCCCATTATCACTATTTATAGCACTGTAGTTATTAGTGTACTGTATAAATTCAAATTAACAACAAAAAATGAGACAAGTTTTAAAAATAACTATACGGCTCTAAAAGAGAGCCCCAAAATGTTTGTAAAATTGAACTTAAATACTTAAGTAATACTGAATTTTTTAGTAGAAACAACTACATAAGTAATTATAAATAGTTTTTTCTTCTCTCTCTCTTACTCACAAATACACCTTGGAGCATTGAGAGAAACTCTACTAAAAGTTAAGAAACATTGAGTAGAAACTTTTTCTGATTTAGCTTTGAAAGATTATAGCTTTCTAGGAATGTATCCATTTCTTCCAGGTTGACCAATTTGTTAATAAATAATTGTTGATGGTATTTTCTTATAGTTCTTTGTATACCTGCTGTGTCAGTAGTCACTTCTCTTTTATTTTTTATTTTATTTATTTGGGTTTTGCTAAATATTCATTTATTTAGACTATATTTAATTTATTTCAGTTATGATCTTTATTTATTTCTCTACAACTTATTTTGGGCTTTGTTTGCTCTCCTCCCACCTACTTTAAGTGGTAGGTTGGTTGTTTATTTGAGATTTTTCTTGTTCTTCAGGTAGATCTGTATTGCTATAAATTTCCCTTAGAACTGCTTTGGCTATTTCCCATAGATTTTTAGGCATTGTGTTTTTCCTTTTATTTGACTAAAATATGTTTTGATTTTATTTTTTTTCTTGATCTCATTGTTAATCCATTCATTATGAGTAGGTTATTTAGCCTCCATCAGATTGTATATTTTCAGTTTTCTTCTTGTAATTGATTTCCAGTTTCATACCATATGAAGATTCCTGCAATGGGCTTCCTGCTGTGGTCTCCTCCACCCCACCTGCTTCCCTGCCTCCCCACAGGTCGGCTTGCTTACTTCCCCACAGCTTTGCTCCCTTCTGCAGCACTTGGCTTCTTTCTAAGTTTTAGTCTTCACTTTGGCCCAGATATGCAAATTAATCTCCAGCTTGGTTGGGTTAATTTGCATACTCACCCTGATTGGCTGGTGAGCAGGGCTTGTGGGTGTAGGGAAGGTACGGTCAATTTGCATGTTTCTCTTTTATTAGAAAGGATTAGAAAGGATGCTTGATATTATTTCAAATTTCCTAAATGTATTAACCTTTTTTTTGAGTCCCAATATGTGGTCTCTCTTTAAAAAATGTTCCTTATGCACTGGGAAAGAACATATATTCTGCTGCTTTGGATAAATGTCCTAAAAGTATCTATTAAGTTCATCTTGTCTAATATTTCACTAAAGGTTCTTATGTCCTTGTTAATTTTATGTCTGGATGACTTATTCATTGATGTAAAGGGGGTATTTAAGTCCCCTACTATGACTGTGTTATCATTAATCTCTGTCTTTATGTTCATCAATATTTGCTTTACATATGTAGTTATATAGGTGTTTATAAGAGATATGCCCTCATGTTGGATTGATTCCTTCATCATTATAAAATGCCCTTCTTTTTCTTTTGTTATAACCCTTGTTTTATTATTTTTTTAATTTAAATATTACATATGTTTAAAGTATTACATAAGTCTCCTTTTTTCCCCATTGACCACTCCCCTGGCCTCCTCCACCCTTCAGTATATGCCCTCACCCCCCACATCTGTGTCCATTGGTTATGATCATATGCATGCATATAAGTCCTTTGGTTGAACTCTTACCCCCTCACCCTTTCCCCCTGCCTAGGTTGCATAGTCTGTTCAATGCTTCTTTGACTCTGGTTCTATTTTTGTTCATCAGTTTATGTTGTTTATTAGATTCCACAAATGAGTGAGGTCGTGTGATATTTATCTTTCTCTGACTGGCTTATTTCGCTTAGCATAATGCTCTCTGGTTCCATCCTTGCTGTTGCAAATGGTAAGAATTCCTTCTATTTTACCACAGCATAGTATTCCATTGTGTAGATGAATCACAGTTTTTTAACCCATTCATCTGCTGATGGGCACTTAAGTTGTTTCCAAATCTTAGCTATTGTAAATTGTGCTGCTATGAACATAGGGGTGCATATATCCTTTCTGATTGATGTTTCTGGTTCCTAGAATTTTTTAAATTTTTGAGGAAAACACCATACTGTTTTCCACAGTGGCTGCCGCAGTCTGCATTCCCACCAGCAGTATAAAAGGGTTCCTTTTTCTTCACATCCTCTCCTGCACTTGTCATTTGTTGATTTGTTGATGATAGACATTCTGACAGTGTGAGATGGTACCTCGTTGTTGTTTTGATTTGCATCTCTTGGATGATTAGTGACTGAGCATTTTCATATGTTTCTCTATGTCTTATTTCTAAAAGTATCTATTTAGGTCCTTTGCCCATTTTTATTGGATTGTTTATCTTCTTTTTGTTAAGTTGTGTGAGTTGCCTATAAATTTTGGAGATTAAACCCTTATCAGAGATAACATTGCAAATATGTTCTCCCATGCTGTGAGCTTTCCTGTTGTTTTGTTGGTTTCTTTTGCTGTGCAGAAGCTTTTTATTTTGATGCAGTCTAATATGTTTATTTTCTCCTTAGTCTCCATTGCCCTAGGAGCTGTGTCTGTAAAGATATTGCTATGACATATATCTGCTATTTTGCTGTCTATGGCTTCTTCTAGTATTTTTATGGTTTCCCATCGTATGTTTAAGTCCTTTATCCATTTTGAGTTTATTTTTGTGTATGGTGTAAGTTGGTGGTGGTCTAGTTTCTTTCTTTCTTCCTTTCTTTCTTTCTTCCTTTCTTTCTTTCTTTCTTTCTTTCTTTCTTTCTTTCTTTCTTTCTTTCTTTCTTTCTTTCTTTCTTTCTTTTTTTTCATGTATCTGTCCTCTTTTCCCAACACCATTTATTGAAGAATTGAAGAGACTGTCTTGACTCTATTGTATGTTCTTGCCTCCTTTGTCAAATATTGAGCATAATGGCTTGGGTCAATCTCTGAGTTATCTGTTCTGTTCCATAGGTCTATATGTCTGTTCCTGTGCCAGTACCAGGCAGTTTTGAGAACAGTGTCTTTGTAGTATAGCTTGATATCTGGTATTGTGATCCCTCCAACTTCGTTCTTCTTTCTCAATATTTCTGTAGCTATTCAAGATCTTTTTTATTCCAGATAAATTTTTGGAGAGTTTGTTCTAGATCTTTGAAGTATGCCATTGGTATTTTAATGGGGGTTGCATTTAATTCTATTTTACCTAATATGAGTATGGATACCCCAGCTTTTTTTTTTTTTTTTTTTTTTTTTGGTGTTTGCCTTTTGATGATTTTTTTTTTCATCCTTTACTTTTAGACCATGTATGAATTTCTATTTGAAGTGGATCTCATATAGGCAGCATATGTATAGGTCTTGATTTTTATCCATTCAAGTAACCATCTGTCTTTTGATTGGAAAATTGAATCAATTTCCCTTTAAAGTAATTATTAATAGTTGTATAGTTATTGCTATTTTATTAATTGTCTTCTGATTGTTTTTATAGTTATACTCGTTTTCTTATTCTCTTCCATGTTGATGACTTTCTATTGAGTTGTGTTTGGATTATTTTCTCTTTATTTCTTTTACATCTCTTATAGATTTTTGGTTTGTGGGTACCATGTGGTTCCTACATACCGAGATGCTTATAGCAATCTTTATAAATGGATGGTTGCTTAAGTTCAAATACAATCTAAAATCACTACCAGTGTTGTTCACTATATCCATCTTTATGTTTTCATCATTATTTTTTTACTCCTTTTGATTTTGTGTGTTTGTGTATGTCCCTTAATTTAGTGTTGAAATTTCACACGATCTTCCTTTTAACCTTTGTACTTTATAGATGGTTGATTTGCTTCTTTTTATGTGCTTACCTTTGTCAGTTAGATTTTTCCTTTTCCATATTTTCATATTCTTAGTTTTTATCTTTTCTACTTAATGAAGTCAATTTTGCATTTCCTATAATATGGGTTTAGTGTGATAAACACTTTTATATTTTTCCCCCAGAGAAAACATTTTATTCTTTTTTAAAATTTTTATCCTCACTGAGCATATGCTTGTTGGTTTTAGAGAGAGGGGAGAAGGAATGGAGAGAGAAAGAGAGAGAGGCATTGATAGGCTACCTCTCACATGCACCCTGACCAGGGATCAAACTTGTAACCCTTAGGTTCACAGGATGACACTCCAACCAACTGAGCCACTTGGCCAGGGCATATATCATTTTATTTTTATTAAATTTACTGGGGTAACCTTGGTTAACAAAATTACATAGGTTTCAAGTGTAGAATTCTTTAATACATCATCTCAATGTTGCATTTTGTGTTTACCACCCAAACTCAGATCTCCTTTCATCACCATATATTTTAGTTCCTTTACCTTTTACTACCGCTCCTTATCCAGCTTTCCCTCTGATAACCTCCATGCTGTTGTTTCTGTCTATGAGTATTTTTTGTTTGTCTTGGTGTTTGTTTTTATTTGTTATTTTCAATCTTATATCCCACACATAATTAAAATTATAAGATTCCTGCCTAAACCAGTTTGGCTCAGTGGATAGAGACTGAAGGGTTTCAGGTTCAATTCAGGTCACGGGCATGTGCATTGATTGCTAGCACATCCCCCAGTAGAGAGAGTGTAGGAGGCAGATGATTGGTGTTTCTTTCTCATCAATGTTTCTAACTCTCTATCCCTCTCCCTTCCTCTTTGTAAAAAATCAATAAAATATATTTTAAAAAATTATAAGGTTCCTAATTTTTTTCATCTGACTTATTTTGCTTACTTACCATGATATATTCATAATCAATCCATATTGTAGCAAATGGTAGTATTAAATTTTTCAATGAGTAGTATTCCATTGTATATATGTGCCACTTCTCTATTCAATCATCTGTCAAAGGACACTTCTGGGAAACTATCTCTCCTCAATTATAAATTATAGCCTTTTTAGGTAGAGTAATCGTGGTTGTAGATTTTGCTTTTTATTACTTTGAATATTTGATGCCTGCAAAGTTTCTTTTGAAAAATTAAGTGATAGTCTTATACAAACTCACTTGAATGTAATTGATTGCTTTTCTTTTGCTGTTTTTAATATTTTCTCTTTGTCTTAACCTTTGGCCTTTTAACTATGATGTTCCTGGTGTTAGCCATCTTATTCTGGGCTCCACACTTATTTTACTTGTGTGAGCTCCTTTTGTTATTATTTTTTTAAATGGGTTTTCAATTCTTTGGTCTCTCTTTTCTACTTAAGGTAATTCTATTATGCTAATGTTGGTATGCTTAATATTGTCCCTTATACTATTCTTGTTTTTGTTTTATTTTCTTTATTTTTGCTGTTATGTTTGAGTGTGTTTTCTTCCTTGTACTAGTGCCCCTTCCTGGGGTGCTGAGCATGGATCTGGGACCCCCTCACTCCTCAACAGGCATCTCCACAATTGAAATTTCTTTTCTTATTTTTAACTGAAACACCATGAGTGCAGAATCTGCCTATTCCACATCTCTACCCTTCTCTACCAGTTTCATAATGGCTTCATCTTTATATCCTTTATATCCTTAGTTATAGGGCTTCTGTTCAGCTGTCCTCAGGTAGTTCTCAATGGTTGATCTATAATTTAATTGCAATTTTTATGTGATAGTGAGATCAGGAGAGCATAGCATTTACCTACTTCACCATCTTGGACAGAAGTCGTCTTCTTCAAGTCCCGTCAGCTTCCACTTCCAACTAATCCCAAAGTAAATGGTGTGTATGCCATATGATTTCCAAGTTGAATGGATGCAAAAACACAAAAAGTGGATTTGTGTTTGAAGTCAGATAGTGGTTTGACTGGATATACAAGATAACTTCCCTGACATGTCTGATACTTTATCTGGTCTGTATGGAACAGCAGATTGTTGGTTTGGCATCTTTCCTTGTTTCTCTTTTTCCTCTTTCTTCTCTCTCTCTCCCCCCCCCCTTCTCTCTCTCTCTTTCTTTCTCTCTTATTTCTCTTTCTTTCCTTTATCTCTTTACATAAACACTGTGGGCTTCTTAGAGTAGTACACTTTCTTATATGGTGGCTAGTTTTCTTCAAAATGAGCATTCCACGAAATCCACTGAAAACACGCAATGCTTCTTATGACCTAGCCTCAAAAGATATTCAGTGTATTTTCCATAAAAGTCTAGTGATCAAGACCCATCTGGTGGCTTAGTTGGTTGGCATATCACCCGGTACACCAAACAGGTTGTGGTTTTGAACCCTGGTTGGAAAAGCAACCAATCTCTCTCTCTCCTTTCCTCTCTCTATCTCTTTTTTAAAAAAAGGCAATAAACATACCCTTTGGTGAAGATTTTTTTTTAAAGTCTAGGGATCCAAAAACAAAGGACAGAGCCAGTCAAATAGACTATTCTATGGCATTAAATCTTATAGTTATGGTTCACTGAGAAGCAGAGCATCCATGGAGATTGACTATAATGTGTGCCTCTAAATTTAATTGGGTGACATGGCCTCTGTGACTCAGTTGGGCAGAGCATCATCCCATACATGAAAAGGTAATAGGTTCAATTCCTGGTCAGGGCACATGCAGGAGGCAAACGATTGATATTTCTCTCAAATTTATGTATCTTTCTCCCTTTCTCTTTCAAAAAATCAATTAATTTTTTAAAATTTAATTGGAAAGATAAATCATGAGTATACATTCATTATTACAATAAGCTTTGTGTGATGTGATAAAATAAATAAATAGCCTAGTATGAGAAGTTCAATAATAAACATTTAAAAACTGTTTCAATGGCCACATGAAGGAAGAAGGGAACAGTTCTTCCATAGGAAAAGAAGAAGAAAGTTTTCCTACAGAATAACAAAAATCTGTATTTTGAAGAATGACTATAGATTTAATATGGGTAAAAGGGGAAATGTGTTCATAGGTAGAAGGAACAGCATCAACTCACATTAAAATGAGGAATGCAGGACCTAGAAATGTGCAGGTACTCCAGCATAATGAGAACGTATAATTGAGCCAAGAAAAAGTTGATAAAGTGAACTCAGATCTCCGAAAATGAAGTTTTGTGTGGTCAGGCTGGTGTGGCTCCGTGGTGGAGCATCAACCTATGAACAAGGACGTCATAGTATGATTTTCAGTTAGAGCACAAGCCCAGGTTGTGGGTTTGATCCCCAGTGTGAGGTGTGGTGATCAAGATTCTTTCTCATCATTGGGGTCTCTCTCTCTCTCTCTCTCTCTCTCTCTCTCTCTCTCTCTCTCCCCTTCCTCTCTGAAATCAAGAAAAAATATATTTTTAAAAAGTTTCCTTTGGATACATATATTTAGGAAATTACACACTTTCTTAGAGCTCAGTGAACCTTAGACTACTAACTTGTAATAAAAATTTCATTTACCTCCAAAAAACTTTCCAATATAGGCAATCCTTGGGTTACATTGGAGATCCATTCCTATTGTGCAACTTAACGTGATTTTCGCTGCAAGTTGGAACCCACCTACATAAGCACCTACGTCACTCACATGGAACACATACACAGCAGTAATGAAGAGAAACAGTAAAAAAAAAAAAATTTTAGAAGAAAGATAACAATTCCTGACCTTTGCTTGTGGTAAATAAATAATAAAAAACATATAGATTGTCAAATTTCAGAGGGGAGGGGAGGAGGAACTGGGGGAGATAATAGATCAACTGAAGGACTTGTATACATGCATATAAGTACAACCAATGGACATAAAGCTCTGGGGAGGGAGGGTATGTGTGGGAGGGAGGGAGGGGGAAAAATCAATAAAATATGTAAAAATTAATTAATTAATTAAATTAAAAAAACATATAAAGTACATATGTACATTTGTCAAAATGACAGAAAAAATTTTTTATAAATAAATGGGAGATGGCAACATAACCACAAAATGATGTAAGTCAAGTTCGATGTAACCTGAGGACTGCCTGTATTTGAATAGAGAATGCTTTCTTGATACAGCAATCACAAATCATACCACAGCCTTTTATTTTATGAAACATCCTTGGGGAGCCATTCATGGCTCCAAAGAAAGTGAGAGTGATGCTAAGATTTTCATTATAGAGAAAAACTCTGGTAATATTTTGGATGGTTTTAGAAGGAACAAGACTCAATGAAAAAGGCTAGTTAGAATATAAAGGAAAAAATTGAGTCCTGAACTGAGAAAGCAACACTTGGAATGAAAATGAGGGCTATGAGCACATCACCTTTCATAATTCTGAGTGAGCTCTTGGAGAGAAGATGAGTACTGTAGTTCCCATGACAGAGGTTACTGTCATTCTTCCTAATGGAAGTGCTGTTACTCAATTATGTAGCTGTGTCATTTTGTATTGACTTACACTGAAGGATGAAAATGAAATTAAAAATATACATATTATATATAACCTGTCTCCATCACACAGCATATTGTTGGATTAGGCCAAAGGAATGGGAAAAAGTGAATTACCTACATCTCAATGGCCAATAAAATGAACATAGCTGTTACTATTTTTTAAGGCAAACTGTTCTGTACCTGCTAAATTCTAACAAGAATTTTATCATGTGGGTCTTCACTCAGGAAATGACAAACTACAGGATAAATAGTGTTTGAAGGCTTTTCTGCAAAAATTTCTTTTCAGGCTTTTTCCTATATATTAAACTGAAAGAAACAGCTAAAATGTTATTCTATAGAAGCTTTACCTTGCTTATGTTTTTCAGGGACTGAGTTACATGACATATTCAACAAGTTAAAAGGTGACCTTATTTGTTCTGTACTTTTAGAAATTATGGGTGCAAGTTAGAGATTAAATCTGGAACAAGTTAAGAGCAACATATACATAGGATTTTCAAAAACAAAACACCACTGGCTGGCCCCATTTCAGTAACCATGGGCAATTATTTGCAGATGCATGTACAGTTACAAAGCTCCTGCGTTGTTCATTTGCGTGCTTGACATTATGCTAGAGGCTCAACACCTGTGGACATTTGCACACATCTTTTAGAGCCAAATTTTCTGCAGAGGACAAGGAAAACTTCCACAGGAAAGGAAACTATACTAAAAATAGATAGATGAATATAGTTGATCACTCCATCGCTCAGACACAAAGATGTATATTCAGGTCTCAGTAAAATCTTTCTTCGAAGAGCCAAATTCATTACATAATTTGCATCATGCTTTCCATTATATTTGCAAAAGATGCACATATTTAAAACTTTTTGGAGCTAAGATAAAAACAATGATAATGTAATAGTCTATAGGCCCAGTGCACGAAAATTCGTGCACTCAGTGGAGGGGAAGGGAATCCCTCAGCCCAGCCTGTGCCCTCTCATAGTCCAACACCTCTAATGGGATGTACACCTGCTGGTTTAGATCTGCTCCCAGGAGATCAGGCCTAAGCTGGCAGTCAGATATCCCTCTGGCAGTCCAGGAGCCCTCGGGGGATGTCCACTTTCCAGCTTAGGGGAGCGGGCCTAAGCTGTTAGTTGGACATCTCCCACCATTGCTGCTGCACTGGCCATCCATGAGCCTGCTTCTGGCTGAACGGCACTCCCCCTGTGGCAGTGCACTGACCACTAGGGGGCAGCTCCTGAGTTGAGCATCTGCCCCTTGTGGTCAGTGTGTGTCATAGTGACCAGTCGTTCTGCTGTTAGGGTCAATTTGCATATTATCCTTTTTATTATATAGTATAGGATGTGCTATTGCATTTATTTAAAACAAAAACAGCAATGATAGTATAAGCCCATAGCAGTTTTAAATGCTACATGATAACATCCATTGGACTTCAGTAGAAATTGTCACAACCTTTGTTTCCAGTTATAGTGAAGCTAAATAGACATGAAGGGGTAGCCACATTACAATAAGGTTTCAGCGCTATTTATGTCATAACTCTTTACTTTCATCCTCTATTGCTAATAGCAGTGACAGCAGGGCTAAATCATTTCTCAAGGAAAAGTCCCATTACATTAAGTTTAAGTGAGATAATGTCCATAAATTATTTTGTACCTGCCTGGCACATAATAAATAGCCATTAACAATTAAGTTTTACACTATAAAATAAGGACACAATAAACTTAAGCTGAAAATAAGCTGGTCTTGTCACAAGATGAAAAATAGAAATAGAGAGGTTTTGTGTGTGTAGTTTTATTTTAAATATGTTTTATTGCCCTAACCGGTTTGGCTCAGTGGATAGAGCATCGGCCTGGGGACTCAAGGGTCCCAGGTTCGATTCTGCTCAAGGGCATGTGCATTGGTTGCGGGCATATGCCCACTAAGGAGTATGTAGGAGGCAGATAATCGATGTTTCTCTCTCATTGATGTTTCTAACTCTCTCTCCCCCTCCCTTCCTCTCTATAAAAACTCAATAAAATATATTTAAAAAATAAATAAAATAAATATGTTTTATCAGAGGAGATTCTCATTCAAAATGTGAGGCAGCCAATAGTTAATGCTTGATGTAAAAGCTGGTGGGGAATAAATAAGCTTATTAAAATAATATAAACTTGAAGGTTATACAAATCATATAAAATGGATTTCCTTAACCCTGTACTAATGTAATCATTTGTTCTTCAATGTTTTCATTTTCATATTTTATTTTTTTCTTCATTCAACTTCCTTTATCATTTGAAAAGTTTTGAATATCTTACAAAGAGCATATTCATCCCACCTCGTTATTCTAGCCTAAGTTTCAGAGACAATCTTGGTCTTCCCATTACAACTGACTACAGATGCAGACGTTCCTTGCTCCATCCCATCACTGCCTTTGTTGCTGTCATTGTCAATTGTGTCTTTGGGTCCAGTCCTTCGAGAGAAAGAAAACTGAGTTCTGCATTAGCAACAGGTTCTCTTTAAATGTGGGGCCTTATTTAATAGCACATTGTTTCTCCTCCCTCGAGGAGAAGGAAAAGACCTAGGAGCTTCATGGAAATGACACATTCCTCAAAGATGTGAATGTTCACCAATCCTGTAATACAAGTGGTTTCTACTGATGAAAATATAAAGGAAGTGGAAAAGTACAGTACCAAATACACAATAACACAAGAGGGGAATTTGAGGGATTCTGTGAACTGTAATGAGCTAAATACCTACCTACCTCTTCTACCCTCATAGTCTGTATCTCTCCATCACTCCATGATCACTCACCCCACGCATAAGGTCCTAGAAAATTGCAGCAATCTTCCTCTGCTCTCTTAATAAAAGCATTTTTCTTTTTCTCACCATTATGTAAGCCTCCATCTCTCTATAATAAAGCTCTTTATCAATATCTGTTTAGGAAGTCTTTATTGTTTGAATCAGGTATAAACTCCTTAGCTTACATTTCACAGCCTCCACTCTCCAGTTCAAATCCACTCTCCTAGCTCAATTGTATAATGCTATGTTAGTTCCCTGAAATCAAAATGTTCCATTATTAAAGTATGACTTGGGTGACTTTGTTTCTGTTCATGAAATCTCTCCACACTCTGTACTTGTGTGCATTAACACAAGCATACTGATTATATATATATATTAAATACCATACATATATATTATATATATTATATACCATACATAAATGTATGTGGATATATATTATGTATTATATACCATGCATGTATGTATTATATACTATACATAAATGTGTGTGGATATATATATATATTATATTATATGTATACATATATACCATACATAAAAATAATATAACCTATCTTATATATGAGTAGAGGTTTTGTATAACTTCTAATTTTACATGACACCGAGCAGTGTAAAATTTACATGACAGAAACTGTGTTAACTAGCAAGAAAACTAAATTACTGATGTGTTTATATTTAACCACAACATGTTATAAATAATCTTGATTAAACTATAATGTTAACCAATTACCTTGTATGCTCACAAAGATCTAGCTAAAGGGGTATTTACATAATAATTACTGTCATAGAAAAACTTAGGAATCACCTGATGCCCAATAGTATTCTAGGGAAATAAACATGGTCTATTCCTATTATGTAGTAGAATAATATTTAAATTATTATTATAGAACTCTGCATAATAAAAATGTTCATTATATACTCAACTGAAAAAAAAAGTGAAACTATTATATATTCAAGAATCAAAGAAAAATGATTGCAGAGTGAGGGAATTGTATAATGCTATTTTTGCAACAAAAACATGAGCACATAGGTAACTAAAAATTTTATGCTATAATAATAATGTTAATAATTTCAAAGCAAAGTGAAATTTTTACATGATTTTAATTTTATTATTTTTGCTGATTCGACATTTTTTAAATTTCTTTATTGATTAAGGTGTTATATAGGTGTCCTTATTCCCTCATTACCCCCCTTATCCCCTCCACTCATGCCCTCATCCCCCTAATGGTATCTGTGTCCATTAGTTAGGCTTATATGCATGCATACAAGTCCTTTGGTTGATCTCTCCCCCTTTACCCCCACCCTCCCCTACCTTCCCTCTGAGGTTTGATTCAACATTTTTAAATAAACTCTTTAGTGTATGTGCATCAATTCTTGTAACATAAATATAATACTGTTTTTACAAATGTAAGTGTAGTTTAAAATATTATTTTTTAATATTTTAAAAGCCTTTCCAAAGATAAAATCTATAGAAGGAAAAAACATAACAAAACACAACTATTCTTTAAAATGAATATTCAACTGCATAACTAAAATAGAAAATCAATACCAGTTGTTTTCTCCATTGCCCCTCTTGCTTAAGTCCTCCTATTTACTGTCCCTAGATTTTCTCTTATCCAAATTATTGTGCATATTTTAGGGAATTTCTCTTCTTTCTCAAAATTCACCAACGGCTCCCCTTCACTTGTACATGGAATCAGAGTTTTGTTCCTGGATTTCAATTTTTTTAGCTGTCCAAATGCTTTTCTTTACAGCTCACTCCCTTCTTCAGGCTAATTCTGTTTCTGGCTTCTAAATACACACCACTCATGACTCCTACCTTCCTTCTCTCTTCTCTAACAAATTTCAGGCTTGCTCTAAGTTGCATGTTCAGCTCTATTTCTTCCAAACAACTTATTTTTTAGTTCAACCTCTTCACTGAACTCCCATCTTGCTCATCAGCACTGCAGCATATTCAGCACACACTACGGGCTTGGCTTTATTCTCTTTTCCCATGTTTCATGTCTGCCTCGTGTGATTCTAATTCAATCAAAATAATGGCGAATATTATTTTTTAAGTATCTACACAATATTTTTCACTGTATTAGGTATATGGTAAACATTTCTTGCCAGATTGATAGACATAAGATTTACATTCCTATACCATCAGAAAAAAAAATACTTTTTTAAATGACTGGGTTGCCTTTGTTCACTTCTATTAATGCTAAAACAACTAAGATTGACTCAGGCGAGATGCCAATACTTGACTTTGATAATCATAGAATGTCATTCTAGGATGAAGAATTAGAAACAAATTGAGAGATGTTATATTATCACACTGCTTATATACCATGATCTTTTAAGCTATAGAGTTTTAAGAAACAGATATTTTGAAATAGAAATAATATGGTAAACTTCTCTAATAATCTTAATGATAAGTAATCAAGTATAATAACAAATGATAAGGATTGGGAGAAATCTTTTCTGAAACCACTGCAATTTAAAAATGTATGCCTCAAAAAGCTACTCAAATTATAACAAATCAGGGTATTTAAAAATTTAATTTTAACCAAAACGTGATCCTGGTTGAAGCCTAAATTAAAAAAAGAAAGAAAGTCAGTGTCCCATTTCTTTTGGAGGAGAAGCAGAATGGTGTTAATTAGTTGGAGAAATTATTCTGACAAGATCTAACACAAGATAGTAGGTAATATTATTCACTATGGTTTAAGTATAGTGTCACCGAGTTTGTGCAGTGCCATAATTACACACAATATATAATCAAGGATTGTCAGGCCAAAAGGGTTGGAATCATTGGCTTTGCATTCAGTTGTGTTTCTTATCCAAAACAACCGCCATGGTTAGGACACTGGGTTACAAATCATGAGGAAAAACTTTCTCACGGGAGCTCACTTATAACTAAAGTATAACTAAAGTAACTCTATTTGCTGTGGCAGAAGTTGGCAAAAGAGTCTTGGTATCAGCCTAAATCTTGGAAGCTTTATATATCAAATATTTTTAAAAAGAACTCTTAGAAGGAGAGAACAGATTGGTGGTTACCAGAGATGGGGACTGGGGAGAGGGAATGGGTGAAGGTGGTCAAAAGGTATAATTTCCAGTTATAAGCTAAGTTCTGGGGATGTCATGTACAACATGGTGGATATATTAATAGTAACACTATTGTTATATATCTGAAAGTGCTAAGAGAGTAGATCTTAAAAGTTCTTGTCACAAGATTCCTGGCTGAATAGCTTAGTTGGTTGGAGCACAGTCTCATGAACCAAAATGTTGAGGGTTCAATTCTGGTCAGGGCACATAGCTTAGTTGCAGGTTCAATGCCCTGGTCAGGGAGAATACTTGAAACAACCAAGTTGATGTTTCTCTCTCTCTCTCTCTCTCTCTCTCTCTCTCTCTCTCTCTCTCTCTCTCTCTCTCTCTCTCTCTCTCCTCTCTCTCTCTCTCTCTCTCTCTCTCTCTCTCTCTCTCTCTCTCTCTCTCTCTCTCTCTCTCTCAAAACATATCCTTGGGTCGAGACCGGTTTGGCTCAATGGGTAGAGCGTCAGCTTGGGGACTGAAGGGACCCGGGTTCAATTCCGGTCAAGGGCATGTACCTTGGTTGTGGGCACATCCCCAGTAGGGGGTGTGCAAGAGGTAGCTGATCGATGATTCATCAATGTTTCTAACTATCTCTCTCCCTTCCTCTCTGTACAAAATCAATAATATATATATAATAATATATATATATTAAGAAAAAACATATCCTTGGGTAAGGATTAAAAAGTATTTGTCACAAAAAAAAGTTGTGTAACTATATGAGCTGATGAATGTTAACAACACTTGTGATGATTATTTTGCGGTATATAATAGAAATGTGTCATTGTATTAGTTTAAGGTGTACAACGTAATGAATTGATCAATTGGTTAAATTGTGCACCTTAAACTAATATGATGTCACATGTTAATTATATCTCAATAGAAATGGGGGCAGGGATAAAATCTAAAACATTTTAGGCCCAAGAAAGCAAAAAAAAAAAAAAATCATTAAAATATAAATTACCTTTGCATTAAAAAAAATGCTATTAGAGCAGTAAGAATTACCCTTATTCATATTCAACTTTAAATAGCTCATGTTTAATGATGTTCCACCAAAACATCATAAAAGGAAACAACAAATGTGGGATAAAATGACCTGGGCTCCTTTAAGGAATGTTGTATAATAGATCTCTTATTTGGTCTTTCACCAAACAGATACTTCCACAGAACCAAGGAGGGCTTTGGGGAATTTGACTTCTGCAACCCTTGCTAGGGTCCTAGAGGACTTGGGAAGAATTCCAAATAAACAGTGCTTCAGCTCACCCCACCCTGAGGCGCTCTCAAGCCTCTCTCCCCACTGTTAAGTGGGCTCCACCAGCTTGCCACCAGCCTGCACTTGTCAATACACAGCAGCCCTAGATTATCAGAAACCAGATCCTGCCGAGATGCATAAACACCAATCAACAGCCCCATCAGCCTCCAAAGGTCTCCTACTTTGTTTATAGTAAATAGTGAGACAGCCAGGAGGCCTGGCCCTTCCGAATTTGAATGTTCTAGGTCTGCCTTTTGATATGATTTTTCTCTGCTGATCCCTCTCTGCTTTAAATATCTAAATAATAGCTTTATTTTTCTATGTTTAATAAAGCAAAGAAAATTTAAAGATCAGTGTGACCTTTCTTAAAACTACGACTTTCTCAGTTGCATTGAACCAGATGTAGGTAAGCAGTAAAGGGCAGAGGTAAAGGGCAGAGGCAGAAAATGAAGATGCCTTCATTCCCTCCCACTCCCCCCCCCCCCCCCCCCCCGCCCCTCAACTCCAATACTAGTATACTAGTGCCCTTGTAGACATGATTGGTCATGGGACCTCTTTTCCAGTTGAAGGCAGAGACATTTCGATTTATTATTCATCCAGAGATGTATTTGAAATACAGATGTTTCAGGCCTCGGGCTCTTCTAGTGGGTGCAGCTGGCCTAATTCTTTATCACGGCCCTCAGATGCTGACAGGTTTTGGATGATGCGCTTTCACTGTGGGAGTGGCTACTGTAGGAAGCGCATTGAGACAGCCGAGACAGCCTGGCAGCCCATGGGCAGGGTCGCCAGCTGGATCAGAGGGCGGAGCATCTTCACGGGGCTCAGAGTTCAACCGCTTGGTCATGGCACTATCTCTAGAGAAGAAATAGTCTTTTCTTGTAGGAGGCAGTTTGTGAGCTCCACATTGCCAAAAGGGCAAGTTTAGGTCAGCAATGTCCTTTTATGAGGTGGATGTAGTCACGTTTTTAGGTTTGTCGGCATTCATTAGGTTTCAGCCAGTCACTTTCCTACCTCTTACCTTGTACCTATGAAAGGATACTTTGTCCTCATTTTGCAAAATTTTTAGACATTCATATAAATACATTAAATTTACATATAAACTCAACATATTTCTGTTTTAGAAATGTTGCATGCTGTCACATCCTCTCAGTGCAAGAATCAAGATCCAGTGTGGGGCTCTAAATGATCCCTCATGATATGATTGTGATGTGTAAAAAAATAAACTCTGTCATCATGTGAAAAGTTTGCCGGACCCTCAAGAAAATAAAAGTGGCTTCTGCAAAGGCCACCACCTCATCCCCTAACTGTCCCTGTTAAATTTTCCTGAGGACTTTGACCTGGGTTACTTTTCTAGCTGTTGAAATTAGAAAAATAAAGACTTGGCCCACAAGGCAGAGGTTCTGATATTTCTTATCTGAGACGTTGTTGCTCCCCACACTTAGACCACTGCCCTTCCATTCCCTGCTCAAGAGTCTCAGATCAATACAATAGATAAAGGTAAAGCTTAAGGTAAACGATTATCCTATAAGCTGATGGGAATTGTAATTCCAGTATAGAGCAAAGACTGCAGGGTACAGTAAGCATCCAAGCATAAAAAATTCATCACTTATTTCCAATGATTGATTTGTATTCTGGTTTAATTAGCCATGAAAGAGTCCATTTGTTTTTAAGTTTTTCTTTTTATTTCCTTTACCACTGTCTGCTGTAGAAGCTAATCCCAGCTGTCAAGTTAAAGAAATTTAAAGGTAGACACTTAAATAAAAACATCACCAATCATGAATGTATTTTCATATATCCACTAAGGAGCTCAAAGATTTTTCTAGACATACTGAAATTTATCATTATATTTCTGGTAGATTGTCTTATTCTTTTAATTAATATTATTTAAATTGCGATCTCATCGTTTCAAACATAATCTGTAGAAAGAAATAAACTAGCCTCCCTAAAAGCAAACGTTTTGTAATATCCTCGTTGCTCAACTCTTAGTAACCAATAGAACTGACTTTGAGAGGAATATGCATTTATAGAACTCAGAAAAGAATGAAAGCCTGACCTATGAAGTGGATGCGGGTCAGGGTGGGATAAGGGATTGGGATGAGAGACCGATGGAGGGAATGGTTTGGTTACTAAAATAACAAACCCACAAATGCATTCAGAAATTCGCCAAGAGCATCCATGTTTATTTTAACTAGCCACCACAAAAAAGGGAAAAGTCCGGACAATAGTGAGGCCAGCTGTTGTTTTTCTTGAAGAGGTCCCAGCTCCGTATGCTGAAGAACTCTACTTGAGATGGCCTGGCTGAGACAAATGTTCTGTCCTCACTTTAAATGGCAGCTGGTTATTAAATGACTCCCAATAGAGTGAACACTTGCTATTGACAATAAGGTAATATAAGGACCGTGCAGAGCAATCAGGATGGGAATGTGAATGAAAAATCTTTAATCTGAAATTACAGCTGTCAGGGTTATATTATAAAACATGAAAGTTGCATCTGCAGTTAGAATGAATGTGTCCCAAAAGCCAAGTTTCTCATAAAGTGCATCTTGCAGATACATATTTTACAAATAGACTACCCGTCTTCTATAAATCAGGTGGAACTGTGGCCTGTATTAGGGAATTAAAAGGGGTCATCTCTCCTGGCTCTGGTGTTTGTTGGGCAGAATTGGGGAGGGGGCACCATGTGAAATGAACATTGATTTCCAAAGTCTGACAGAGAGGTTGCAAGTATTATCCCTGCACAGTAATATCCACTGATCCTGGCATCACATACAAATAACTCTATGTTATGTTTTGTTAGAAGCCATGAATGAGGAGACCCGGGGATTGTGACATAATATAAATAAGTAAAATTGCCTTCCTGGCAAATTTTCTGACAAAATGTAAATTTTGGTTGTTGGGTGGTTTATTTAAAAGACTGATATGATCTCTCAGGGGCGATCACATACTTTCAAAGATAGTCAAAGTCTTAACAAAATTTTACATCAGAGATACATAAAGATCAGTATTAGTAATGCCACATAAACACATAAAAGTGAGGGTTTGGAAACATTATTAGAGATCATTCAAGTACAGAAACTCGTTTTTTAAAATCTAGCTCATCTCTTAAAACAAACAGGGTCAACTACCAAATTGCATTTATGTTTTAAATCTCTGAAAGCATTAAGCATTTGGTCTCACAGTGGCTGGCAGCCCATCTTTGTGTTTGATTATGTATTTCACTTGAAAGACTGAGATTCCTGTAATGAGCAAGATGCTATTTTTATTGCTAACACAGTCATCCCATTGTAGGGAACCTCTGTGTTTTGTATAAAGGTGAAACATGACTTTTTTGAGCAGCTACTTAATATAACAGATTTCCTTAAATTATAGATAAATAAATAGCAGCATCACCCATGCAAGCCTAACACCTGTCCCATTTGGCAGTATTTACCTTGGGAAATCCTAAAAAACTTACCACTGCTATGAAAAAAATAGATAAGACACTTTTCTTAAGAAGCAACCACTTACTTTGCCTGACTAGTAATTGCTACCACCAAAAGGAAACTTATGTTTTAATTAATCTACCATGTAATTAGTATTAAATTAAAAGACCAGATGCATAAACACTGTTTAAACCTTGGTAACTCCCTTTATGCCAATTTTGTCGAAGACTAGCTAGTCCACCTAACACAAACCTTCTTTGGTCTCCAAGATGAGAGGCTGCTAAAGATAGGTGGCTGGTGAGATTAGTGGGGACCAGAAAGCCAGGCATTCTCACTGAAGGAATAGGTTTCCTCTTTCCCCTGGGATAGGTAGATTGGTTATGTGCTATAAGCACCAGATGTTACTGGGCTTCCTAGTGGCCTCAATGACTAGAAGTGCTTTTTCTGTCAGTGTTTCACGACCGTGTCTTGTTTCTATGGATCTTAGCCTCAGTGTCTCCTACCTTTTAAACTTCAGATTAGTTATTGCAGAGAACTTTGGCTGCATCTCCTTTAGCCAACAACCCAGAAGCATCTACTGGTACGACATGCAGCAGCCCAACGATCTAAGAATCTGGGCTAATGAGAAAGCAGAAGACACAGTTCAAGCCCAGAAATGTATAGGCAAAGGCAGCAGAATGCATCCATTGTGAGAATTCTCCAACCATATTTTGAACTAATTCTCTAGCTGATGATCCAACCATGGGCCTAATAGTTTGTCAGCTGAATGTAAAGTTGAATAGATTTTTGTAAACTGTAGCTCTGTTATACTTTAATAACTTTGAATTTGAATGTTAAAGATAACATTATGTTCATAGAATTGTTCAAAATAAAAATAAAACCTTTATGTTTTGTGTATTTATAGTAATACACTTTGACTCCTACAAGTCCAATAGCAAGTCAACTAAAAAATAAAACACAATACAAGCCTGGGGTGGAAATCTAACACTATGAATGAGTGAGAATTGATACTAGAGCCTTTCAAGGGAAAGGGAAAGAAAAGGACAGGAAGACAATATGAGAAAGACAGCAAAGACAGTGGCTGGGTTTGGGGGGTTATAAAACAAAAACAAAAAACACTTGTGAGCCAACCCTACACGATAGAATGCTTCTCAGAGCCCAGAGCCACCTGAAAAAAAAGAGTGACTATATGCCATCAGATATGCTGCACAGACCCTAGGTGTCAAACAAGTTCTCAAGAAATACAGAAGTGTCGTATGCCTATTCTTGTGTGCTGTGCTAGAAAAATTAAAGGAAGGAAGGAGCACAGGAGACGGGACGCGACACTTGGAGTCTGGCTCCCAGAATGTGCACTCTTAGCCATGTTTGCAGGTTACAAGTTAGGAAAAGAAGGAGAGATCATCTGACACAGCATCGCCATTTTTAATGCTGTCACAAAATAGCATTAAAATAAATAAGAATAAAATAAATAAGAATAAAAACTAATGTTTACCCTCATCATATTTTCATAACCAAAAATGCACTTGATATTTTAACGCCAAAAATTAAAAACAAATATTAAAACAAAGCTCTGTTCTTCCCAAAGAGTGTAGATATCTATTCTATCTTCCTCCATTTGAAATATGAATGCAGACAATTGGCATTTTTTGAATACATATTATCACACTGCATTCAGTGTAAATGTTTTCCTATAAATGTTTGTAAATATGTAACTAACTCACTATGATGGAATATCAAGTGAAGTTTATAAATTCAGCTTGTTCCTGAATTTTTGTTGGGTCAAGCTTTAAAATAAAGTGATTAAAAAAAAAAAAAAAACTATGCTAGTGAAATCACATACAAGATTCTTAGAACAATTTAAATAACCCGTAATGTTTTTAAGGAAAAATATTGGCATTGTAGCTTCAGGCCTCCCATGCATGCCTGGTTATCGCCCAACCTCATGAGACAGAGAATAGTTCAGGGAGACAAGGCCTGGGTGGCCAGGTTGATAAGACTCCCTGAGACTCAGAGAACTCCCTGTCTGGCAAGGAACACTCAGTAGTCTGAGGGGCATCTATGAAATACCTTCATCAGCAGCTGTTCTGAATTGGAGGTGACTAGGGTGTGGCCAATCATTGCTCTGATGTGAACTCTTCTTTTGACCTTCCAAGGGGTTGGAAAAGACCTTAGAGCTTCTCTGGTTGAAGCTCAGCCCCACTGTTGTGTGTCCCTTGTTTAGCCATTGTCTCTGGGCATTGAACACTCTTGAATAATCAGCGTTTTGGTGCTGGGGCTGGCAGCCTGCAAACATGTGTCCTTTGCCAGCAGCCCCCTACCCGGATATCGCAGAAGGGTGCTCTAGAAGGAAGCTGGAGGCAAGAGGAGGAGTGAAGGATGCCCCCCTCCCTGCTCACATCACGTGTGTTTCCTGTTTCTCACAGCATCACTCACAATGCTTCTTCGCTCGAAAGGGGAGTTTGCGCGACTAGCAGCACTTGCTTCCTGCTGCTGCTTTCCCCACACTCGCTGACTCTCTCTCATGCTCTCTCAGAGACACTAGCATCAGCCAAGTTGTACCTCTTGCCAGAAGTCTGAATTTCATCTCCGAGCTAACTCCTAATCATTCCAGCCTCTTCACTCTGTCCTTCCAGTGCGGAGAGCGGCACTTGTGCTTCTGTGATTCCTTAAAGTCTTTCTTTGGATTTGCAGTTCTTTAATCTTTATTGCATTATATATGTTCAGGTAACCAATATGGTTTCTATTTCCAGATTGGCTTTTACTACATGGAGATTAAATTTTGAAATAGCTTTATTAATATATAACTTACTAGTAGATACCATAAAATTCACTTATTTACAGTGTGCAGTTCAACTGTATTTTGTATAGTCATGCAGTTGGGCAATGATTACCACTATTTAGTTCCAGAACATTTTCATCACCTCCAAAAAGAAACCAAGCAGTTACTCCTCATTTCCTCCACTCGTAGCCCCTGGCAACCTTTTGTTTATAATATATGATGTTACCTATTCTGGACATTTCATTTAAATGGATTGTAATGGTACAATTGTGTTCCTCCAAAAGTCCACTTGTTGAAGCCTTAACCCCCAATGTTGTCGTATTTGGAGATCGGGTTTATAATGGGTTAACTAAGACCAAAGGAGCTCATAGTGTGGCATCTTAAGCAGATGTAACTGGTGTCCTGGTAAGAAGTAGAAGAGCTGTTAGGACGCTGTGTGCACAAAGGAAAGGCCGTGTGAGGACACAGCGGTAAGGTCAAGCCAAGCCAAGAAGAGGCGCTTCTGGAGGAACCTAGCCTGTCAACACCTTTTCCTTGCACTCGTAGGCTCCAGAAATGGGAGAAAATAAATGTCTGTTGTTTAGGCCGCCCAGTCTGTGACATTTTGTTATGGCAGCCCTTGCAAGTTAATACATGGAGTCATACAATATGTGGTATTCTGTAACCAGCTTCTTTTCACTTAGCATATTTTCAAAGATTTAATCATTTCCTAGCATGAATCAGGACTTCACCCTTTTTATTGCCAAATAGTATTTCTATGTATGAATATACCACATACCACATTTTATTTATCCATTAATCAGATGATAAGCTTTGGCTTGTTTCTGCTTTTTGACTATTATAAAAAATGCTGCTATATCTTCATACCATTGTGGTCAGAGAAGATGCTTGATGTGATTTCAATCTTTTTAAATTTATCAAGACTTATTTTGTGTTCTAACATGCAGTCTATCCTAGAAAATGGTCCATGTTTCCTTGAAAAGAATGAATATTCTGCTGCTTTGGAGTGAAATGCTCTGAAGATATCAATTAAATCTATCTGGTCTAGAATGTCATTTAAGGTCACTATCTCCTTGTTGAATTTTTCTGGAAAATAAATCATTGATGTCAATGGATGTTAAAATGACTGTATTACCATCAGGACAGCTGTTGGAGAGGTTGGGAAGCTGGGTGAGGGAGTGGAGGAATTGAACAGAAAGAAAGAGAAAAAAAAACTCATGGATATGTACAATAATGTGGTGATTGGTGGAGTGAGGAGTAAAAGAAGTAGAGGTAGGAATAAGGGGAATAAATGGTGATGGAAGGATACTTGATTTGGGATAGTGAACACATAATACAGTATATAGATGATGTGTTATGAAATTGTACACCTAAACCTGTATAATTTTGGTAGCCAGTGTCACCTCAATAAATGAATAAAAAGGGGAAATGCTTTAAAAATGCTGATATAAACATTTATGAACAGATTTTTGTGTGGGCATATGCTTTTATTTCTCTTGGTTCTATACTTATTTGGAACGATTACATGTTAATGGGATAAATGAAGAATAGGAATCAACAAATATATAATTATGTTAGATTGTGTCTAGTTTCACTTGAAGAGAAGTCTTTAACCCAAAAATAGCAGGTTAAGGGATCTCCTATCAATGCATTCACAGAACATCCTAAATTCTTGAGAAACATTATTTCTCATTCTGTACCCATTCTCTAAGAAAGTATTTGAAGTCCTGCAAAATTTAACTTAAACTGTAACCTGTTATTCAGAGTTACTGTATATCTGCACATATTTATTCATTTCTCTTCATCACAGTACCTTGACTCTCTCTTAATCTAAATCTCATTCTGGTTCAGAAACTTTGAGTACCTAGATTTGTTCTAAATGTTCTCTTTGCAAAGAATATTCACAAACTACTTACACATTTTGCAACAGACTGATGTAGCTCTTAAAAGTTTTTGTATGCTTGGATTCTACTATGTAGAAGCATTAGTCCCTTCATTCTCTCTTAGTTATGCCTTATTTTGACTCTTCTCATCAGAGCTAGTTAGGAAAAGTTATTCTTTTGATTAAAAATTCAACCCAGGACAACTCTGTCATGGATGAGATTTTAAAATCCAAGATGTAGAGTTGACACTCTAACAAGTCTGATGCAGGCAGAGGCATTGATAGTTTGGAGTATTTTTCAGGTGACATGCCCTTATAACTGCAGTGATAAAGAGCAGAAGGCCCACTGGTCCCACAGAAGAGCTGAATTACCTAGCTTTAGTTCTGTGTATAGCTTTGCATCCTTAGCAGAGATACTAACCTCACTGAGTCTCATTTTTCTCAACTGCAAAATAAAGAATATAAAGGAGATGATATTTAAAGTTCTTTTGAATTCAAAAGAAAACCTGTGATTCTATAACTATTTAAGTAGTAGCCAGATTGAAATTATAAACCATTCTGTAGCAACTTAGTGTGCAATTTAGAGAATAAGCAGGGATAGGAAAATGATCTTTGCTGTAAATTATAACTGTTTGCCATTCCAGCCCAAATATTATTATTAGAGAGACTACCCTCAGCATGTATGTTTTTCCAAAACCTGTAGCTTCATATAAAAATGTCTATCTCCATGGTCATCAATTCTAAGAATATGTCAAAGGGAGTTTGGGGCATTCTTGCCTCTCACAAATTTCCATCCTCATGGTTGTCATATAGATTATCCTATCTAATAAAGAGGGAATATGCAAATTGAGTGTCATGCTGTCACAAAGATGGCTGCACCCATAGCCACAAGATGGCAGGGCCCAGTCCCCTCAGCCCTGCCAGAGTCCCCCAATCTTTTCAGCCCCACCGGGGGAAGGGTGGTAGGCACATGGTGCGGCTGGACCTGTCCTCAGACCCCCAGCTGCCCAGGGCCAGCCTGAGGTGCAGGCAAGCCTCAGATGGCTGCTGCCCAGCCACCCAGGGGTACCAGGGGCTCAGGTAACCAGGGCCAGCCAAGGTTTGCACTGTCTGCAGTGGCAGCAGCAGAGGTGTGATGGGGGCATCACCTTTTTCTGATTGTCGGCTCACCTCCTGCCCCTGAGGGTTCCTGGACTGTGAGAGGGGCACAGGCCAGGTTGGGCCCCTCCCCCTCCTCCAGTGCATGAATTTTCATGCACTGGGCCTCCAGTGATTCCATAATTGGTTATTTCATTAGTAGAAAAACTTTTATTCAAAATACTAACATGTCTCGAAAGGGAAACATGTCAAATCAATGGCCGTCACAAATATCCTATAGAAAATGTTCATTTGATTTTCAACCACATGGCTCCAACCAAAATAACAGGTTATGCAATTACCTCCAAAACATAATGTATTAACCCTAGCAAAAATGTTAGACACCTAGTGGAGCCTGAAAATAAAAGTTCACTAACATTTTTATTAATGTTAACGAAAGATCCTTAATTTTTATTTCTATATGTTTATTGGGTTTTAAAAAATATATTTTTATTGATTTCAGAGAGGAAGAGAGAGGGATAGAAACATCAACTATGAGAGAGAATCATCAATCAGCTGCTTCCTACACATTCCCCACTGGGGATCAAGCCTGCAACCCAGCATGTGCCTTGACCAGAAATCAAACCATGACCTTCTGGTGCATAGGTTGAAGGTCAACCACTGAACTACACTGGCTGGGATAATTCTGTATGTTCTATAATGCATATATCAGTATAAAAATGCATGTATATAATTTAAAAATAAATAATATTTTGGGGTTGAGTTTTCCAAATCATTTATTGCATAAACAAAAATTTGGAGACACCGGGAAATTAGATAGATAAATTGTATAGCATGGAGAGAAAGTAGAATTTTTTTTTCTAGCAAGGGTCTTTGAGAATATCATGCGAGGCGTATTGAACTCAGATGAGAGGAGGGCAGGCAGCAGAACAGAGTGAAGAGCCTCTAATGGGGGGTGGTGTCAGGAGATTGAGGGGGTGCTGGGGCCAAATGAAGATCACAGAGAAGTTATAAAATAGCCAATTGTACTAAAACAAAAAAAGGGGTGGGGGGAAAGAAGAGACTTTACCATTTTGAAACTTAACTTTGAAAAGCTCTTTTTTTACTTCTTTGTGCTTAACTATACATGTCTTCAGAGCACAGCTTATGGAGACTTTCCTTACTTCAAATGGCATTTTAATTAGGCCTATGTGAATATGGTCTGCTCAATGTGTTTCAAATTAAAGTACCCAAATTCACTGTGTTCCAAGTTAATGTCCCTGCATCCCCCAGTAATTTCTTTATGCATAGGAAATATACTACATATTTACTATTATCTTACAAATAATATAAATAACTAAAGCTGGACTAGCTTTTACTCAATTGAGATAAAATCATATTCATGAACATTGAGAAATTTTGAATCAAGATAATTTAAATGCCTTAAGAATCTAAATAATAATGAAAGCGTATGAGAGAATCCTAATCTATATCCAAAACATTCAACTTCATTTGGGTTCATCTATTTTCTGGGTGCTTAGAATATGATAATCATTGATGTTTAGATCAAAAGAGTAATTTATACTTTGAGATAGCATGGTTAAAAAAAATCAACAGGAAACTAAATTTGGTAGTTATTTTTTAGAATCTTTATGAGAATATTTACTTATTTCTACTTCATTATGACAGAAAAGTCTCTCCTTTTTTTTCCTTTAATATGCCATGCTTGGCTGACAAATGCAAATACTTTGAGAGGATATTCAAGCAGAAGCCATTGTGGTTTGAGGGTTTTCTTGTCATCTTGTACTAGAGAAAATGATGCTGAATCATGTACACTTAAAAAATCAAAAAGCAACAAACATGTATAAATAATGAAAGTACCCCATAATAAATAATCATCATGATGCAACTAAAGGAAAACAAGAAAGACCTTTTATTTACTTAACACATTTTGCCATGTTCCATAGAGGAAGAACATTTTTAGCACATATTGCTGGGCTGAAATCCTGCCCATTCAGTTTCATCATAGACACAGACATCTTCAACAGATTTTAATACTGACTCTAGTAAATACTATTTTCTTTATGAAAATAAATTTCTATTAGACACATTGTTCTCATAATTGGTAGAGATAAATATGCAAACCTCCACCAAACTTTGGGGGGAAATTCAAGGGAATTTCACCAAAATAGGAAACAACAACAAAACAAAACAAAACAAAAGGTGATGGTCTCCGAGGTATAATAGAGACAAACTGCAACATATGGACTGGTAGAGCTCTTTCTTCCATGCTACAAGCCTACTCATGCATTCTGTGTTGTAGAACTACTGAAAATACAAACAAAAAATCTTATAATTGAAAAGCAAGGGGGTGGGGAGAGAGAGAGAAGTCACCAATAATCTATGTCCAGCTACACATCTCACTATTTTTCTATTAGCAGAGGAAATGCACACTAGCTGGAGAATACTTCTTTCTTAAATATAAAGAGAAAAACAAAGGTTTTTAAGCAAATGAGGAAAAGGCACAGCAAAGATTCAATCTATATAAATTAATTTTAAAAATGATCTTACAATAAATAATTCAAGAATTGAACTTTAAATAATTATAATTCTTTAAAACACACTCCTGGCAGTTCAAGAAAACATTATATCCACAAAACAAGAACAGGATGATATATAAAAGAAACTATGCAAATATAAAGAATTTAAAAGTTTGTGAAAAAATATGGCCTCTGAAATTAAAATGTTCAATTGAAAGACAAGTAAGTATAGTCAAGGAAATTTTCAAAATTACAGAAACAAACACAAAGATACTAAATAAGAAAGAAAAATAAAATATGATGGGCTAATCCAAGATTGCTAGCATCATACTAATAGAGCTAGAAAGAGCTGGGAATTCTCAAAGAAACAGAGAAACTTGAAATCATTTTTGAGCAGAGGAGATATCACTTAATGATTTTTATTTTAGCAAGCCATTTCTAGCTTCAGTGACAAACAGACTATAAAGAAACAGAGATTGGAAGAAACAAAGAAACCTCTAAAGCAAGTGAAAGATCCAGGTAAAAGATGATGATACTCTGAATTAAAGCACTAGAGGCGAAGTCAGTGATAAGTGCTTAGATTCTAAGCAAAATGTAAAGGTAAAATCAATAGAATTGTATTAGATCTGAGATAAGAGAATAAGAGAAACATCAAAGAAAGATATAAATTTTTAACTGAAGAAACTTGGTAAATGGAATTCTGGTTTACTGAGATGGATAGTACTGCATAGGAACAGGATTTGGAGGTGAAATTTTGGGATAAACACATAATTTGAATTGGACATGAAAGAAGAAAGAAAGAAAGAAAGAAAGAAAGAAAGAAAGAAAGAAAGAAAGAAAGAAAGAAAGAAAGAAAGAAAGAAAGAAAGAAAGAAAGAAAGAAAGAAAGAAAGAGAAAAAGAGAGAGAGAAAGAAAGAAAGAGGAAGAAAGAAAGAATCTACAGACTGAGCCCTGAAACACTCCCATGTTCAGTTGTGAAGAAGATGAAGAGGAACAAGCTGAGAAGGAGCACTGGTGAGGTAGAAGGATCACCAAGAGAGAATGTGTGCACAGGTCAGGCATGTTTCAAAAAGGAGAGAGTCATCATCTGTGTCAAAACCTGCTTCTAAGTAGCACTAGTAAATAAAATAAGGGCTTATAAACGTGACCACTGGATTTTGCAACATGGATCTCTTTGGTGACATGGCAAAAACTGTCAGTATGGATAAGAAGTGAAAGATCTTTACAAAAGCAGGTAGAACTCTTGAGTCCCTGGCTCCAACACTGATCTAATGACTTCTCTCATGTTAGAGAAGTTTGATAACACATGAAACTTGGTGTGCTCCCTGATGATGCCCACAAGTCTGTGTTTGGCTATCTCATATTTGCATGTTATTTAATCAACATTACAATTCTGTGAGGAAGTTATCGCAACTTCCATTTCACAGATGAGAAAAAATTAAATGATTTGACTGAGGTCAGACAGGTAATAAAGCCAAAACCTGATCTAGAGCCCAGGTCTTCTAACTATGAAGCCAAGTACTTTCCTCTCACGCCAAATGTAGTTCTTAAGACTATACATTCAGAAACAGTATATGTTAGCAGCTGGGAGTACTTCCTATAAACCAGAAAACATGAAAAAGGAATATCTTCCCCAAGACCTCAATTTATTACATCCACAGATTTTCAACCACAGATCAAAACTATTGTTGTCCATCCTCAGTTACTTAAATCTACTGTGGATGTGAAACCTGGGGATATAAATGACCAACTAGATATTTATTGGAAAAAAAATCCACATATAAATGAACCTATGCAGATTAAATTTGTATTGTTCAAGTGGCAGCTGTAATGGCAAGTCACAGGCTTGTCCTAAATGAGGGTGCTAGCAATTAGGACCCTGGAAAAAGCTCTCCTCTCCTGTAAATAAATGAATGAGCATTCTCATATTTCAATGAGCTGTGATTATAACTCCTTTCAATCTGTCAGCCAACACATGATGAAACCTAATTCTCTAACCTTAAAGATGAGGATCTGATTTAGTTTTCAGGTTACTTTTTCTTTCTTTCATGAAAATGTGTGCAATAATTGCCACATAATACAGTCTTCAGTGGTGTAACTTAAGTGTGTGGTACTTTTTAATATATATATATATATATATATATATATATATATATATATATATATATATTATTTCAGAGAGGAAGGGAGAGGGAGAGAGAGATAGAAACATCAATGATGAGAGAGAATCATTGATTTACTGCTTCCTGCATGGCCCCCAATGGGACTGAACCTGCAATCTGGGTATGTGCCCATTGCCAGAATTGAACCTGGGACACTTCAGTCGTCAGGCCAACGCTGTATCCACTAAGCCAAATGAGCTAGGGCTATGGTTTTAGAATAAAACTTGGATAATATAGTCATAGAGTGTTTTATTGCACAATGTACTTTCAGATGCCCTATTTTACAAAGTGAAGGATCACTTTATTTACTACCAGAAACACTTGAATAAATTGATAATTATAGAGCATATATTAAGCATTTAGTCATTGATTCATTGTGACATACTTTTAAATATTTTATTTTAGAGGCATGCAGTTTATATGGTGGATCAAAGAAATAAACAAAAACGACAATGATATTCTCAAGGGATGTGTAATGGAGCTAAATAAGAAAAAAAAATTGTATTATAAAAAACATCAAAGGGCATACAAATATTTACTGAATTCCAGTACATAAAATCATGTCAGTGAACGTGTATATCAGTCAACACAGGCTAAATAATGCTGTGACAACAAACAACTTAAAAAGCCTCAGTGACTTACAAAATAAAGGTTTATTTTTCTCACAATTCTTGCCTATTTGGGGTCAGGAATGACCATGTTTCTTTATTCCCTACCCAAAGGGATTTGTCTTATAGCAAATGAGAAAGGTAACATGGAGGAACCATACAAGAGCTCTTACAACCTTTGTTTAGATATATGTCATTTCCACTTATATTTTCCTTGCCCAGGGAACATTGGGACTGGGAAATATTGTCTTCCTATAGGGAGAGGCAGCACAATGATTCTCCAGAAATTTTAAATAGTTTTAATATTAAAAATGTCAGTATTCAGCCGGGACCGGTTTGGCTCAGTGGATAGAGTGTTGGCCTGCGGACTGAAAAGTCCCGTGTTCGATTCCGGTCAAGGGCATGTACCTTGGTTGCAGGCGCATCCCCAGTAGGGGGTGTGCAAGAGACAGCTGATCAATGATTCTCTCTCATCGATGTTTCTAACTCTCTAACCCTCTCTCTTCCTCTCTGTGAAAAATCAACAAAATATATTTTTAAAAAAGTCAGTATTCATTTACCAGGGACAAAATACTTATCAGCAATTGCTTCAGGAATATATAGGATTCCCTTGAGGACCCAAGGAGGACGGCACCAGGTATAAAGCATGGAGAGATGGCAATGTGGCTTCTGGAATGGAGCCCTGCTTGGGGTCCGTGGACTATACAGTTTATATGTGATTTCCCTTCATTTCCCTCTATCGACTCATTCACAGGCTATTTGCTTCTCATTTGCAATCAGATCCTATGTTGACATTAGGTCATCCAACTCCTGACCCACTTCTGGCTTAGTGCAGTAGTTTGGCAGTCACACATTTCCAGTCATCAGCTCTCTCTTGCCAATTCTGTCCAAGTCCTCTAATCCGCACCACTCTGCTCCATTTCAGGAGCCTTCACAGCCTCCAAGTACCTGTACACATCTGCCCACACACTCAGTCCAAATCCTAGACCTGGTGCCTCTCCTCAAATTTGGCAGATCGATGCCACTGCTGACGACTGCTGACTAAGACCACCTACAAATAGAAAGTGAAGAAACAATTATTAAGTGAATATATTGTTGATAAATAAAATCTGGAAGCATAGCATCCAGACAGATGAAAAATTATTCCCTCTAAGATAATAAGTTTAGAAATAACTGTTTGTTTGAGTCTGTTACAAAGAGGAGGCCTCAGAGTTGATCCAGAGCAGTGGAGACATGGAACAGACTGAGGGATCTCAGAGGGAAGGCATGGGAGGGAGATTGGATGGGAAGTAATCAAACAAGGAGCTTGCATGCATATATGCATAACCCACAGATACAGACAACAGGGTGGTAAAGGCCTGGTATGTGTGTGGGGGCTAGATGGGTCATTGGAGGAAAAAGGGGGACATATGTTGTATTTTCAACAATAAAGATTTATAAAAATAAAATAAAATAATAAAATAAAATAAAATAAAATAAAATAAAATAAAATAAAATAAAACAAAGAGGAGGCCTGCCTCTATGGAATGGTCAGGAAAGGGCACATGACAAGAAACATATGTACTTGGGCTAAGAAGGGTTTGGAAGAATTAAACAAACTCAAATTATTATGCACATTTAACAACTTTTTAAATATATTTTTATTGATTTCAAAGAGGAAGGAAGAGGGAAAGATAGAAACATCAATGATGAGAGAGAATGATTGATAGGCTGTCTCCTGTACGATCCCCACTGGGGATCGAGCCCACAACCCAGGTATGTGCCCTTGATCAGAATTGAACCTGGGACCTTTCAGTTCACAGGCCAATACTCTATCCACTGAGCTAAACTGGCTAGGGCACATTTAGCATCTTTTAAAATATGTAATAAAGATATACATAATTACCAAACAGAGATAACATATATTGTACTTTAAATTTCATTAGTTTTCTCTGTAACATTTATACATCTAGAGCATCAATTTGTAGACATTAAAATTCACACTTTCATTGACATACTATAAACCTTATTAATTTATTAGAGGCCTGGTGCACAAAATCCATGCATTGCTAGGGTGCCTAGGCCTGCCTGGCAATCAGGGCTGATTTGTGGGGCAGCCAGTGGGGAGACCAGCAGGGAGATCTGGGGTTGCCTTGGCTGGCCTGGGACCTGTGGGCTGAGGCAGCTCCTGCATTGAACATCTGCCCCTTCATGGTCAGTGCACATCATAGCAATTGGTCATTCCACCAGTCATTCTGCCTTTCAGTCAATTTGCATATTAGACTTTTATTATATAGGATTCCTAGGTTACAAAAAGCAAGTACAAATTACATAAATCAAACTTATGCATATAATACATATTCTTAATAATAAATAAAAATAGGCAGTAAATAAATACTTTTTTACTTACAGTTTCAGTGTTAAATCTTTACAAAAATATGTTACCGTTTCTTTGATTATTACACACTCAAGCTGTTTCAGCTTCCAAAAGTGTGGGTTTTAGATAAAAATCCAAAAGTGAGGGTTTTAGATAAAAGGATCCTTCCTATTTAGGCTTCAGGCTCCGTTCAACAGAGAAAGGAGCTCAGAAATAAGAGAGATAAATCTCTCCCATCATTCCCCTTCTCTCATAGACACAGTGGATGACTCTAAACCTAGTGGCACCTCATGAAAGCTATGTTTGAGAGCAGAGTCTTATGCAGGCTGATCTTTCTTTTCTGCAAAAATGGGAGACATTGTTTACAATCTTCCTGTTTAGAGGCAATAAGCAATTTTTCCTGCCTAAAATTTTACATAATCTTTTCCAACTTTTCTTAGAGCACCCTCCAGGGATCAGCAATTCAGTTTAGCTGGTGAGTTTTTGCTTTTTGTTATTTTCTTTTCAGATGGGTTGGTCTTTTTTTTTTAATATATATTTTATTGATTTTTTAAATTGATTATGGTCTCATAATTGTCCTTATTCCCCCATTTCCATCCCAAACCCCTCCCTAGATAACCCCCCCAACCCCCATTGTCCATGGCCACTGGCTAGGCCCATATGTATGCACACAAGTCCTTTGGTTGATCTCTTCCCCTTACCCCCATCCTCCCTTACTTTCCCTCTGAGGTTTGAGAGTCTGATCGCTGGTTCTCTTTCTCTGGGTCTGTTTGTGTTGTTCATTATTTCCTCCAGATGTGTGAGATCATGTGATCCAAGAAATACCCTTGTAAGAACCTAAACTGCAACAAGCCATAATGGTTATGCTGCAAGGCAAATGAATCAGTCTGTAGTGAGTCCCTTTCTGGGCCAACAGTTCTTTTGCGTCAATGCCAGATAGTTCCTTATGGGTTGGTCTTGATAGCTTAGCTCTTAGCTGGTTCCACAGGCCCTGGGGTAACACAGGTTGTGCATGTTGGAGCTCCTCCATGAAGAGACGGTGACAGAAAGCACTAACGCTGATGTGTGATTAAGGTGTGTAGCTTTTAGTAGCATTGCTTCAGTTCTCCATGTGGGAATCCCTCCAGGAAAAAACTTTTAGCATTGAACTTACGTTCTCATCTAGCTCTCAGGTCTAGGATGGAAGGGGACGGGGATTAATTTTTCTTATGAATTAAAGATGGCTTTAACAATATGTTTCTTTACACGGTTAATAAATAGGAAAAGGCAAGTGATCAAGATGTAACCATAATTATTACTAGATTTATTTCAGACTGCTACTTAAATCTACAAGACACTATCATTACAGGCAATCCTCCTTAATGTCAACATCAATTTAAAATTACTCAGGATTTTACAATAAGCAGTATAAGCATATTAAAATTTAAAATGACATCATACAAGTAGTGACATATTTTACCATTCAATAATGATAAAAATAGTAAGACTGAAGTACCTACTTGTCTCAAGCTAATGTTTGCATAGCTACTAAAAGCAACAACAACAAAAAAGAAACAAACAAAAAACACCACATAGTAGACCAATAATTAGAAATGTAAAATTCATTTCAGATTAAAAATAAAGATCAAATTATGAAGGAAGTCTGTGGTGTTGTGCTGAGTGCTGAGTGGAATAAGATACAAGTAATTTCTAAATTCCAGCCGAATATCCATTATTGCCCATTAATAGTAAATGCACGTTAATTCACTCAACACTGTATGTTTTGACATGGCACTGCTATTATTTAAGTTAACTTGTTAAGCAGCTAAATCACAAAAATTTTCCAATGGTGTAATTTTATTCTGCTCACTTAATTTACTAACTTATAACCACATTCAAATAAAGTTAACCTAAAAGTTCAAAATTATTTAGAGATAAACATCTCAAATTGCTTATTGAGTCAAATATTTCTGTTCTTATTTTCCATTGTTTAATCACGATCTTTTGCTATTGAAAAAGATAATTTATCACATCAATGGAATACACAACCATATCTAAATTCATATGTAAAACAGTAAAAAGGTAAAATTATAATATGTTCATATCAAAAGCTATGTATTGATGGTAAAAGCTTGGATTTTGAAGCAAATATGTAAGCCGTGGCTCTGTGATTGTTAGACTAGCTTAAAAATAGCTCAGATTCCAGGACCAGAACACCTGGTTTTAAAGCCTGGTTCTGCCATTTACTTGATGTTTATGTACTTGGGAAACTAATTTGGTTTTACTGGTCCTTGATTTGATTATCTATAAAAATGAGAATATTGCAACAACAACAAAATAAGATACCTAGGAATAAAATTAACCAAGGAGGTAAAGGTTATGTACTCAGAAAATTACAGGGTCCTGAAAAAAAAAAAAAGAGATAGAAGAAGATATAAACCAATGGAACAATATACCATGTTCATGGATTGATATAATCAACATCATTAAAATGTCCATACTACCCAAAGCAATCTATAGATTCAATGCACCCCCCCCCCATTAAAATACCAACGGTATATTTCATAGACCTAGAACAAATTCTCCAAAAATTTATCTAAAATAAAAAAAGAACCCAAATTAAATAGCTGCAGCAATCCTGTGAAAGAAGAACAAAGTTTGAGGGATCACAATACCAGATATTGAGCTATACTACAAAGTCATTCTTCTCAAAACTGCCTGTTACTGTCACGAGAACAGACATACAGACCAATGGATAAGAACAGAGAACCCAGAAATTGATCCAAACCCTGTGCTCAATTAATATTTGACAATGGAGTCAAGACAGTTTCTTCAATAAATGGTGTTGGGAAAATTGGCCAGATACATAAAAAAAATAAAAAAATAAAAAAAACCTACAGCACCAACTTACACCATACACAAAAATAAACTCAAAATGGATAAAGGCCTTAAACATAAGTTTGAAAACCATAAAAATCCTAGAAGAAGTCATGGGCAGCAAAATAGCAGACATATGTCATAACAATATCTTTACCGATACAGCTCCTAGGGCAATGGAAACTAAATAGAAAATAAACAATGGGACTACTTCAAGATAAAAAGCTTCTGCACAGCAAAAGAAACCATAAACAAAATAAAAGCCCACTGCATGGAAGAACATATTTGCCAATGTTATCTCAGATAAGGGCATAATTTTTAAAATTTATAGTGAACTAATATAACTTAACATAAAGAAGATAAACAATCCAATCAAAAACTGGGCACACAAGTCCTTTGGTTGATCTACTCCCCTTACCCTCCACCTTCTTTTATTTTCCCTCTGAGGTTTGAGTCTGATCGCTGCTTCTCTTTCCCTGGGTCTGTTTTCGTTCATCAGTTTATATTGTTCATTATTTCCTCTAGATGTGTGAGATCATGTGATCCAAGAAATACCCTTGTAAGAACCTAAACTGCAACAAGCCATAATGGTTTTGCTGCAAGGCAAATGAATCAGTCTGTAGTGAGTTCCTTTCTGGGCCAACAGTTCTTTTTTGAGTCCCAATTTCAATGTCAAATAGTTCCTTATGTGTACATGTCAACCATGTATGCATGCATATGGGCCTAGCCAGTGGCCATGGACAACAGGGGGATGGGGACATATGTAGGGAGGGGTTTGGGATGGGAATGGGGGGATAAAGACAATTATGTGAGACCATAATAAATAAAATAAATTTAAAAAATTCAAAAAAATTTTAAAAATGGGCAAAGGACCCAAATAGACACTTTTCGAAAGAGAACATACAGGAGGCCAAGAGACATATGAAAACATTCTCAAAGTCACTAATCATCCTAGAGATGCAAATCAAAACAATGAAGTACCATCTCTACCTATCAGAATGGCTATCATCAACAAATCAACAAATGACAAGTGCTGGTGAGGATGCAGAGAAAAAGAAACCCTGGGCTCTGCTGGTGGGAATGCAGACTGGTACAGCCACTGTGGAAAATAGTATGGAGTTTCCTAAAAAAATTCAAAGTAGAACTTCCATTTGACCCAGTGATCCCACTTGTAGGAATATATCCCAGAAGACAGAAACACCAATCAAAAAGGATATATGCACCCCTTTGTTCATAGCAACACATTTACAATAGCTAAGATTTGGAGACAGCCTAAGTGCCCATCAGCAGATGAGTGGATTAAAAACTGTGGTACATCTACACAATGGAGTACTATGCTGCTATAAAAAATAAGAGATTCTAACCATTACAACAGCATGGTAAGGATGGGCCTAGAGAGCATTATGCTAAGTGAAATAAGCCAGTCAGAGAAAGATAAATATCACATGATCTCACTCATTTGTGGAATATAATGCACAACATAAACTAATGAACAAAAATAGATACAGAGACAAAGGGGCATCAAACAGACTGTCAATCTTCAGTGGGAAGGTGGAGGGAGGGTAAGAAATCAACCAAAGGACGTTTATGTATGCATATAAGCATAACCAATAGACACAGACAGTAGAGGGATGAGGGCATGTTCTGGGGGGCGGAGGTGGATGGGTGGAGGTCAGTGGGGGGAAAAAGAAGACATCTACCTAATAAAAGAGTAACATGCTGATTGACTGTATCTTCATGACGTCCACCAGCCAATCAGGAGTAATACTATAAACAATAAAAAAGTTTAAAAAAATGAGAATAATTACAGTGCCTCCCTTGAAGGAATATTGTGAGTTAAAATTGCTTAATATATATTAAGCACTTAGCAGTACCAAGATCATAGTATTATTATTTATTTTCACCTGGCCAGAGTAGCTCAATTGTTTGAGCATAGTCCCAAACACCAAAGAGTTGCTAGTTAGTTTCTCTGTCAGGACACATACCTGGGTTGCAGGTTCCATCCCTGGTTGTGGAGTGTACAGAGGGCACCCAATAGATGTTTCTCTCTCACATCGATGCTTCTCTCTCCTCCTTCCTCTCTAAGCATGTCCTTGGATAACGATTTTTTTAAGTGTTGTTATTATCGTGATTGTTAATACCTGACTGAATCTTTTCAAAGTTATTGAGACTCATCACATCTATTTCTTCATCCTTAAAATCACATAATAATCTCTCTTTATAAAGTTGCGTTGAGAATGAAAAGATGTAAGTCATGTCAAACCCTTGGCAAATCCAGAACATGGAGGAAGCACTCAGGAGACACTGGTGATTTTCAGTGCTGGCTTTTAGGATTTCTTAGTTTTCTAAGAGAAGGACTATAGTGAATTCTCTTGAAGTGGGACTTTAACTAATTTTCTGATTATCTCTAACTCTCCACCTACATATGGAAGGGTTAATAAGCTAGAAAGAACCAAACTACTCTGCAAAATACAAGCAGATGTATCTGAAAGAACTCTTCCAGTTGGGGGAGCCTCTAAAATGGTAGATATGCCTGGTTTTGTCCTGTCTCACTGTTTTCCAATGCTCTGGCCCTGCTACCTTGTAAAAACACAGAATTTGCAATTAAAATTGAAAAAAGATAGGGTAGCGATATTCAAATTATTAAGACACTAGGGGCAACACCAGTCCTGTCAAGGGTTGGCTCTTCCTTACTTCGTCTCCGAGATATCTCTTTCATGAGCTATTGTGTCAGCATTTGTATAATGGGCATAACTTAATATGTGATCTTGACGTAGAGAAATAGCCCCCTGAAGACTCCATGAATATTATATTTCCAGTGCCATGTCCTTGGTTGTAGAAAAATGGTATCGTTCATTTTTAAACCTAACTACTGTCAGCCAGGATCCAGAAACATATTCAAAACAGCCTTTATGAGTTGGATTTAGCTATGCTTTCCAACTCATACCAAGTGTGAGATGGACGAGAAAAAAAAGATTAGATGTGCTCTTTAGTATCCAAATTCCGCCACTCCTCCTCCACAGCTCATATGACAAAGGTCCTTTAAATTAGGGTGCTGACACATTCATCCACTTGGCCCCTCCCCAGAATCCCATCAAATTCGTCTTGCTCTTTCTCCTAAGACATGTCCTGTGAGCCATTATGCTCAGTCTCCATTGCACCTCCAATTTCTGCTTCTGCTATCCAACCTTTGGTGGGAACTAAGCCTAAGAAAAGCACCAGATAGAAGAGAAGAAAAACAAAAAGATCATCAGGCCATATTTTTAAAAAATATACTTCATCTTGATTCTCGTTGAAAGTAAACAAATAATTTGGATAAAATTAGCGATTCTTTCTTCGTGGAGAGAAAATCAGCTTTTGATTTTTTTAGATAAAAATTCTATTATTTGGCCCTAACGAGTTTGGCTCAGTGGATAGACCGTCAGCCTGCGGACTGAAGGGTCCCAGGTTTGATTCTGATAGAGGGCATGTACCTTGGTTGCTGGCACAAGCAGCTCATTGATGTTTCTTTCTCATCGATGTTTCTAACTCTCTCTCCTTTCCTCTTTGTAAAAAAAAATTCAACAAAATATATATTTTTTAAATTTCTACTATTTAATTTTTACCTTTTTGCTAGTTCTATTTATGTGCTCAAACATCACAAAGTTTCACATAATCATATTTTACCTGTATCTGAAAGAACTCTTCTAGTCGGAGCAGCCTCTAAAACAGTAGATATACCTAGTTTTATCCTATTTCACTGATTTCCAATGCTCTGGCCGGGCTACCTTGTAAAAACACTGAGTGCTGATAGTTTTGGTCTGACATCTTGATTTAAAGGTATTTTCAACCTATCTCTGGACTGTTTTCAAAATAAATATACTTTGCAGTGAAAACAAAACAATAGGATTGTGAAAACTTACTAGAAATCTTAGTATATGCATTGAAACTAAAGATTACTGAGGGACTTTGAATACAAGTGATAAGGGGAATGGTGGACCAATGGATAGAAATTGAGAAATAATGAATATGATTTTGTATTCAGAGGAAAAAATTAATTTTGATTTTAGAAAGACTGAATTTGAGGTGATGGCAGAGTATTCAAGGATAGGACATTAGAGATGCAATTACTATTAGTATTGTGTGAGAAAAAAGTTAAGGTTATAAATGAACATTTGGGAATGATGAAATAGTAATTTCTCTATTTCTAAAAAGACTTTTCATAATAAACTACTAAGTCCCCTCCCCAGAGCCGGCTCACCCCAGTTTGGCCTCTCCCAATCCCATCGAGGGCAGGACAGCTGGCCAACATCCCTGTGGCCTTTCCCCTCAGCCAGCCCCACCCCCAATGGGCCCCCACCACCCCAATTGGCCCACAGCCCCTTCCCCTGACCAATCCCATCCCTGATTCACCTTCCCACCCACCTCAATAGGGGGCAGGGCTGGCCGGCCAACAACCTGCAACACCTCCCCATAGCCAGCCCTATCCCCAATGGTCCCTCACCATCCCTATCACCCTGCAGCCCCACCCCTCATCACCCCTGACCCCAATAGGGAGTGGGGCTGGCTGGCCAACCTTCTGCAGCCCCTCACCCCACCTTGTCCCAGCCTAGATGGGCCTACTGATCCCAATAAGTGGTGGGGCCAGCCAGCTCACTGTCCACTTCCCCTTGCCACAGCTGGCCCCACCCCTGATCAGCCCCCACCACCCCATTCAAAGGTAGGACCAGCCAGCCCACCACCCACAGCCCCTTCCCACAGCTGGTCCCACCTCCAATCAACCCCCCCAACCCAATGGAGGGTGGGGCCTGCTAGCCAATCACCCATGGCCCCTTCCCCCAGCTAGCCCAGCCCTGATCAGGCCCTAATCTGGGTAGGCCAGCTGGCCAGCCTCCTGCTGTCTCCTCCTCCCTACAGGCCCAGTCCCAATCCACCAATTGGGACTGGGCCAGCCAGTCCCCACCCATGCACAAATTTGTGCACTGGGCCTCTAGTCTACAAAATAAAAGCTTAAGAAACCATTACTGACCACCAGGGAGCAGATGCTCAATGCAGGATCTTTCCCCTAGTGGTCAGTGTGCTCCCACAAGGGGAGCACTGCTGAGCCAGAAGCCAGGCTCACGGCTGGTGAGCACAGCTGCCACAGTGGGAGACTTTCCCGATTCTGTGACAGCACTACCAAGCGGCAGCAGCAGGCACAGCAGGCTGAAATGAATGCAAGTGGCACAGCACCCGGCCCTGTTTCAGGTTCCTGCTGCTTGGCACACTGCTACATCCTCCAAGGGGGCCCGGATTGCAGAAGGAATGTCCAACTGCTTAGGCCCAATCCCAGTGCCATTCTCTGTAGAAGAAAGTCAGTCTGAACAACTCAGTGACTCAGAGAAGCACAAGGAACTCAGGGTGAGATTGACTCCATGCTTGACTCACCCACTCGATGGTGTTCACCGGACAGACCTTAGTGGCCCGGCCCATGCATGTGTAACAGCTGCTGAAGCTCAAGCAGCAGATCCTGCAGCAGCAGAAGGCCATCCAGCTACAAGCCAGCAGGCAGACATCCCCCAAGAGGTCCCAGACTGCAAAAGGGCTCAGGTTGCACTGAAGGACCTCCCACCACCACAGTGCACGAATTTCATGCACCAGGCCTCTAGTCACAGAATAAGTGCTCTTACATTTCGGGGCCTGAGACTAGTTTCCAACTTGTCAGTCTCTGGAATTCTGCACATCTAGTACAAAACCATTTGCTGATGGTCAGTCACACAGTGAAAGTCAGTCATACGGCGTATGCCTCAAAAGGTCATCATGCTCACTTGGGCTCTGGATGGCTCTTTATTTCACTTTTTTATGTTTTACTTTCTCTTTAGCGCTGCTACATAATGCACCGTTAACTAAATTTCATTTTATGCCCAAGGCATTATCAAACTTCAGAGCTAGCTAATCTGACTTCTGTACTTGGTTTTCACAAAACTCAGGAATGCATCTGGACCCAAGACTTTGGTAAATATGAGACCATTGTTGATCACCAATAATTATTCAAGGAGGAATAAAAATGTAGCTTAACTTTAAAGTCAGTGCTCAGTGCTCAGACTAAATAAAAATTAAGATAAATGGGGGAGAAGGTAGAGCTACCATTAAACTGAAAGGCATTAGTTTTTTACTGACTTGATTATCTTTTTTTTTTTACATCAAGAATGCAACAAATCATATTTTGATATTATGCATTTACAAAAACACATTTCTGAGTTTTTATGTTTTAAGATAAATTTTAAAATAAAATCCCAGCTATGAAAAAACATATGTCCTCTTTCCCACATAATTTAAGAAGATATTATGGTCTCCAAGATACTATTCTGACTTAAATGACCTGGCAAAATGATCCTTAATGATAAATTGCATAATTTAACAAGCTTAAAAATATTCCAATCCCTTTGTTTCAAGTTATTTTTAATAAAATCTTACTATGAAAATTAAGCTTTCTCTTGATTGTTATTCATTATTTTAATTTAGTGGCTCTTAAACTTATGTGGAAAAAAAAAACAACACCTAGAAATATTCCTAAATCCTTAAAGAGCCTTATACAATGAGTCTGGGCAAATAATCAGGAATCTAAACTTTTCACAAGCATACCAAGTAATTCTAAGGCATGAAATCTTCACACAACCATTTGAAAAGCTGCTCTAAATGGTTCTAGAGATCTTTAAAAATCAGCATGCATGATATAACACCATGGTATTATTCACATTGAGGGAGCTACTTGAGCCAATCTTTAGAAGTAGTCAAAACATGTCTTCATAAAAAGAAACAAATTTTCTAAAAAATTTTGTACAGATCCTTATACCAAATAATATATGGATATATATATTTAACTTAAAGAGTTTTAATTTGGGAACTCCTTGCATTCATATAAGTTTTATGTTAATAATAGTCATAAAGAAATAAACTTTTGTGGTAGAGTTCTTAAGTTGTAGGAGTATATGTTGAGCAATTTTCTGTTATGGATAATGAAAATACTATATAATATCAAACAAAACAAAACAGAGTTACCAATGCTGCTCATCAAAAGATAATAAACACTACTTAAGAGCTGAAAATCTCTGAGAAAAGCTGAGGAGTTGTGGGGTTGGGGGTACTGAGTTTGAGAGGAGAGAAGCCAGAAGTCATGAAATAGTAATTGTCAATAGTAAAATAGCAAGTACTAATAGTAAAAGAACTCTCTTCTTCCCATATCCCTTCCCATAACTCTCCTCTCTATAAAAATGTAACTCTTTCTGGGAAAATCTTACAAAGTACTAATTAAAGAGGTTTTTTGGGCCTTCTTTGGTACTGAAAACTGATGTATAAAAGATAAGCTATCTATCTTGAATGAATATTTAGGAATCAATTTTAGGTACAAACAATGTGGGTTGTTGTTTTTTTGTTGTTGTTTTTTTATGTCAGATAGCTTTATGTCGAGAGGCAATTGTTCTGGGCACTTTCTCCAAGCAAACATGACAAAGGTCTTAAATGGTTTATAAGTAATTATACTGTGAACAATATTAATCTTATAAAACTATTGTTTCAATCAAATGCAAGAATATACTGCATGAAACTAAATTACCAAGAAAATCAATTACAATAAACAGACAGCATATTTGTATTATAATTCGTAGTTTAAATAATCAAATGTTCTTCCATAAGCGTTAGCTTATTTCCCCAAAAGGGTTGACATGGCATTTTGTCTTGTATTTGAAAGCTATCTTTTGCTGTTAATTTGCATTAAGCAAACAACAAAAAGACAGGAAAATCAAAGGAAGTATCCCCCTATAGTTCTCCCACACTATCTTGAGCTGTGTGAGCAAGCAGTTAAAACATGCAAATCCAGTTTGGAGGAAATTCGACATCTCTATTATAGATGAAAGGTAAACAAAGCAGATGAAGGATTAGCGCAATTCCAAATTTAAGATATTGCTCTCGGTGACTTATAATAAAGTGGTGTTGCATACGGTGCCATGTTTTAGATGACATTTCAATTGTACGAGCAATTTGCATTCCATGTGACATTAAATAACGTTCCTAGTATTATGAATTCCGGCAGCATCCTCATCTTCACAGCATAAAGATATGAACTAGGAGGCACATCTTTAATGAAGGAGTAAGTTTTCCTGTCAATCTGAAATGTGAGACAAGGCAGTACCTGGGCTCAACCTCCAGCAACATTATTGTGAGTTGCCCACTCCTGGCATAGTACAAATCTTCAGCTAAGGCATTCTTCTTATTAAATAAAGATCTATCACTGAACACATGTATCTGTAATATCACTACAATCCAAAGAAAATTAAAAGACAGATTATGTCCAGGATATTACATGCACCACCACAGAGCACTGCTAGAATCTGGTATGGTCTTGTTGCTAAGATACCTGGCTAATGCCCCGGAAACGAGCCCCTCTGACTAATCTAGCACAATCCATGCATGCTTCCACATATTTTGGCAGGAGAAAGTAGGAGTCCACTGACAATGGTTTGGGATCTTCCTAGCCAGTGTTCCTGAATTTATACATTTTTTATCTCTTCCTGGTAAGCTTTAACAATCTTAAGGAAATAAGAAATGTAACACTCTGTTAATGGCATTTGGTTGCTTTATGCCATTTAAAACAAGTAAGATTACTTTTCATCCCTCTGCATAGTCAATAAAAGTTGCTTAAAAAGGTAATTATTTAAGTGCCTTTGGTTGCAAAATTCTACTCCCCAAAATGATTTCCCTTAATCTTTGTGGTTTATGTTGTTATATGCATATAAATGACTAACTGCATTTTCTATGTATATACTGGTAGGTCTTTTTTCAAGGAGAATGCAATATATCAGTTTCTCTGGGTGCTTACTGAATAAGAAATCAGGACATAACACGAAATACTTTTACCAGGAATTACTTACAAACCTATGATGCACAAAGCTGGTTTGCAGTGCTAATGTTTCCAAAGATTAAAAGCTGTTTTTTGGATGACAATCATGCATAAAATGTCAAGTAAAAAATAAATATTTTGAGGCTTTCCCTGTATAAAATGCAAATGTCCTTTCCACCTCCAGGTGTCTCCTTTTTTTTGTTTGAAATACTCTGTGTCTGTTAACACAAACTAAGCAAAGATTTCTACTAAGAAATCAAACATTTTTTTTAATGTAAGTGTGTTCTTACTCTGTAGTGCAATATGATCTTCAGAGCATCGGTGCTGGTAGTTCCATTGAGCTCAAGTTATGATAACAATAACTTTTGCAGATGTTCATAGCTGTCACATGTTATTCACTAAAATGTCAGAAGATGTGATAAAAAGTTAAACCAGAAAAATTATTCTAAAGTAATTGGTTCAAGTCAAGAAGGCAAGGGGAGGTCAAACATTAATCCCTCCCCATAAACAGTGAATGAGCCATAGAGAAATCACAGCCATATTGATTTTTTTTTTTATGAGGAAACCATCATACGCCGTATTGGTGGACACACAGATAAAGTGGATGCTTATCCATGTACTGCTGTGCAAATTTATAGTTGCATACCACAGGTGCTCAGTGATTTAAGCATGGTGTGTTTTTTTTTTCAGATTTACTGTTTTTTTTTCCCCTCAGATTTGCTTTCTTATCAACAGAAAATTTGCCCATCTTTGGAAATAACATAGCGTACTCAGATTACATCAGGTCTACATTATTAACACTGTTTTGTATTTTTCACTCCATGGAGTCACAAGGTCATAGAGAAGGTTTATTTGACCAGAAACCATAGGGACTTCACAGATTTAGAATTCCACTTGCGATGTTATGACAATAGCTCATCATGGAATCCTGACTTTATTAGCGATAAAAACAAATATCACAACTATCAATATGTCCCGGAGAGCATCTAAAAAATGTATACACCTATTTAGGGTCTTATTTATTTGCTTCCATATTCGGAGCCCCTCGGGATATTGTTGCAATGAAAATTATTTCTAAATTACTGCCCAAGAGCAGTATACAAGGGTAACTGAATTATAAAACAGGAGCTTGTCCACGACAAAGAAGAAATAAATCAATGACAGGTGCAAGTATCTCAGAGACTGTTACTTCAACATCAATTGTCCCTGTAAGAAGGACAGAAAAATGTTTTTACAAACCTTTTACTTTTTTCAATTCTCACTGGAATCCCATGTCAGAAGAGAAAATGGCTGTTTGCTTAGAATAAAGTGTCTTAGCCATCCACGTGGACCTGACAGTAATGGCCAAGGATGGGGCCGATCAATATCCATCTTCTTCATTCCTGAAGTAATAACTTTCAATAGGAAAATCTATTTACTTTTACTTACCTTTATTTTATTTCATTTTGCTTTAAAGAAGTCCATTCCAGAGGGAGGGTTTACCTTGCAAACAGCAGTTAACCAACTGATGATTTAACTAAGGACTCCAGGCCAGGAAAGCGTCATCATCGCTGTACCTGTGTGTTAGTGTTAAGAAGAAACATATTTTATTTTTTTTTGGATTCCGAATTTGTTTACAGTAGCTGAAAGCCTTGTAAGGCTCATGGCTGCTTATCTGGAAAGTATATCAACCAGGTCAATCAGGAACGAGGGTCACCCATATCCGTAGTTAGGGCTTCTTGAATTCTTTACATACCATTTGCTGAAGACACTCTTATATTCCTGTGCTGTATGATAAGGAAGATACCAGTGGAATAGTATTTTAAAAGAAAACTTCAAACTCTTCTTTGGAACGGCCGGTAGTTTCATACATTGTATAAAACTATAGTAAAAAAAGCTTTTCCCGCTCCATTCAAAGCTACAACAGAGAGGGGGCATGAAAGAAACAAAATGCCCACAGTAAACCATTTCCCACTGTTTGAAACATGTTCTCTTCTCTTTGTCTCTTCTAGCTCCCTGCCATCCCTGTAACTGTTTTGTAATTATGATATATTTTTATTTCTATTCAGCTAGAATGAAGTGAAAAGTTATGGCTTTTTGTTTTCCAAACACGTTTGTTTTGCAGAATGTCTTTTTCAAAGAGATAAAAATTGATATTTGAAATATTAGACATAATATCAGTCATTTATCAATGTGTTATCACTGATATAATTGAGTGATTTTTATCCTAATAATTTTTATTTTCGGAACTATAACTAAAAGCAATTTAATTGCTATATATATATATTATAGTTGTCTTTATAGAACTCTGGAATCAACATCATGAAAAATAATTTTAATCACTATTTAGACAACAGTTTTTCCTTTAGTTTCTCTACATCACAAAAACATTTTTCACACACACACACACACACACACACACACACACACACACATATATATATATATATATATATATATATATATATATATATATATAATGATTTCAAACCAGCTATGAATGCGATGTAACCTTTTTATACTAGAAATAGTGGCTCAAAAACATTGTTATTAATATCAATAGCAACTTAAACTTTTATAATAACACAAGTGAATTAAATAGCAACCTGAGACTGCTCTGTGAGTTTTTAAATTGATAATTGGTAATTAATTTTAAACCAAGAGGAGTAATAAAAACTCATTTCTGAATTCCAGGTTCATATATAAATCTCAGAACACTCACTGTGTATATTTGTTACTAAGAAAGGAGATCCCTGCTATTAAACCCCTGTTTAAATCAACTGCAAGATGGGAAATAAATTAGAGGCAGTACTCTCCTTAGAATTTCTAAGAAAACATCTATTAACACAGGTGGAATACAGCAAGAAAATTAATTGCAAATAAAGTAAAATATACAGAATGATAAGAATAAATTAGGTTTCATTTCTAGTCTCTGCGCATTCATTATTCAGCAAATATCTGCAAAGAAAAGAGTGCATGCATGCTTCACTCATTTTATGTTGGCACCAGACATAGAGGACCTTGTTTTAAAGGACTGTGATCAGGCTGTCACTTTGACGAACTTCTCTGTTAGCGTTTTCATGTGTGTGCATGTGTACCAAGACAATAATACACATGAAAGCTTTGTATATCGTTGAAACACAAAGGACAGATATCCCATTTAAGTAGGGCCCCCAGTAAATCGAAAGAAAGCTATTGACAATTTTATTAAAAAATAGTTTCACTTGTTAAAAGGCACCAAGGGATTAGAAAAAAAAGAGCCAAGGTCTTAAAGGTTTTAGAAAGCTTTTTGTTGTTCTCAGTGACAATAATTTTTATTCATTGGTTTGTACTTGCATCATATTTTGTTGTGGAACTTGGTCCATTATTTCAAATTCTACTTATTGACGTGATACTAGACATACTGTATCCCCCAAAAAGTAATTATATTTATTTTAATTATAATGTATAAAACTACATAACAGAATTAAGTATATGTACTTTAAAGAAGTTTTTTTTATAGGATTAGTCTTATAAGTAAAAATAGTTATTATTAAAAATATAAACAAATATTAAGTAAAAACATATAGCATTTAAGGCATAAGTTTAAATCTCAGATTGAAGGCAAATTAGTACCACTATTTATCCTTCTAACTATACTCATTTTAACATTCTAATTAAAATTTAGTGCCTACAAATGCAGTTGTGTTACCAATAAATATTCAATACATGCTCATTGAACAAGTGAAAAGGAGAAGGAAACTGTGCAGGTCATACTCTCAGCTCTGAGGCCTAAAAGAATAGCAAATATATTCCTCTCATCTGCTCACTGAGTTGTATAAAATTAGAACTCTTAAAAGCTTGAATACTTTGCATAATTACATGATTAAAAAAAAACACTCAGTACCAATTTGTTAAATGCATTGCTTTTGTGAGTTATTTTTCCTATGTCTACATCTATGTCTTGTGATGTAGAGTTCAACTAGGAAGAGTGCACCAGACTGAGGCATGCAGGAGGAGGCAAGACAAAGAGACTCAGACAGGCCACTACGTCAGCACACGTTTTACCAAATGCAGATTCATAAAATTGTGCTTTAGATAAACAAACCCCATGAAAGTGTCCTGAGTTTGGAAGGATTATAATGCAGAACACTTCAAATCACCATTCTTTTCTAAATGATACCCAAATAAAATGCTGTATCTCTGAAGATAGACATTCAAAAGAACATTCAGGGGAGTCTAGAAAGCTGTACCTATTCTAAAGCCATAGACCTTGAGAACATTAGGCTAAGTGGAATGAGTTAGTCAGAAAAAGCTGAGAACCATATGATTTCACTCATAGGTGGGATATAAAACTGAAACTTGTGGACACAGATAGCAGTGTGGTGGTTGCCAAAGAGAAGGGGGGAAGGGGTTGTGACACCAGTATAAGGTGACTGAAGATGATTTAACTTTGGGTGGTGAGCACACAGTGCAATATACTGATCTTGTATCATTGAAATGTACAATAAAACCTCTATGATGTGATTCACCAATGTCACCCCAATTAAGTTAATAAAAAAATTAAAAAATGTCTGAAACTGAAAAATTAAAAATAAAGCCATGAAGCCCAGAGAAGAAACTCAATAGTTATTTCTGATATATTTGTTCCATATGGGCATATGTGTATTACTGCATACAGTTATGTATAGGTGCTTGCATAGATGGATATGTGCAATGCCTGTGTATGTCTGCCTGTCAGTGTGTATCACAGTTCCATCCCTAACTAGAGACACACGCAATGCAATCCCAGACAGACATCTCTCCCACTTTATGTTACTCCACTCGGTCACTCTATTCGTTTTTTCCTGACTCTTTATTTTAAAAAGGAATATCTGCATGATTTCATGGCCATCTTTTAGACCTCAGCAAAAGGCATGGCCATAATTAAGCATTCTAGGCCAGAGTCACAGGATCAAGTCATCGAGTGGTAGAGGCAAGAACACATGGGCCCAGAGGCAGCTTGGCTGGTTCCGATCTCGCCAGGCACCTCCACGTGGCACTACTTGTTTTATTTTATTTTTACTGAACAGGTTTACCTCATCTCTATTTTAGAAACCTCTCAAGCTTTACACCTGAGTTCTCTCAATTCTGAACCCCAAATGAAGAAAATGGATTTATATACCCACTCAAAGTTGTTCAATAATTGATTAAGGCTTTGGCACTGCAAACGCAATAGAGTTGCAACAATAGATTTGCTAATCTGTGTGAAGTAGTGGCACACATATGCCTCCTTTTATTTTACATGATTTAGCAGTGGTAGGGGCCTAAATATCATGGTCATTGATGTTCATCTTAATCACAACTTTCCATCACTTTGTGCTTTCGTTTGATTTATACATATCTATAAAAATGCTGTGTCTACAAGTGTGCGCATTACATTTCTGAATTTTTAAATTCACTAGTATCAATGCCTTTTTACACACACACACACACACACACACACACACACACAAATGCAATTCTACCTCATTGAAAGTCATAGATAAAGACAATTTCAGCAATGTAATACTGCCAGCAAATGATGGGATATAGTACAAGAATAGCTACATTAGTTTTCCCTTCTCACATGCAGAAGCTCAAAAAAAAATGCTGTTGGACACAGCGCTTTATTCGAAGAGGTTTCACACATGCATTTTTAATCAGGATTATATTTCACAGAGATCTGTCACCGCTCACAAGTGCAGCCGGCCGGTCCTCCTTGAAATGTATCAGCTCTCAGTCACAGCCCTGAACTAGTTTTTCTTTGTACAAATCTGGACTTGGTGATCCACAAGGAGGGTTTTTTTCTTAAAAGGAAAAAATAATCCCTTAGAATTGCTTAGGACCCCCCTGCACATTGTTTTTAGTTCAAACAGACAACTGCTCTAACATAGAACCGTCTTCTAAGTCGCTCTCTCTGCCAAGCTAACAGTCTAAACATTTGGGTTTTAAGACATTTGCTAAACCTAGAAGATCTAGCAAGTGGGTCTTTGAAATTCTGTTATTTACATAAATTTTGAGGATGACTTAATCCTACATGTTTCCTCTAGTCTTACTCTATAAGTTTATTGCTCTATTCTCTCCTATAATAATTAAAATAGCATAAGCAAAACATAATAAAAATATTTATATGGGTATCTTTCTCCAATGTGCTTCAACTATTGGGCATATTGTATGATCATACTATAAAAGGATAGTCTTGTCTAAGTGTGTAAAATATCCTACAGAAGTTCATAAATACAGGGGAACAACTCAAATGTGTGTATACATCCCTAACATTGGCTGAGTTAACAAAAGGGTATAAAAACCAGCAGAGAACATTAAAGGTCAGAGTTGCTAATTGAAATATATGTATATTTTAACATTATATGCATTTACTTTCAAAAGTCTAATTGAGAATGCTTGTATTTTGAAACTTCTAGTTTATTTATAACAATATAAATTATCTTCCAAATATTCAGAATAATATAAAAACAGATTTTTTAAAAGCATAAGTTTATATCTTATTTATGTCTAAGAAATACCAAATCTCTGTTAAAGCACACCCAACACATTATATATCTAGTAACTAGACCTTGTCTCAAAACACATTTTAAAGCATGTGTAATAGAAAATTGTTTAGTAATAAAAAGTCTAAAATTTGTGAAAATGCAAGAGTAAAGCCAGTTTAAAATCTGTCTGTAGGGAACTACTGTATATCAATATATATCTAGAAAAACAGGCCAAGAGCCATAGAGCAGGAATTTTGCATTAAGTAATCTATATGTAGCAACTGGTCATAAAAAGCATTGAATATGAGGGCATTTGAAATTGGATAGTTCTGAAAATACCACAGATGATTTCTTATATTCTCTGACAGTTAAGAACAAAAAGACTCTCAGACAAAGACTTTAGACACTCCCTGTGATATCTAACTTCTACAAATTTGAGACATAACATTACCAAAGATCTGGAACCACCCCCAAAAAATCAATATAAAGCCATTTGCTTGATTCTCAGTTGTTGTATGCTCATAAAGTTACATATTGCTCTGTTATCATAAACAATATACATTTGAACATATATAGCAAAGCATTTAAAAACCCAGAGCTTACATCTACAAAACTGGAGTAAGGAAAGGCAGCCTGCAATATTACACAGTGTTCTTTTAGAAACAATACATTTTTAATAGTTAAGATTTTTAACAAAATCAGAAGGTTTGAAGAATAAATTTCAAAATTATATTGCATCTAATTAGTGCACAAATACCAATAACTCAAAATTTTTAGGAGCTTGAAAGATAAAATTGTTTTTCAGATCCAAATTTTTGCCTAATTTACGTACAAGGGAAGGGAGGGTATTAAAGCAATCATACGTTTTATCCATTGCTTTAGCATTTAGTTAACAAGGAATCTGTGGCTTTAGAGTTGCTTAGCCAACAGTCTGTATAGCACATTTATATTCCCCAAATGGTTTCATGTTTCCAAAGTGAAATTTCGAAGGGTATTAGTTTAAAATATTTATCTCTTTAGTTGGGAAAATCTCTCTGCAGTCACACACCAGCAAAAGCACTTTATAAACGACTTTATCCACAGTAAACGTTAATGTTTACTGAGGATAAAGAATAGCAGCGATAAATTAAAATAATCTAAAATATGACATTAAAAAACAAATTCCTCACAACCTAAAAGAGTGTTTTTATAAAAGATTGGTCAATATTGTAAAGTGCTACTCTTTTTGTTTTTCCCCTCAAAAAGTACAAATCTAAATTTCCTGGATCCTTTTGAAATCTAAAAGATGTTAATTCCTGTACTAGTATGTTTATAATTGTGTTTGGTTTTGGATATATAAGATGAATTTTGAAGTGGATAATAACCATATCAACTTATCATACACACATTTTCCTGCTATCATAAGAAGAGCTATAAGTTTAAAACCAAACTGTCTGGATTTTAGTCTTTTTTTTAATAACTTGTGCTCAATTCCCAAAATCTGCACTTCCTCATCTGAAAAGTGGGAATTATTTCTGTCTCACTTCACCTGTCTCACAAGTTTATAAGAATGAGAGGGAATTATTATCACAGTTGATCAGAACATGTTTCATGTTTCTGGAGAACATAGGCCCATATTTAATACATTCAGTCTCAAAGGAAGGAGGTCAGTGTCTCTCTATTGAATTTTCCTATAATTTTTTTAAACAAGTGTCTCCAAAAAAGGTCTTGTTTATATATTCATCTTTCCATCCTTTTTACTAGACTTGAAGATCGTTATGGGCAGTGACTTTGTCTTTTTCATCACTGTATCCCTAGTACCTGCATCTGTACCTGGCACATTAGAGATGTTCGACTACCTATTGCTGGCCTAATTATACAAAAGCTGTGTGTTCAAATAGATATGTAGGAATACACGCCCTGCCACTGTCTCTCAGCAGTACCTAAGCTCCATTTGCCATGGATCTGTCAGGGGTAAGTGATATAGCCATCTGATTCAGTCAAAATGACTTAACTAAGCCTTTATCTTCATAAGTAGTTTTCCACTTACCAGGGGCTTTTCCATGGCCCACACGATACAATACTCTCAATATGTGTATAGAATGTTATTTTTTCTGTTTATGCAAGACACAGCTGAGGTAATTGTTCACACTAAAGCCAGCCTCACCATTGCATATCTCCCCATTTCACTGTTTTTCCCACTTTGTTTCTGTAAATGTGCCTTCCTCCCCTACATCATGATCCCCCCACCCCCTTATTGGGTCATTCCTACCAGCATCTAAATCTTTTGATCTTTCATCAGCTGCTATCAGGACTCCATTCCTCTCCTCCTCTTTCCAGTAAATCTACTCTGAATAATTGTTTGTTCACTCTCCTTACTTCCTAACTTTCCATTTAAAAAATAATAATTCTTTATTGTTGAAAGTATTACATATGTTCCCTTTCCCCCCTCATTGGCCCCCTTCAGTCTCCTCTGCTCCCTCTCACCCCAGGCCTTCAGCACATTGTTGTCTGTGTCCATACAAGGTCTTTGGTTGATTACCTCCCACCCACCTTCCACCCACCTTCCATTTCTTCTTAAACCAACTTCAATCAGGCTTTCAACTCTACCAATCCACTGAGACCTCTTTCATCAAAGTCACCAGTGATGTCTATATTCACAAATTCAATGGCATCCAGTTAGTCTCCATCTAACTTAATCTCTTTGTGCCATTTAATAACTGACACATTCACCTTTTTTTTTTAAAATCCTCATCTGAGAACAGTCTGAGAGAGAGGAAGAGAGAGAGAAACATCAATGTGTGATCAGTTGCCTTCCATATGCACCCTGACCCAGGGAATGGGACTGGCAACCTTTTGGTGCACAAGACAATGCTCAACCAACTGGCCCATTCTGGCTAGGCTGAGACATTTTCTTTATTTGGCTGTCAGGAAATCACTGGTTACACCTTCTCAACCTCTATAGCGGACACTTCTCTTCTGTTTGTTTCTGTCTCCTGCTTCCTAGGTGGTCATTACAACCACTTGACTTTAAATACCACTATAAGTAAGTGAATCCTATATTCACATCTCAATGCTCTACCTCTCCTCTGAACCCCAGACTTATATACTTCAAGTAGCATTTTAATAGGCATCTCAAACTTAATATAGCAAATATAACCCTTTATTTTCCCCCAAATCTGTTTTTTTTTTCTGTGATGTTTTGTGCCATAGTAAATGAAACCAGGAGTCTGCCAATTACTCTGGAAAACAAATCCTAAGTTACATAGAAGTATATCTTGTAAAGGTGCAGAAAAGTGACTATGGGATTGAAAACCTAAAGATTAAGGAGAGGGCTTCAATCAACTACTCTTGAAAGTAAATTGTAGATTCACATAAAAAAAAAATACTCAAGCTGTATTTAAGTTATGCCTCATTAATAGTATATTAGCACCATCAGAGTATATAATAAAAAAATGTGTAAAATAATTTATCTTGTGTTTTTAAATCACATTTAAATTAATAATGGGAAGAAAAAGTTTAAGGGTATATCACTCATCACTCACCATATGTATATATATATATATGCCTAATATGCAAATTGTCCTGGAATATATATATATATATATATATATATATATATACTTATATATTTATATATATTTATATGTGCTTATATATATTTATATATTTATATATATTTGTATATATTTATATATATTTATATATATTTATATATTTATATATATTTATAGATTTATAGATTTATAGATATTTATATATTTATATATATTTATATATATTTATATATATTTATATATGCTTATATATATTTATATTTTTATATATTTATATTTTTATATATTTATATATTTATATATATTTATATATATTTATATAAATATATATAAATATATATATATGCTTATATATGCTTATATATTTATATATTTATATATGCTTATATATATTTATATTTTTATATATTTATATATATTTATATGCCTAATATGCAAATTGTCCTGGAGTTTGACCTGGAATTCGATTGGTTGCTGTGTACTGACCACCAGGGGGCAGCATGGAATGAAGGAAGGCCCTGGCTGGCAGCCGGAAGGCCCCAATCAGCCCTGATCACCTGCCAGACCTAGAGACCCTACCCATGCATGAATTTCGTACACCAGGCCTCTAGTATACAAATAATATTATGTATGAAGTGAATTCAAATAGGGTTGAGAATAAACTAGAAACCTATGGAGGGACAGCAAAAATGTCTGATTTAATACAAGGTAACTAAAGAGAATACCTTACTTGTAGGTATTGAATTTACATCACTACTCACTCAACAATCCCTAATTAAGTGGAATGTTGTGTTTCATATTAACTCAATTCTCATCATACTAACTTGTCGGTTAAAGCAGAGAAACAATGGCAGGGCTATCTGCAATGGTTAGACATTATGGGAACTTTAAAAAATATTTTAATTGAAATTTTAAAATAGCTAAACAATAAGTTGACCGAGACAATTATTTCACATACCAGAGTAGCATATTTTATTCATTAAAAAGTAAGGCCTAGACATAAAGTGTTACCACATTTCCCACAATATCCACAGAATAATAAATGTGTGTGTAAGTGAATGTCTATGTGCATGTGTATTTCTACTCATTTAGACAACATATATTGATTATGCTTCTATCTGGCCCTGAGCCAGTCCCTTCAGTAGGCTACTGGGACAGGAGAAAAGTCATTGAGAAAAATTGACACAGTTCTTAGCCTTAGGTAATGAGGAATATAGACAAATGGGCAATTAATGTTCAGTGAAAACAATGTGATGCAAGGAGTTATATGGGACTGAATGGGAGAAACAACTTACACACACTTGAAGAAGCAGAGTAAGCAATAGGGCAGATAAACTAGAGAACAGAGTGGAGACAGCAAAGTGAAGAAGAAAGAAACAATTCCATGCAGAGGGAAGTGCAAATGAGAAGGTTCATATGAAAAAGAATCTGTGCCACTCTAAGATTGGAATACGTGCAGTGAGGCCAGAACAAAGAGGAGTGGCAGATGAAGGGCTAAGGATGCCATGTAATAAGAAAGAAATATTCCAGGACAGATTATATGGTCACTGGTATCACATGCAGATAAGAAGGAAAAGGTGGAAAAGTGTTTATTAAATTTAGCATAGAGGGCTTGGTAAGTGACAAAGTAGTTTTAGTGGTGTGGTGGCCCCAAAATCAAATTACAGTGGATCAAGGAAAAAAAGAAAAGAATAATAAAATAAAACAAGAGCATTAATAATGTCTTAATTAAGTTGAACCATTGATGGGAAGAGAGAAGTAAAGGAAATGTAAGAGGAGAAAGTTATATTAGAAAAGATGAGGAAGATTTGAGCATGGTAAAAAACTGAAGGGTAAGAACCAATAAGAAAAATATATTGATGATCCAAGAAATACAGATTATCAATAAATCCAAAAATGCAATCGAGGGCACGATGAAGGGAAGAGCCCTGGTTGGGAGGAAGTGGGTAGTGTCACTTTCATTTTAAGAAAAGGGGGAAAAGAAAGAATGAATGTAAATCCACACAAATATCTACCTTGGTTGGAAGTTGAAGAAATTGTAGATTCTTTACATGATCACTACTTTAATGTTTTCAGTCTCATTTTACAGAGAAAGTATTGCATTCTATTCCAAGGCTAGGAGTGAGTAGACCTATAATATTCTAATACCTTTCCATTTGAGCTAGAAAGAACAAGTAAGGAATGAACCAAATTACACAAAGACTGGGCAAAGCAACTGCAATACAAAGGCTGCCCAGTATCACTCCAGAGAGACTTCACTTGTCATTTAATATGAACCTCAGGACAACTTAGCAAACTACATTAAGTTTTTCCATCCAGGGATTGGCTGGAGTCTAAGTGGCTGTACTAATGATCAACTATACTTTTGTGGTCCAAATGGAAGGCTATGAAAGCAGTATAAGAGATTATCAATTTAGTAATTGTTCACATTAATACTCAGAAGACACCTAGGAATCTGTTAAAATGTCTAGTCTCTGGCCTCACCAGCACACATTCTAATCCAAATGAATTTGTGGCAGGCACCACATGATTCAGAAAGATGATTTACTTTGGGCAAGGTCTAGTAAAAGATGGGAAGAAACCAGACCAAGCCATCCAAATACTTAGTTTCTAGGTCCTAAAGTGGAGAGCTGAAAGAAAGAAAGAAAGAAAGAAAGAAAGAAAGAAAGAAAGAAAGAAAGAAAGAAAGAAAGAGAGAGAAAGAAAAAAAGAAAGAAAGAAAAAGATTCTGTAGACATCAGTAGCAGGGCCAATAAACCAGTAATTATAGCAAGTTGAGAAAAGCAATAGAATATATAGCAGTAACAATTAAATGCTTTTACTGTGCACATTGTGGGAGAGTAGCAATATTATAGTACTTTAAGAAATATATGGGGCCTGACTGGTGTGGCTCAATCAGGAGGTCACAGTTCGATTCCTATCAGGGCGTATGACCAGGTTGTGGGTTTAATCCCCAGTGAGGAGCATGCAGGAGACAATCAATGATTCTCTCTTATCATGATGTTTCTGTCTCTCTCTACCTCTCCCTTTATCTCTGAAATCAATAAAAATATATTTTTAAAAAGTAATACATGGGGACCAAAAACTGCACAAATATCTATAATAATCTATATACAGTAAAATTAAGGAATTTATTTGGTGTCATTTGTATCTTGGAACAGCTGCAACTAACATTTATTATAAACTTTAAAAAAACAAACATTCCCTTCTGTTTGGAATAATATAAACTGGTTCATCTAAAAACAGAGCTGAATAATCTCTAGTGGCTGCTTGCAAACTCTGAATTACAAACAAAAAAAATCACTATTTTATTTTTAAATTATAAAATTATACAGAGCCCAGCCAGTATGGCTCATTGGTTGAGAGTCAATTTATGAACCTGGAAGTCCCAGTTGGAATCCCAGCCAGGGCACATGCTTATCTTGTGGGCTGAATCTTCTGAATAGAGTGTGCAGGAAGCAGCTGATGAGTGATTCTCTCTCATCATTGATGTTTCTATCTCTCTCTCACTTCCTCTCTGAAATCAATAAAAACATTTAAAATGATACAGAAAGATGGTTTTCTTTTATGTCTTAAATAACAAATAACTATAAAACTGGCATCTAGAATCAAGTCTATGCCTGTTTTAAGTCAACAAGCAAGAAGTAGTCATGTGTTTACAGCATAAATGCCACAGACATTCTAAAGGCATAAAACTTATTTTTTCCTTCAAAGCACTTTATGTAGAGATGAAAACATATTGAATACTTCTGTTCTGTTCCTAAGTCTCACAATGCTAATTTTACTCTCATTTTCTTTTCATCGCCTCCAATATCAACCTCATCAACTCATCAAAAACATTATTAATACCTGAGCTTGGAACTGTGCTGAGGTGCATACAAAGTGTAAAGAGCTTCCAGATTAAACAAGTAATTATACAAATGCCCTTTAGTGCACATTTACCAGCATAAAATCTGCATGAGGAGAAAATAGCCAAGGCAGCCAAAGTTATACATTTCTAAACACAATGCATCACCTGAGTTAAAAAGAAGAGGCTTAATGAAAATAAACAGAGCTTTGAAAGAGAGATTTAAAGCCTCAATGCAGCTTAGGACAAGTTGTGACTTTTCAGTATCACATAGACATTACATCAAAAATGACTACATTCTACCAAAGGGAAAGGAACATCATTGATGCCACATTGATATCATCATCTCTCTGTGAGAAATGTATTTTAAGTGGGAAATTTAGTAGCATTTCCCCAAACATAAAAATCCTAAACATTTTCTCTATTGTGTTCACTTTATTATATTTAGTTTCACTTTTTGAGGGAGGTTCTTTGAAGCAATAGTTTAAAAGAGGGAGAAGAGAATGAAGTGAAATCCCTGAAGTGTCTAACTTTTATCCTTGGGAATTAATACCATGTCAAAAATAAAGACTCATAAAAGTAAAATAATGACAATCTATAATAACAAAAGCCTAGGTGGTTCTCACATGTAACATCATCACAAGATGGCCGCCACAAGATGGCCACCACAATATGACCATCACAAAATGGCTGGCAGGGGAGGGCAGTTGTGGGCAATCAGGTTGGCAGGGGAGAGCAGTTGGGGGTGAACAGGCCAGCAAGAGAGAGCAATTGGGGGTGATCAGGCCAGCAGGGGAGGGCCATTGGGGGCGATCAGGCCAGCGTGGGAGCAATTAGAGGGTGATCAAGCTGGCAGATAGAAACAGTTAGGGGCAATAAGGCAAGCAGGTGGCAAGCAGTTAGGAGCCAGCAGTTCCAGATTGTGAGAGAGATTGGGCCTAAACTGGCAGTCGGACTTCCCCCAAGGGGTCCCAGATTGAAGAGAGTGCAGGCTGGGCTGAGGGACACCTCCCCTCTCTCCCTCCATGCACGAATTGCATGCACCCGGCCTCTAGTTAATAATAATAAAACTCACGTCAGTGCAATTTATCTTCCACTTTGACACAGATGTGGACAGCCTCCCACTATGTATGACTTTATGCAAGAGAGAGATGGACAACCTTGCCAATAGACTGGAGAATGTTCTAGTGAGGCAGGATCCTAGTGAACACCTAGTCTGATCTACTGGTCCAGAGCATTCTTGTGCCGAAGATACTTTTTGGTTCACTCTCCTACCACTACCACCACCAAATTCCCTGATAACACATAAAGATTAGCCAACAATAACACAATGCATAAATGTAAATTATCCTAATCACTCAATCTTTAATGTTGACATTTTTGTTATCCTGTACACCTTTGTGATGAGTAAATGCACAATTTCATGATGCTCTTTAAAATACTGAATATGGAAGAATGATTCTGCCTTCTTTTTTTTTAATCCCAAATGTGTTTTTGAAATGGTTTCCCACCCAGCTTGATTCAGGGTGTTTTTAGCCACTTCCTTCTGAAGCAGCATTCTTCTGTCACCTTGCTTTTCCTTCTGGACACTAACAGAAGACAGTGGAGAAGCTAATGCACAAAACCACCATTCGTTCTTGGCTAAAGAAGGTAGTGATTTATAGCATCCTGGGCATTTCACATCCATGAAGTAGGACTTGGGACTCTGTGCGACTTTGTGTGTTTCTTCTTCTCTTCTGGAGAGGGATGGAGATCCTCAGCAAGAGGCATGATGTGGTGGGGAGGTCCTCACCACCAGAAAGGCTGGTTCTGCCTTTGAATGTTACAAATGTCTGCATTCCAATTTCTTAGCAGGGATTGCATCACCAGTTTTCAGAAGGTGGGATTCTCTTTTGTTATGAAGTGCCAAAATGCTTTTCTCTGTGTGTGCAGTACTGTATGCTACAATGGGTATTTAAAAATTGCTTCAACTTAGAATAATTTATGCTTAAGATATACCTGGAGAATTAAAATTGCTTACAGATGAACAAAGTTGCACACATTTTGAAAATCTTGTGAGCATTTCCCCTTAGGTTTTTAAAATTCTCCCAAGGTATGTTGTGGTCATTTTAACTATCTTCTTTTGGCTTACTGGTAAAATTGAACCTGTTTTCTACAGTTACTGCATTTTTACATTGACTAGACATTGTAGTTCTTCCAGAAGATCCTATGGAATTGTTATATATAGAATTAGAGGGGGGGGGGGGAGGAAGAATTTTCCAAAGAATTGAAGACTAGCAGGATAGGAGCATTCAAGGATGATATATTTTCATCATAATTTTTTCCCACAGCTCAGTTGGCCCTCACATCTAGCACCTGCGTTTCTCTCTGATGACCAGCATCTAAAGACAGAATATAATGAAAGTTGATAAATATATCTTCCTTAAAAATTAAAAGAAAAATAGTATTGGAATTTAATACTTATATATCCTTACTATTATTTTATCCCAAAATTATAGCCACTAAACTGAACTTTCTATATCTAAGTCTTCTCATGGAGCATTATCAAAACAATATCTTGATTAATGTTTTTTTAATAAAGTATTGGGTTGGCATTAGTTCATATGGTCATATAGGTTTCAAGTGTACATTTCTATGATACATGATCTATATATTGTATTGTGTGCCTACCACCCATAATCAAATAATCATCTGTCACCATAGCCCCCTTTACCCTTTACTACTCCCCCACCCCCTTTCCTCTGGAAACCACCATACTGTTGTCTATGTCTATGAGTTTCAGTTTTATATTCCACATATGAGTAAAATCATGATTCTTAGCTTTATCTGACTGACTTATTTTGCTTAGCATAATATTCTCAAGATCCATCCATGTTGTCAGAAATGACAGTATTTCATCTTCTCTTGTGGCTGAGTGATATTCCATAGAATATATATAATGTGACCAAAAAAATGTATACAAATTTTAACTCAATCTTCACTCCTTTTTGGATTTAACTGATTTGAAATAATGGGTGAAGCCAGATTAAGATTTGAACAAATAAAAATTATCCTAAAGTGCATGGGGATACATAAAAGATAAAGTTTATGATACAAAATCAGCAACAGTTGACAAATTGAGAGCATACAAATACCAAACTAAATGATTCTTGATGTTTTCCATTACTTTGCTTCATGTCATTACCAGTATCTGGATTAGAATGGTCATCAGAAAATAGGCACTGACAAAAATTATTCATTTCTATAGATTCTTTTGAATTTTGAAAATGAACTATATTTTAATAAGCACTGACTTTATAAAGTGCATGTACATTTTGGGGGGACATCCTGTATGTACCACATCTTCTTTATCCAGTCCTCTATGAAAGGACACTTTGGTTGTCTCCATGTCCTGGCCACCATGAATAATGCTACAGTGACCATAGAGGTGCTTATATCTTTGTGAATAAATGTTTTCAAGTATTCTTTGGGGGGTGAGGGGAGGTAAGTACCCAGAAAAAGGATTGCTGGGTCATATGGTAACTCTATTTTTAGTGTTTTGAGGAACTGCCATACTCTTTTTCATAGTGGTTGTACCAGTTCACATTCCCACCAGCAATGAATGAGCATTCCTTTTTCTCCACAACTTCTCCAACATTTGTTATTACCTGTCTAGTTGGTAATAGTCATTCTAACAGGTGTGAGGTGGTATTTCATTATAGTTTTTCCTAATACATAATGATTTGAACATCTTTTCATGTACTAGTGTATCTTGGCTACTTATATGTCTTCTTGGGAGAGGTGTCTATTTAGGTCCTTTGCCCAATTTCATTTAGTGTTACAATGTATGAGTTTTTTATTTATTTTGATATTAACCCCTTGATGTTACCTTGTATGACTTCTTTATATATTTTAATATTAACCCCTGTGACATTAATTGCTATTTTTTGCAATTATCTCCCATTTGGTTGATAGCCTTTTTGTTTTGTTGACAGTTTCTTTTGCTGTGCAGAAACTTTTTAGTTTGATGTAATCCCATTTATTTACCTTTTCCTTTACTTCCCTTGCCTTTGGAGTAAAATTTACAAAATGTTCTCTATGATCAAGGTCCATAAGTTTAGGACTTAACATTTTCTTCTATGCACTTTACTATTTCAGATTTTATATTTAAGTCTGGGATCCATTTGAATTAACTTTTATACAAGGGGACAAACTGTAATCTAGTTTCATACTTTTGCATGTAGCTTTCCAATTCTCCCAGGATTGTTTATTGAAGAAGCTTTCTTTTCTCCATTATGTTTTATTGTTGTTGAACATTATTTGCCCATATGTTTGTGGTTTTATTTCTGGTTTCTCAATTCTGTTCCATTGGTCTGTGTGTCTGTTCTTTTGCCAATATCATGCAGTTTTGACTATCATAGCTCTGTACTATAACTTGAAGTCAGGTAGTGTGATCTCTGGCTTTGTTCTTCTTTCTCAGGATTGCTTTGGCAATTCAAGGTCTTTTGTGGTTCCATACAAATCTGATGATTTTTTTTGTCCTATTTCTTTGAAAAATTATATATAGGGATTTTGATGGGACTTGTATTAAATTTGTATATTGCTTTAGGTATTATAGTCATTTTAACTATGTTGATCCTTCTGACCTATGAACCTGGAATATCTTTCCATTTTATTGTTTCTTTTTCCGTATTTTTAATAATGCTTTGTAGTTTTCAGTATATATGTCCTTCACATCCTTTGTTGAATTTATTCCTAGGTATTTCATTATTTTGATTGCAATTATAACAGGATTTTTTTTCTTTATTTTTCTGAAGTTTCTTTGTATATATTGTATATAGAAAAGCAGTGCATTTTTGTGAGTTGATTTTGTCCTCCAACTTTATTGTATTTACTTATTGTTTCTAATAGTTTTTTGGTGGAGTATTTAGAGTTTTCTATATACAGAATCATGTCATCTGCAATATGTGACACTTTTACTTTTGCTTTCCCAAATTTTGGATGTTTTTGAGTTTTTCTCTTGACAGATTGCTCTAGCTAGGACTTCCAGAATTATATCAAACTAGAGGCCCAGTGCATGAATTCATGCATGGGTGGGGTCCCTTAGTCTTGCCGGTGATCAGGGTCATGTCACCCAGTCTGGGAGAAGGGACCGGCTAGACACAATAAGTTGGCTGTGGCAATGGACTGACCACCAGGAGGCAGCCTCTGCATTGAACGTCTGCCCCCTGGTGATCAATGCATCCTCATAGCAACCGGCCAACTGATTGTTTAGTTGACCAGTCTTAACAGTCATTTAGGATTTTATATATATAGATAAGTGTGGTAAAAGTGGACATCCTTGTCTTATTCCTAATTTTAAGGAAAATTTTTTATTTTTTCTCCATTGAGTATGATATTGGCTGAGGGTTTGTCATATATAGTCTTTATCATATGGAGGTCCTGTTCTTCTATATCCATTTTATTAAGTGCTTTAATTATTAGTAGATGTTATATCTTATCAATTGGCTTTTTCTGCATCTATTGATAAGATCATAGCATCTTTGTCCTTTTATTAATGTGGCATATTACATTGATTGATTTTCACATAGTGAACCATACTTGTGCCCCTTAAATGGACCCCATTTGTTCATATTGTATTTTTTATGTATTTTTGTATTCAATTTGCTAGTATATTCTTTAAGATTTTTGCATCCATATTCATCAGAATTGTTCAAGTAATTCTTTTTTTCCACCAATTTTCATGATTCCAAAATCTAAAATTTCTCCTTGAGTTAAGCCATAAAGTACTTCTTCCCACAGATTCTGTTTTTGTGCTAATTGCTCTTACTGAATTATGTTTTCATGCTTTGTTCTGAGTTTCCTCTAAAGATCTTCAAAGAGGTAGTTACTTTAATAATGGTATTCCATGGAGACATACAGAAGTGGTAAACTATATAATTCTGCATGGGAATGAAGCTCCCTAAACTCACAATAGTGATTACTGTAAAGGAGAGAGGCAGGAGAAAGTGAATGGAAAAGAAATATGTTGTATTTCTTCATTAAAGAGATATCAAATATATATTAGGAAATATGTGAGAAATACGTCAAATTTCTGAACTAGATTATATGTTCTACACATTTTTTCTATATATTTAGAGTCTAAAGCTTATATATATAAAGAAAATATAACACTAAACTTCCTGATTTATGTAATGGAAGTTGTTGAAAATATTGTCTTCTGTAGCTTTAATGTGATATAAATTATCTGGGGATCTTGTTAAAATGTGGATTTAACTTTAGCAGATTTGGGTGAGGTCCTAGACATCACATTTATAATAAGCTTCTAGATGATATTGGACCAAGAACAACTATTATATTTGAGTAGCACCATGGTGTAATTTTTTATCAATGCAGCAAATAAATTTTCCAGTTAGAGGAAAATCTATGCTTAGCCTCAATAACTTATGCATTTTCCCCTGGTAAATATTATAAATTTTGTTTCATCCTTTGCCTTGGCCACAAGGAAGCTCAGAGGTAAATCTGTTATACATCCTGGGAACTGCACATTAGTACATGGCACACATTTTTATTAACTACTTTACTTTGGTTTTACTTCATTTTTCTACCCATATTTTTGTCATAATTCTTATACCTATACATTTTATTTCATCTATATACATTTTTGTAAACTGCTTCAAATCCTCTAAGCTATGAGGTTTGGCATATTTAAATTAACTCATAACATTGAGGCCATTTCTTTGACTAAAGGATGATATACACAAAATTTAGATGGGCTATGTAAATCTATATAGACTCTTTAAAATGAGTATCTCATGTTATTACTGCTACTAATATCACTCTTATCATTAATATTCATAATCAAAATAATGATAACATCTACTGATTTAATGTCTATCAGATTTCCAATATCGGCTGGGTACTTATCTCATTCAACCCTATTATCATTTATCAAATGTAATCCTACCTAATTAATTGGTGAACTTCATATCATCATTAAATTTTAAAAGTTCATTGACATTATTTATGAATTATATCAGGGCATATCCACCTTTAAAATCCATATATGGATGACACCAAGCCCCATGTTCTTATGGTTAAATATGGTGTCTCCACGGGCTTCAGAGGAGAAAATCTGAGACTTAAAGGCTAAGAAAGGGGGTTGAAAGTTTCCAAGAATTCTAAGCAAGATGGAAAGGGAGGCAGGAAAAGTTATCTAGATGAAGGCCACAACACTGCAAACACGGAAATGTGGAAATGCGGAATGTGTTTAGGGATAGACAAGAAGTTCAGAATAGCTACATGGGCCCTATATGGAGAAAAAGGAAGGTGAGGCAAAGAGACTTGTATGCCTTGCAAAGACATTCTGCAGGTGAGGCAGAACTATAAAAAGATGTTAGGGAAGAAGGCAAGAAGATTAAATTTTATGTTTTAAAATATTACTTTCATAGTGGTGTGGAGAATGGGTCAGAAGGGAACCAGGATGAATGAATATAACTTTGTAGGCCCACTGGCTTTAACTATGGGATCTTACCTGAAAGGTTTTCTGAAAGCAGACTCTTTAAGACTTTGTATTACTTAAATATGCAGGATAAAAAAGAATGAGAGGCTGGGGTTTAATCCAACAGCCATAATCTGGCTTAATAAACTGAGTGGGCAGTTATAAGAAACAGAATGGAATAGGCCAAGGTAGGCATGAGACATCAATAGGAATGTGGATGTGCAGGGTTGGAGCCAGAAGAGGTAGATGAGGCATCAATTGTGTGTTTGTGATTATAGAAACTATAGGAATAAAAGGCATCACTTCAGAACATATAAAACTGATAAAATAAGAAAGAGCCATAGGGCACAGATATTTAAGATATATGTTGATAAAAGCCAAACCAAAATCAGATATAAGTACAATAAGTAGTTATGGAATACATAAAACAAAAAGAATAATGATTCAGTATGGGGGAAAAAAACAGCTTGAAAAGTGCACCAAGGAAGAAGAGCAAAATGGTAAGATCTGAAGAAAATAATAACATAGAAACCAAATATGGGTAGAGTTTAATGAAGGAAAAATTCAATAATGTTAAATAGATTAAGAGAGAAAGAATAATAATGGTTGAAAAGTTTTCACTGTTTCTAAAATTATAAGGTCATTTTTACCTTAAATAAAAGAAGATTCATCAAAGTAATGGAAAGACTGCAGTGGGTAGAGATGGAGACATGGAGATAGTAGGTAATACTTTCAAGAAGCGTGGCTGAAAGGGAGGAATTTGCAGTGGCCGCTGTAGTATTCCTGGTACAGGAATGAAGAGCTGAGTTCCCCACATTAATCCAGGATTGGTGGTCTGCAAAATGCCTATAATGAGGAAATAAGGCTGGAGAGGAGAGTGAAAGGTAATTATAATGATACTGTAAAGTGTTGTTCTTAGGGTCTAAGGCAAATAGGATAGAGTAAACCGAGGAAGCCCTGGCCTGCTGGCTCAGTTGGTTGGAACATCTTGTTTACCAAGAGGTTTCTGTTTACCAAACTGGTCAGGGCACATACCTAGTTTGAGGGTTCAATCTCCAGTCTGAGTGTGTAAAGGAGAGAACCAATTGATGTTTCTCTCTCTCTCTCTCTCTCTCTCTCTCTCTCTCTCTCTCTCTCTCTCTCTCTCTCTCTCTCCTTTCCCTTCCTCCTTCCCTCCCTCCCTCTTCCCCTCCTTCCCTTCTTTGCTCTATAAAAATTAATAAAAACCCATTAAAACATATACTTGGTAAGCATTAAAAAGTTTATTTTTATGGTCAAGGAGGAAAGTAAACAATTAAATGAATATAGTAGTAGTTTCATGAAGTCAGCAAACAAGCAAAATGGAAAGAAGATTCAGGGGGGACAGATGATTATGTGGTTATTCTAAAAGCATAAAGAACTAAAAATGAAGATATGGCAATGGGAAGGCATTCAGGAAGTCACAAAATATCAGATGGGATAGTGGGGCTGGGTGCTTTTGAAATTCAAAACGAAGGCATTAAAGTCCGTGAGATGGAAAAACCATGAGACATTGGTCTTCTATGGGTGTTCACATAAACACTGTTACCTTCAAGACTGTGGCAAGAGTTCAGGTACAGAGTAAGGCCGAGTCACTTGCCAAAGTTTTTGTGTGTGGAAATGAGACGTGTGGAAGACCCAAACCAGGGGAAATAGAGGGCGTATTAATGAATGTGGGGTGGCATGAGAGTGGAGATGGGATTGCCAGAAAGGAAGCAGCAGAAGGAGGCTGGAATAATGCTGACTTCTTGCAGGGCTTTATAAAATGGACTGGGGAAGAATAAGTAGCCCCTGCTTTTAGTGTTATAAATATAGTTAAAATCTAGAGTTCTGAATGAAGACGGGAAGTACGTTAAGAAATATGACTGTTATCAACTTATATGTCTCTTGGGGGGTGGAGCCCAAAACCCCGGGATGTGCCCTGACTGGGAATCGAACCAAGGATCTCTTGGTCCATGGGATGATGCCACAACCAACTGAGCCACACCAGCAAGGCTGTCTCTCAGTTTTAAAACCACCCTTATGTGTTCTGTTTTGTAATTCTGGGGCTGGGACTCTGCAAACTACATTTCTGTTTTGAAGTTGCTCCCTGTTAAGCTCTGACATTAGGGGGCATCAGAGGGAGATTTAGAGGCTGGAGGAGGGGTGGGGACCGGGTCCTTGTTTCACTAGCAAGACCTCAGCAATGACCCTTCAACCTGGCAGTGGTGGTTTAGTCCAGTAGCAGAAGGTGTCTCAGGTTTGTAGTCTTCCCATACTTCCAGTCTAACCTCCCTAAGAGATACCACCTGCAGCTGGCCAGCTCTCTCCTGGAGGCCTGGTTCCACCTTTGCTGGGCCCTTCCTCCAAGCTTCTAAATTGTAACAATACCAACTTCTTAGTATCATTCATTTGATTGCAATTTAATTTTTGTAATTATTTTAAATAAATGAGCAATATGTAGCAATTGTCTCAAAAATTACTGAAAATTTAGATATTTTGATCAAACAGAAAAATGGATAGAATATGAGTGCAAAGAATTCTTAGCATGTTGCTATATTTGCTTTTTTAAAAGATAAAATATTACAAATGGAGTTGTAATCCCATTAAACACACTCCATATCACATTTCCCTCCTTTTCTCCCTCTGTGGAGTTCATCAATATCCTGAAGTTGGTGTACATAATTTACATTTATGTTTTTACTACATATATATTCACTTATAAATAATAAGTAATGCTTTTGTTTTTAAAACTTTATAAAATAGTATGCTGTGTATGATTCTGCAAACTATGTTTTCATTTACTATTAGGTTTTTTTGTTTGGTCCCGGTTGATACATCTACCTCAAATTAATTTATCTGAACTGATTTATAGTTTTCTTTTGCATGATTACAAAACATTTCATTTATCTAGTGGTCACTGATGGAAATTTAAAATGTTTTATTTTTCCCTATCACAAAGTGTGCTGGGATAAATATCTTTTTACAGTAAGAGTGTTGTTGTTGTTTTTTTTATTCTCCTATTACCATACCCATTTAATAACCTTTCCTAAAAGTATGTACATTCTTCAGTTTGCTAGAATGTCATATATTCTATATGGCCACTGTTCAAAATTATATTCACACAAGCAATGCTTAAGTTTCCACTTCATATCCTCATCAACACTCGATATTTTACAAACTTTTAATTTCTACCTATCCAGTTGATATTAATAGTATCTTACTCTTATAATCAACATGTCACAGTTCTGAACATCTTTTCTTTTGATATATTAATCTGCTGAAAAAAATGTTCATATTCTTTACATATTTTTATTAGGTTATGTGTCTTTTTATTCTTGATTTGTAGAAATTCTTTATATGTTGTTTTATTACCATATACACTTCACAAATATCTTCTCCCAGATTTACTTTATCTTTTCCTATTTTTATAGAATCCTTTGATATGCAGAAATTTTTATTATCTAAATATATTCAAATATATCAATCTTTTTCTTTATGATTTGTGATTTCTAGTTCTTAAGAAATGCCTTTTTTCCTGATATTATATTTTTTCCCAGTATTTTCTTCTAAAATATTTAAACTTTTGATTTTCACCTTAAGATCTTTAATTCATCTAAAATTTTATGTTGCTTTATTTTTTCATGTGGCTAAACCACATGTCATGGTGTCATTTTTTTATTTTGTTTTTTGAGTAATGTATCCTTTCCCCACAGACCTATGAAGCAGTCTCTGTTCTATCCCAAGTCTCCACTTATGAAGGGGTCACTGTCCAGGCACTCCATTCTGGTCTGTGTGTCTGCCCCTATTTCAGTAACACTTCATTTTGACGACTATAGCCAATGGCACCAGTGCTTCCTTATTCATATTCTTCAGAAAGAGTCTTGGTTTTTCTTTGTCTTTTCTTTTCCATATACCTTTTAGGATCAGCTTGTAAGTTTCCCACAAATCCCTGTTGGAATTCTGAATGAACTTGAATCTTAAGAGTTCCTTCGCATTTTTCCCACCTACGTCTCCCTACAAACTCAATATATATATGGAAATTTTTAAATGTGTCTGATATCATAGAGTGGAGCTGAGATTTAAACCCAGATTTAAATATTTTTTTAATTACAGCGCCACTCAATATTATTCTGTATTAGTTTCAGGTGTGTACAGCATAGTGGTTAGATAATCACATACTTTATAAATTGTTCCCCTTGATATTTCCAGAACCCACCTGGTACCGTTCATAGTTATTGCACTGTTATTAACTACATTTCCTAACCCAGATTTCTAAACAGTGCCTGTGTGTGTGTGTGTGTGTGTGTGTGTGTGTGTGTGTGTGATTCGTTCATTTATTTCTTCACAATTGTAAATATATCATTTTCCATTATTAGCACTTCACAGTGCTTAGTATGGTGATCTGCACAAAAGAGTTGCTCAATGTTTTGGTGAATTTTATCTCAAGGAGGAGGAGAAAAACAAGAAGGAAGACATGGTGAACAAAGAGAGGGAAAGACTCCAATATTTGATTTACCTGGACTTGCAATCTATTCTCCAGTCCTGATCCTTCTTCTCTCCAACTCATCAATCTTTTATTTACATAAAATGGGGTTTTATTAAAAGGTCAGAGCAGGGAGGAAACTGGCTTCTCTGTTCTCATTCTGTTTTTAGTTAACTTCTGTGGGGTTCTGTGATAACATAAAAATCTTTACATTGACTCTGCTACCGTTTTTAAAAAACGTGCATAGAAATATTTTAAGAATTTCTGTTTTAGAAACAGTTCAATAGAATGAGTCCCCCAAAAGTGAATATCCAATTATGAACAGTATAAAATGGCCAAGAAAGAAGATATTCTCAAAAGATGGGCTATTTTAAGTATATTGGTTGATTGCAATATCTTCTAACCACAATCAGAATTTTTCAATGCATATATCACAAAGATTTCTTAGAAATTATGCTCAGATTTTACTTTATAAAATTCAAATTTTTCGCCGGGACCGGTTTGGCTCAATGGATAGAGCGTCGGCTTGGGGACTGAAGGGCCCCGGGTTCGATTCCGGTCAAGGGCATGTACCTTGGTTGCGGGCACATCCCCAGTAGGGGGTGTGCAAGAGGCAGCTGATTGATGACTCTCTCTCATCGATGTTTCTAACTCTCTATCTCTCTCCCTTCCTCTCTGTATAAAAATCAATAAAATATATTTAAAAAAATAAAATAAAATAAAATAAAATTCAAATTTTTCTATCTTTATCTAAAAATAATTCTTATCCAAAATTTATTTTAAAGAAAAATATTTGAAATAAATGTATATTAAAAGAATAAGGTCACTAATCAAACTATCAGCTATACAATGTAAAAAAATTTAATTTCACTGACTTAAGCCATGCAAATATTTTAATAGTATATAATACAGATGCTTGTGCTATTAAAAGTGCTAATTTAATTTTCTAAAATTATATTTGTTTACTTTCTTGTGAATCTGAACTGCTCTTTAAAATTGTATGATCTTTTGTTGAAACAGAAAACAATCTTGGGAAGATATTATTGTTATTACTTATAGCTAAAATAGTTGGTAATTTGAATGTTGGGTAGGAATTATTATGGTGTAAATGTATGTCAGCCAGAACAACAAATGACTAAAGTATTACCTGTTCTCTCCCCAACATCTCCCCCAAACAAAACCCTAGATACACTATGTGGGAACATTTCCAAGAGGCAATATTCATTCTCCCAAGCATCTCCCACAGTATGTAGCTCCTGGTACCTCAGGACAGTTTGAAGAAAGGGAAACAGGAAAAGGGGCAGACAGCTGGATTAGACTGCACTGTGTATATTAGTGATGGGTAGACTTCAAAAGACTTAGAGGTTCATTTTGGACAGGTGCCCAGAGATTCGCTGGCTTACCCAAAACCTTCCATAACTTCTGATTTTAAAATTGAGCTAGAATTCCTTTGAGACCAGACCTTTGGTCTTCAGTCATATTCCATGTTCATATTCCTTCCACTCAAGGCATAGTTTAAAAAAAAATTGTAAACTTTTTGGAACCCTGAAAAATTAGATACTTACTTTCAATAGATAACAAAAATAATATGTTTTAAAGTTTTGAAGAAAAGCTGTAGGCAATATGTTTTTGGGAGGGGAAAGAGATTTCTTTAAAAACATGTATTTGTTATTTGAATCTAGTTAACAATAAAGCTTTAGAAGCTGTTTGGGAGACAGGTGAAATCTTCACGAGTGTCTGCATTTACCTGTGGAGATTGATGGTAGGTCTTGGACCGGTGTGACCAGTAGGTCTTCATCCGCATAATCCTCATGCACAGCTCCCAGTGAGGTTCCCCTGAGAGACAGGCAGGAGGGCTGATATATCGGAGAGTCAGTCTGGAAGAGTTTTGAAGAGGAATATTTCTGTCACTCTGATTTGCAGGAACTCCTCTTTCCTGAGCATAGTGAGCTCCCTTTCAACGCATATAATTGTTTTTTTGGTCTAATTAAATGCACCTCCCAAATTGCTTATGTAGGATTTGTTATTACTAACAATCTACTAGAAAAGAAAAGTTACTTTTACAAGAGGTTAAAAATTATTTTTGGTACAAAAATTACATTTCTGATGTTAGCTTTGAACCATAATAATCTACACCTCGGTTTGTTAGTATGATTCTGACTGGGGCATGATTTTACTCTTCCCTAGAAAGGAAGAGCTGGGATATTGACTGAATAAGCAGTAATAAGACATACAAAATAGTTTTTAGTATGGTCATCACAAGAATCTCTTTTAAACAGAACTTATACAAGTGATCAGACAGGACTGTTTTCATGACTTGGTGTATGAATTTATTCTGCATCTGCAATATGTGCTCCAGTGTCCAATCTCTGCTAAAAAATAAGTCACTAGCCACATAATACATGAGGCTTTCCAGTAGGTACAAATCACAATGATTCTGCATCATAATTAAATACATTAAAAAGAATAGTCGTGCCTTAACCTTATAAAATAAATATACAATTTACTGTATACACAATTGTATTTCCAAAAGTTTTTAAGCAATAATAGAGAACAAGTAGCTATATTTCATAGACCAAAGTTTCTCAATCTCTAGAAAGCTATTATTATAAAAATATTTTATGTCAGTGCAGATTTTACTTAAAAATGTACAGTGCCTTCCAAAATATCAGTAGCTTATTTAGATCTGCATGCTCTACTCTAATAAAAGTGTAAAAATTAGTAACAGTTGTCCCATGTCAATCTCATGCTGAAAATGGATCCTCACAGATATGAAAACTCAAATAAGACCTACATCCCTTTATGGTTCTCTTCTGGGATTTCTATAAAGCAGACCTCATTTAATTTTTCAAACCATTTCTAACTAAGAAGGCAATTATAACTTGAACTATTTTATATAATTTTGCCCAGACATTTTTAAGCTTTCCCAATCACTCTACTCTTGTATTTACTTGATTTTTATAAATTTTTTTACTAATACAATAAATACTCTAAAAAGATCAAAATCCGTAGCTTCTACTGATACTACTAATTATTAGATTCATACCAAATGAGGAATAGGAACAAGCAGAAATTAAATGTATTGCTTTTTAGTTCAATGTACAATTTGGACATATTTCTTCCCCAAACATGTTTCCAGATTCATTCACATACAGTAATAAAATAAACATAGTGAGTTTCATGCTCTATCTTCTAATCTAACTTTCGAGACTATAAGTGATTGAAAGTTAATGTTCAAGAAAAAAAAACATATTCATAAACTGTTCTTCAAAGTATTAAGGAAATTAGTATCATGCATCCAAGACATTCATCCTTTGTTGTTTATTTCTGGAGCACCTACGACATTCAGTGTTTATCTTAGGAGCCTATCATGAGAAATATAATTGGAATATTAATAATTATTTAAATAATAAAGGTAAGCAAAATAGTCATTCTTTAGAATACTATGTTATCATTATACCATTCATGCATTTTAAAATAAGCAGTGTTTTTGGTAACATGTCAGTTATCCCAACAACTTTTTAAATATTTTTGAACAGTGTTAACATATGTCCACCTAAATAAATTAGTGCTTTCACCCCCTACTGATTTATTCAGCAGAAATAAGTGCAGGAATTGGAAGGAGCATTTACTAAATTACAAAGAAATAAATTACAATTAGAACCTCATACTTTTATCCAAAAGCCCTCATGACAAGGATACCATAGGATATATTTACTCTGATTTGCTGGATGCATAATCAGAGTAAATATGTAATCAGTATGTTTATCTTTGAATTTTTTTTCCTAAAAGAGATGACCACATTGAAATAATCAGTTGAAAAGTCTCAGAAGCTACACCCCTTAAATCAGTATTTAATTTATAAAACAACTTTCAAAAATCACATGCACTGTGTACTTATTAAAGAACATAACCATATAAACTACTTTGGTAACTGTGTATTGACAAGTTCGTCATTTATTGCCTCTATATATTTAAATTAAGACTTCAATAATAAGCCAGTAAACGCATTTATTATTTAAAAGAAATTTTTTTTAAATTTCAAATCTTAACAGATTTAAAAAAATATAATAATAGACTTTTTTTGTACTTTAGTATGCAAGAATTAGATTGCTTGACCTCTCTTTTAATGACTTAATTAGCTGTACGAAAGCCCAGCTGGGCCTCTGCTGACAACATAGCTAGATATTTCAATCAAGCAGTGTTATGGAGAATAAGTAATAAATGCTACCTTGCCGCCATACTGTCCCAAACCATAGTGCAGGCTGGTAATGCTAAATTTGATCAGTATGCCTCATATTTCAATTGGTCGCGGTCTGAATCACTGAAACTGTGTGATGTGTATGAATCCCTGATATCAGATTCAGAGCCACAGACTCCCACAGTTAGAAGCCATCGAATTCGCTTCTATTAGCAGCCAATTAATGGCAAAAATCTGCATTGCTTTTAAAATTTATAGCTTCTATTCCAGCTGCATCCACAGCTCCTGCTATGCTGTATACAATCAGATCCGTATCACTGTCGCATGTCAAACAGCTGCAAACTGTATTCTGTCTGCAGAAGTAAAAAATCCTTTCATATAGAAGCTTTTTTTAACCTCTTAGAAGTTCTTTTCAAAGCCCGGCAGCACCAGTCACTTTGCAACAATGAGCGATTTAATATAGAAAGAGAGAAATCTACACCAAGGTAACCTCTGGGGATGTGCTAGGTTTTCAAACGGAGTGAAACCCTACCACGCCGGCTCCGCACAAGGGCAAGCCACGCCACTTCTCCTGACCAAGGCTAAGAAAATATAAACATATAAAACCTGACCCTCACACGGAGTTAACCCATTGAAGCCTACGGAGTCATTAAAACAAAGTGGTATTACACAAGTTTAATATGAAGTAACTTACATAAAATTTCAGTATTCAAATTTGTATGCCCGAACCTTAGCTGTGGCCCTAATAAAACATCTATGGAGCTCACATTTCCCCGTCAAGAAGCGTTTATTGCATACCTCAACATCTCTAGACATTATTTTTAGGAACCAGACTCTCTCCGACATATGATAAGACAGGAAATTTAGATGCGATCAGATTTAGTAACAAAGCATAATTGCTTTATGTATTGCTAATGCTGTGCTTTCAAGATTATTAAGGGAATAGTTACGCTTTATGGTATTATATATTTTTAATTACCTTCTACATGCGATGCTGTGCTGTCTGAATTTGATATCTGACCATTAAAATGTTATTTGGAATGAGTAAATCAAAGAATTTCTTCTCTATACTATTATTCAATTTTAAAATACACTATATGTATATTTTATGTATTCTATATGCTCATGTTTTATAAATACAGATTAATACATTCCTACAGCACAGGGTCTTGTAGACAAAAGAATTTACCTGGAAAAAAAGGGGCGTGAAAAAAAATACCAGCTCTCCTACACGGCAGTGAAAGTGTCCCGTGATAATACAAACCTCTGCTATGGCTTATTTAAAGAAAATAAAAAAAATCCTATTTTACAAAATGCAAGTGCTAATAAGCAGCATTCTTTCTCACTGCTCAACTGCTGCAGTGAGTCTCCTAATGCCACTGTGAAATCACAAGCTAGTACTTCAAAGGTGTTGTGTCTGTTACAAATTGAATCTTCACTGCTTTGTCACAACTGATTTCACCCCGGTGGCTGGGGATGCAGCGCAGCGGCATTCCTGTTGTCCCAGACAACCTGAACCGAACCGTTAAATGCCCGTCTGCTGCCCAGGCACGATTAGGATGCTATTGACTGCGGAACCTCCAACAGCCACCCTGTAAATGCACAATTAGGCGGTCCCAGTGGCGGGAGAGGGAACGTAGGCTTGGCAATGTTGACAAATTGTAGGCATTTTAATGATAGGAAACTGATGCCGTGCTTCATGAAGGTTGTGTTCATTGTGTACTTAGAATATTCTCCTTCTTGTAATACTTTATATTAGTACATTGTGCAGTTATGTCATGGAAGTTCATATAGATTTGAATCTCCAGGACTTTTTTTTTTTTTCCTACCTGAGGAAATATATGATTTCATTAGGTTTCACGGATCTTAGAAAACTAATATCCAGTGGGTTCTGTCTAATGCTGAGTGCTTTTTGCCTTGGCGCTGCCTGGTTCGATGTGTTTGCTTCCTTCCAGGTGTGAAGTGGCACACGGGGCGGCGGGACGGGCAAGGCGCACTGACGTGAACAGCTAAAGGAATTTGTATTTATGACATGGCCCGGGAAAGGGGGGAATGGAGCAATGCCTTGAAATCTCCTTGCATACTGGAGTTTAATTATAAAGCTGGTGATGGAAATTATCACTCTCCAGGAAACTTTTACTAGTAGATCTGTCAACTGACGTATGGATTTAATATTCATACACAATGGACAGAAGTGTGCAAATATACAAGGACCTCCTCCTCATAACAACGTTGTGTTATTATTGGACAAGATAGTACTTGGTTTCCAAAATCTTTTCAAATTGCTGGTCCACTGTTCCTCCCATGGAAGCATCTTTACTTCATTTGTCTCTACTATTAAACTAATACTACAAAGTACTTCTTAATGAATATTTAATTACTGAGTACTATGGTTTAAATCTACCAACCAAGAAAAACAAAAGCGTAGGAGATTATATCTATTATACATCTCCAGAAACTACTGAGATGCCTGCATTTCCAGCTAATGATCACTATTCTCTGTGGAATACACATTATCATTACAATGTATGTTAAACATGGTATAAATATGATCTGAATATCTTTGGTGAATTTAACAGCTTCAGTGAAGGCACTAGGTAATTTTTAAAAGAGAGAACACAATTTTGTTTATATTAATGACTTGACTAAAATAAAATATAAATGAATCATAACACAAATACATAAAAACTCTATGTTGGCAAATTAAGCAAAAGCAGAATATAATAATTATAAATATTGTCCTTATTAGGAAAGAATTGCATTATACTGAACAGGGTATTTTTTATTTCTATTGATGTGCCACTTAAAATGGTTTAATTCCAAACTACAATTGATGTAAGTTTAAACACATTCTTTAACTAGCATGGTAGGGACACCATTAAACATATATTAAGTTGCCCATATGCAATTCACACTTGTGACTTTTCTCTGCCATTCATGAATTATGCAATTATCCCTAACTCATGGAAATGAAAGTGCATTAACTGCCCACTGTCATGTATTGTCTCTTTCTATGTCCTTGTGCACACATTTCCACAGTTTATTATTCATGGGTGCAGCAATGCAAGTGTAAATGTGCACATATAATATGGAAATAGTCACCCATGGATAAACAGCAACTAGATACTTGTTTGTGAAGAGATATGTACTTCATTCAAAAGAACAAAATTTTGCAAAGAAGACTTCTACCCTTGTTATGGATGCTACATCATAAAACAGACACCAGCATTATAAAACAAATGAGCAATTTCTTAGCCCATGAAGGGGTGATGATGTTGGTCTATAAACCTGAAACAGAACCTTTCATCTTTGACAACTCTTTTTCTCCCTCTTCCCCTTTAAATTCTTTTTTCAGCATTGATGAAAATATCACTGGAACACTATTCTAAAAATATTATATCTTGTGTTTCTAATCCTTATCTTTCTTCCACCCATGTTAACATATAATGATAATGACAGCAATTTTCTCCTAGAAATAAATAGTTTGGGGGAACTAAAAAGACAGTGTTTTCTCCATTGAATCTTATGGTCATGTGGGTTATTCCAAATTCTAAATGGAACATCCTGACAATTTGAAGCTGTTGGCATTTATACCTCGGGAAGTTTCTCCAATTTTAGTCAAGTTAGCACTAGTGAGCACTCATGTGCAATATTTACATTATCTCTAGATAATGAAAGAGAGTGAATTTTATCATATACTAAGGATGTTAATTGTGTGTAATAGAGCTTCTGAAAATGTTGCTTCTGGCAATAAAACAGGTTTTAATGACTTAAGAAAACAAAGTAAAATGTTTTTCCCGCAGTACACATATTAATTTTATTATAGTCAAATGTCCATGTTCAGAATTCAGAATTTCTTTAACAGATTATTTAATTCTGATAGCCATTTGGTGTAAATTACTCCTATGTAAAATTAATTGAAGAAATGTATTGGTAGAAAAACAACTATTTATAGTTTTACGCACATTCTTTGTTAAATATTATTAAAACTGAAATAATGTGGGTTCACAGATTATATTGACATCTTTATTGTATGCTAAAGTAAAGTAAATTCTAATATCACACTAGCTATAATAGTTCTCTGAAAAATGCAATTCTTCTTTATGATTATATACATTCTTCTCTTTTTGATTATTGATTCATTTTTAAAGGAAATTTAAAACCAAAATTCTTGGTTATGCCTTCACACTTAAAAGAACCATATATAATTTTTACTACATATTGTTAAAAATTTTGTCAATTCAATTTTATTTTAAATTACAAAGTATTTCTCAATTTACAAATAAGTTTCATGATTCAAAAATTTATAGATGTTGATAATATCTAAGGATTTTTCTAGTTTTAATTAGACACGGTGTGATTAAAATGCTAAAAAGAAAGCATCAAACAGACTGTCAAACTACAGCGGGAAAGCTGGGGAGTATTGGGGAGGGGAGGAAGGAGATCAACTGAAGGACTTGTATGCATGCATATAAGCAAAACCAATGGACACAAGACACTGGGGAGGTGGGATGAAAGTATGCAACAAAGGGTAGAGGAGGCTGGGGGAAGGACTATGGGGTAAAAAAAAAAAGGGAGATATGTGTACTACTATATGTGGTACTTTAAACAATAAAAAAGAAAAAAATTAAAAATAAATAAAATGCTAAAAAGAAACTGCCAGTAAATACAAGATCAATTTCAAAAATCAGAAAGACAATAAAAATAAATGGATGGAAATATTCTACATTTCAAGTTGTTATTGAAGAAATACTCTTTTTCCCTAAGATAAATTTTTAAAAAGGTCCAGTGACTGCTAAATTATAACAAAATAAAATGTGTTCATCTTTAACACACTATATTTTTATGCATGTACATTGTGATTCACAGAAATACTTTTACCATGACAATAAATGCACCCAATAATACTTCAGCATAAAAACAAGTTTTCACTATTCTTCAGTGTATTTACTCACATCATAAATAAGGTGTGACCAGCAGAAGGCACTGTTACAATAAATATATACATACGTACAGCTGCTCATTTACGAACTGGTTGAAAATTCTGATGAGAGTTTTAATAACTTTGTATAGCACAAATCTTTTTCTTATTGCCATTGTTATAGATCTGCTCTCTAAGTGTAAAGAAAGAAGTCCTATAATTCTTTTTGTTGTTGTTTAATTTTCATTTATATTTGAGCTCCTGAACAATTGTAATATTCTCATTTTTAACTTACTTAATTCATTAAATAATTATGTGGTCACACACCATTTTTAACACTGCACTTAAGGAGTGATGCTATTGAGAGAGAACTCAGAAGAGGTAGACTTAGATTCCCAGTACAAACCTTGCTTCAAAACAAGCTTCTAGTTTCATTCTTATTAGTCTTCAGGGGTTTGAACATAATTTACTAAAGCATGTAGGCATGGTCCTTGAATGAAACTGTTTGGATGTCTGAAAAATACCTCTAATTAAATAGCTGTCAAGCATACTGCTAACAATGTTGTTTAGTTTGTGTTCATACACAAAATCTCTTGAATGCCTCCCCAAGTTTACAAAATCCATGTTAAAGGAGCCAGTACTGGGGAAAGAAAAAAAAAAGTGACAGCATATGTTTGGATTTTTGTATTTCAGAATCCTGACTATTTTATCTGAATTACAGATTTAGAGCTTTGTTATGTGTGATAGTTATGATAATATGATCACTAAAGGCACAGAGACAGGGAGACTCAAATCCCTTCGAAAATCCCTTTCTCTATTTCCTACAGCTGCTGCAGGAGTTTAATATCTGATAGAATGATGAAAAGGAACAGGCCAAACTCCATTTTTAATAAAAATTTTAACAGGTCTACATATAGTTATGAAAAATGTTATTTGCAATGCCAATTTTTAATAAAATTTTCGTAAACCAAAGAAAAAAATCCCCAAGGGGGACTTGATATGAATGTGTTTTTCATATGTACTATTTAAGGCTCTTTAAAGGTGATGAGGGTGACTGATAAAATAAGTTCTATTCAATACAACACAAACCCGGATGCACTTGTACTTTTGCAATTTAATCAAAAGAAATAAGCAAAGCTTTCATTTTGTGTATTGGATTAGACACAATGATTATCACATTGCATCGTTAGCAATAAGAATTCATATTATTAAATAACTGTGTTTTCAACATGTCAAAGTACTGCTAACACACACGTCAGTCTTCAATAATGAGTCCCTAAGACAAAGAAATAATAATCCTCATAAAATTGTTTTTTAATTTGAGAAATTATATAAATTTAAAAACATTAATTTTCATGAGAGAAAATAAATGCATAAGTACGACGAAATGAAATATAATTGAACCCAGGAACTACAAACTTCTTAAAAGTCTTTCTACAAAGTAGAAATATTCTAAATGGATAGTCTCCTACTTGATGGCCTGCACTGGTGCTCACTGTACATACCTGCGCATCATGATCAAACTTCCGAGAAAACCAAGTCAGGAGATAATAAGCCTGTGCCCTCAGAAGTATTTCTCTGTTCACAAAAAAATAGAAGGTATTTATAGGGGATCAGAAAGAAACATTAATTTACTGATGTGATCTGCGGTAACTGTAAAATGGGAAGTCTTTTTAACCTTCAGTATGCTAAAGACAAACAGATTTCGTTTTAATCCTTAAAATGCATGGACTGACATTATCATTCAAGCCATTGCATTCTAGTGTAGCACTGAGTTCTCTAGCAGTACTGTCCTTCTTGTTTCTGAAACTTTTTGACTGCTAAGGAAGACTTTAACACATACACCATGTGCAATACATTAACATTTTTAAACTCTGATAGACTTTTCAATCAAAACTGGCTACACTAACACGAGATAACCATTCCATCCTCTACAGTAGGGCATGCAAAATGTGACTACAAAGCAACCTATGCTATATCCTAAATTAAAAATTCACTTTGAAAATATTAAATGTATCATGCACTAAAATGAGGAAAGGAAAACCTTACCTACTTTATTACTGAGAATTGTAAGGTTGGAATATTGAGCCATATTCCCCGCTTGTACAGTGTATAATAAGAAATTGATGGCTGTTGGTTCATACCATATTTATAATTCTACTATGTAAAAATTGTTAATGACTGTTACAATTCTAGAACCAAATCAAAATTGCCGACCTCATTTATTTATTTGATATTTCCATGTACCTTTAGTTAAAAGACCTTTTTGAATGGAGCAAGGAACAGTGACCTTAATCAAGGGATTTGAAAAAAATGGTGGAATTAAGGTAACAGGAATGAATTAAAGAATAATTTATTGCTGTCACCATTTTCCCCCTTGATTTCTATATTGGGATTACAGTGGATTATCTCCAACCAAATCCCATTTCTCAGGGCCTTGTAACACCCTTTATATTACATGAATAGGAAAGAAAATTTCTAAGATCATATCTGAAATGCAAAGACTTGCTTATAAAATTTACGATTTTGCAAAAATGATGAGGGAAAAGTACATATCACTAAAATAATAATACAGCATTAAATATATCATAACTTTCCAATTTAAAGTATTTTTATAGTATTTAAAGAAAGTCAGTTGAATGTTTTGTAAAAGTATTTCTTTTCAGTTATAAACTAAATTCAGAGATGTTAGCTCAAACTAATTTTGCATTTTAAAATATCTTAAGACTTCATAAAATAAAATGTGGAGTTTTTAGTTTTTTTTCCAGAAAAGCCTCAAGAACCACACATATAAAAACAAATGTCATGAGAAAATAAAAAATTTATCTTTAAAATACATGTTCAAGCTTTTGATGGAAGCTCTTGTAATAACTTATATGTGGAGCTCTATATGACTCTCATGGAACATGGATCTAATGTGTATCAAAATATTTAGCTAAATAGGCATATTTTATTCTCTCAAAACAAGACTTTAATTTTAGTTAATAAGATTTAATATTGCTTTCATAGAATAAGGAACTACATTGTACAACACTCCCCCCACCAAAAATTAATACTTTAGTCAAATACAGATAAAGAAATTTATTAAATTTGATTGGAAACCATATTGAATTTATGTAATATTTTTACTCAATGATTAATAATGTAGCATTTTCCCAAAATTCCGCATTTTCCTTCCAAATTTTACTACAGTGTACTTTGGGTTTCAAGTTCATACAATCCTTGAATAAAATTGTTTACATTAGTACAAAGAAATAAGGGTTGGTTCCTTTTCTTTATAGATATCATACTTTGTCATTTTAATTCATACATATATATTCATAATTCAAATGATATTAAAATGCAGTACTTTTGAAAAAATATATAATTATCTGAAGAGTTTAGGTTGCTATTTTTATTATAGAGGAAGTAAATACAAATATTATAATAGTATCTAAAATTATCTCATTGGCTTAATGTTCATGGTTTTCATAGAAATTATTTCAAGTATTTCTAAGCTGCAATTATTCTAACCATTGATATTTACAAAGGCTTTTGTAAGCCAGACTGGTGACTTTTGTCCCATAAAACTTGATGGACAAGTAAATCATACTGAATAGATATATTTATGATTTAATCACACAATATTTCTAGGAGTAAGCATATGTATATAAGAACAGAGAGACGAGGAAGGAAAGAAGAGAAATAAATTCCTCAAATAATGCCAATTTTAGTTTACTTAGAAATGGAGCATTACCCATTTATCTATATCTCCATAACAAATCCTCATGAATTATAAGAATTGCTATACATTATTGCATGGTAACCCGTTCTTAGCTTCGGATTTCCTCCTTGGCCTTGATCTTTATGGTCCTACGTGAAGATTGTGTTTTTATTAATTGCATGTTTCTTACTTTATCAAAAGTGTTTTTAAATCTTGCAGAATTTTCTTCAAGATTTTCAAACACCAGGAGTACCTGAGAGATCAACTAATGTTATCAAAACCAGATAACTTGGAAAACAGATATATGAGGGTGTAATTATTCACATCACAAAAGAATTCACAGTTGGCTTCCTGCATATACTGAGTTCCCCATTTAAGTGTTTACAGATCATTAGCTACTTGACAAAGAGGCTTTGGGGCCGAAAAACTTAGATCTCAAGTGCTGGGAAACACTGCCAATTTGAAGATCCTAAAAAATAAGAAAAATAAAGCATCCATGCAACCAGTATTGGAAACAGAAAATATGATTAGCTTCATCCACGTGTATGTATTAGGTCTAGTAATAATTAATGTCGTTTTCTAATACTTTTTTTAAATCAAATTTATTTAAACAATACAACAAAATTTAATCAACAATATAGTTGCTGTTGTTTTCTACTACTTGTGCCCAACGCTCAGGAAGCATTTTAATCCCTCTATTGTAAAATTCTTGTGATTTTGATGCAAAAAATTCGGTCAATGCATTTTTGAGGCATTCTTCATTATTAAATTTTTTTCCAAGAAGAAAGTTTTGCAAAGAACAAAACAAATGGTAATCAGAAGGGGCAATATCAGGAGAATATGCAGGTTGAGGGAGAACTTCCCATTCCAACTGGTGCAGTTTTTCAGCAGTGATTCTTGCAGTATGCGGTCGTGCGTAATCGTGGTGAAGAATTATGCCCTTCCGATTAATCAGCACAGGTTCTTTTTCTCTTAAAGCTTGGGCTAACCTTTCCAATTGGGCACTATACACTGCACTTGTAATGGTTTGGGTAGATGGTAAAAGTTCATAATGAAGAATTCCTTTAAAATTCCACCAAACTCACAACATCACTTTTTTCTCATGCAAGTCAGGTTTTGGCGTGGGCTGTGGAGCCTCATTTTTGTCCAACCATTGAGGCCGCCTTTTCAAATTAACATACAGCACCCATTTTTCATCTCCGGTAACAATTTGCTCTAAAAAAAGGCAAACAGTTTTGACGAGAGAGGAGCGAACTGCAAATTGTGACTCTTTGATTACAGTTGTTGTCGGTCAACTCAGAGGAACCCATTTTCCAAACTTTTGGACTTTGCCAAGTGCACGCAATTGATTGGAAATTGTTTTTTGTGAACAATTTAAAGTTGTCGCAAGCTCTTGTTGAGTAATTTGAGGATTTTGCACCAAAAGAGCTTGAAGAGCTTCTTGATCAAAATTGGACACACGGCCTCGACCACTCTTGTCATCTAATGAAAAATTTCCCTCGCGAAATTTCTCAAACCAACGCTGGCATTTTCTGGCGCTAACTGCATCTTGACCAAGAGCACTACAGATGTTTTTTGCAGCCTCACTTGCTTTTCTTCCTAATTGGAACTCGTAAAGCATGCAGTGCCAAATATGCTCTTCATCTGCCACTAGTTTTGCAACAAAAACCAAACCAAACACAAACTTTTTCAAGCAAAACTTGTTAATTGCACTTCACACGTTCTGTATATACCACGTGTTTGAAGGTTATGTCAATATAAGTCAACGCCAAGCAAGATTTTAAACGAATGTTTAAAAACGACATTAATTATTACTAGACCCGATACTTCACACATGCGTTTACTTCCTATGTTCACACACAGTGTATACATATGTGTATGTGTATGGATGAAGTGTGTGGATACAGACACACACATTCACATACCTAAAGAGACAGCTTTCACATAGTTACATAAGGTCACCTATAAACCAGCTGGATTTAGTTTACTTTGGAGATTTTAAAATGATTAACAGATTTTTTTAAATGTATGTTGTGTTAACCTCCAGTGATAGCAATATGAAATTTCTTTTGGGCCTTATAGTGGAGTAATTGTTACACACCTAATTGTCTTGAACAAAGTGATGTGTACTCTTCTTGCCACAACAAACCTATTACATGTTTACCTTGTACAAGGCATTTGGCTAACACTAAAGAAAAAGCAAGCACTAGTGATTATAGAGACAAAATGTAATTTTAAGGGATTTGAATAATGTGGCCATTAATATGTTTGTGGATTTGATATTAGAAAATACTAAATTATAAAGGATTATTTTTAATCTGTTTTTTATTAATTAATTTCTTTATTGATTAAGGTATCACATATTTGTCCTCAACCCCCCCTACCTATCCTCCACCCCCTACTCATGCCCTCACTCCCCTATTGTCCTTGACCACTGGTTAAGCTCATATGTGTGCACATAAGTCCTTTGGTTATCTTTTCCTTTTATCCCCACCCTCCCTTTGAGGTCCAACAGTCTGACCCATGGATCCTTATCTCTGGGTCTGTGTTTTGCTTTGGAAGGTTATTGGTGAAGAACTGTTCTTGTCCACCAGGTCAAAAGCGTAAAAAGACTTGCAGAGAGCTTTGCCTTCCACTTGTGCTCCTTCTCCTGTTTAATGTTGATAGAAAACTAAACATTGAGGGGAGAAATTAAGACGACAATATCCAAATCATACTTAACCTCTTCTTGGTTCATTATCAAAGCAAGTGTTGTGTTTCATTTATTTATGGCTAATGACAATCTCTTGATTCAATGGCAATCTATTGAATAAAAATTAAAATTATTTTTAAAAATTAATGTCAAATAAATTTCAAAGTTTAGTGTCTCTGTGGCTTCTTTAGCATAAGAAAAGCAAGCCTTAAGATCACTCTTAGGAGGTTTTGCAGTGATTAAGACCTTGCTCTACCATCCTCAGTCTCTGAAAGGCTATGCTTTCTACTGCCGAACACTAGCCTAGACAGTTGGGCAATGAAAACATGAACAGATTGTGTTTTCCAAGAGATTACCCATATTAGCTCATATTTTACCTTACACACCTATACCCTATACTCTATAATTACTGGTTCTTCAAATGATATTCTGATAACAAACTTAGAAACCTTGTTATATGTCTGAAATAAGTCCAAACATTTTTAGTGTTTTATTTTTATAACAAACTTTGATCTTAGCACCCAAGGATTTTGGGAAGGGTTTTTTAGTGCTCTTAAGCTATCTAGATACACTAGAATAAAATACACTTTTAATGAGTCATTCATTTTAAAGTATTTAAATTCAATTTTTCATCCACATTTTAGAAATACATTCAAATTGCTAAAGTAGCTTATTTTAGAAGAAAAAGTCATATGCAAGATAGAAGTGTTACCCTTTCTTTCAAGTAACTGGACTTTTTAAAAATTGCTTTGAAGTCTAAGTCATGATACTTTATTTGGATTTGAGTAGGAGGGGTTAAAGAATAAAGCAAAATTGTGCAGAAAAAAAGTGTAAAAGGGAGAAAAGAAAAACAAGTTTCTTATTACAGTTAAATCATTTCAGAAAAAAAGGGAGATGGATTTGGCAGTAACCACTTAGTCCAAGTATAATACCCCATAAAGACAATATAAGACAAACACATGTATTAAAGGTGGCACATTTCAAAGCCAGAAAACAATTCATAACATTCTAAATCTTTCTTACTATTCTTTTGGAGTAGTTTTCTTTATTTCAACACCATTCCATCTCAACATTCCTTCTCAATCCAAACATTCCATATAAGTGACAGAGTGTGTTGCTGAATTCAAAATAATCATTATAAATTTAACTGCCAAGAAATCACAAGCTCTATAAATCATGTAAGTATTTAAAATTTTGGATTTTTGGATGAAATTTTATCTTAGACATCAATTTCACAATAATAAAATAAATCAAGTATTTACAGCCTCTAAATATTTCATTTCTCATCTCAATACCTATGCATACACATGCACAGTATCTTCAATATTTTAATATTTGGAAATATATTAAATATTTGGAAAAAAACTTAAAGTAGGATGATAAGTGTAATAAAACAAATTAACCAATGCATCAAAATGACCATACAAGGATTTTCCTTTTTAATACATGGACCTTAAAAATTCTGATTAGATTGCATCTGAGATAAAAACTAAAGCATTTCATGCTCACTTAAAAAAACAATAAAGCAATATATGAGAGACACAGCCTATTATGGTGTATTTTGACATTGTTATTTGTTTTGTTATACATTTGCCATGACTGCTTTACACAGTACAATGTTGTAGAATGCTCACAATTAATACTGAAAGTCCAGGGTTTTCCTAAGAGCTTTGTGCCTGAGAAGGCTCTGAATTTTATGAATTCATGCATCTACCTACGGGAAAAAGAAAATTTCTAGGATCTGCAAGCTCCTATCTCCATGCCTTCCTGCCAGAGCCTGCAAAGACTGGGTGTTCTAGATTGCAACTCAAAAACTCTATAATAATTTGGTGAAGAAGTTATTTATTCTTTGGAATACTGGCAAAGGAAGTTTAAAAGAGCAGCTCTAAAGATATAAAAAATTGTATTTAATGTTAATTTTATAATTTAGTAATATCGGTTTCAAATACCCTGTTTCCCTGAAAATAAGACAGTATCTTATATTAATTTTTTCTCCCAAAGTTGTGCTAGGTCTTATTTTCAAGGGATGTCTTATCTTTCCATGCGCTAGGACTTATTTTCGGAGGAAGTCTTATTTTCGGGGAAACAAGGTACATAGCACTTGTTTAGGAGTATTCAAAATAGATATTTTGAAAAGATACATTTATTATTTACAAAACAAAGTCATTTCAAATAGTTTGTATTTGTGTGATGTATATGTTTGAAAAAAATTCATTGAAAGATATAAAAATAAAATACTTCAAAACTTTAAAAAATAAATATGACTTTTATAAAGAATTTATCTTTCAGAAAAAAATATTTATTTCAAACAGCCTTGTTTGAACCAGGTTTTTTCATTAAATTGTACAAAATAAGTCATATAATTAAGCGTATTCTATGTGTCTAGCTGAGGACCAATTTCAACAAGTGGTAATGCATCCTTTATTAACAGAGGAAAGTAGTTATCATTTTGGTGGCAGTCTTTCTATGTCACACCAGAAGTGTTGAATTTGTTCTGAATCACTGTTTAAAAGTGACACAATTATAATGGGGTTTTCTAAAGAATACTTTACATTCTTATATATATATTTTTAAAGTGCTTTCTTGTCTATTTAGTGCAAGCAAAGAGTGAAAAAATGCATTTTACAGAAAAAAAAACCTGGCATTATTTGCTTTTTACTCAATATATCCAGCATATATAATGCTATTTATTTTGAAAGGAACAAAAAAAGTAGATGATAACTCCAATTGATTTAAGAAATTTAGGTTTAGAAACATTTTCAGAGAGGTGTTATTCCTGATTTAAAGTCAAAATTTCATCACACCAAAAAATGATTACATTAAATATATCTAAAGCTTAGCTAATTAAACCACAAGTGTGTTTTTTTAATCCTTCATTGTTCAAAGTATTATATATAGTGTTACATATATCTCCTTTTTCCCCCACATTGGCCATCCCTACCCCCCAGCACATGCCCTCACCCACCTAGTGTCTGTGTCCATTGGTTATGCTTATATGCATGCATATAATTCTCTTACCCTCTCTTCCCTCACCCCTCCTCTCCCCTACCTTCCTCTGAAGATTGACAGACTGTTTGATGCTTCTATGTCTCTGGCTCTATTTTTGTTCATCAGTTTATGTTTTCATTAAATCTCACAAATGAGTGAGATCATGTGATATTTGTCTTTCTCCAACTGGCTTATTTCACTTAATATAATGCTCTCCAGGTCCATCCACGCTGTTACAAATTTAAGAGTTCTTTCTTTTTTTATAGCAGTGCAGTATTCCATTGTGTAGAATACCAGTTTTTTAATCCACACATTTGCTGATGGGCACTTAGGCTGTTTCCAAATCTTAACTATCGTAAAATGTGCTGCTATGAACATAGAGGTGCATATGTCCTTTCCGACTGGTGTTTCTGATTTCTTGGGATATATTCTTAGAAGTGAGATGACTGGGTCAAATGGAAGTTCCATTTTTAATTTTTTTGAGGAAACTCCATACTGTTTTCTACAGTGGCTGCACCAGTCTGAATTCCCACAGCAGTGCATGAGGTAAACCACTAGTTTTTAACCCTAGTGATAAGCTAAGGGATTTATGTAACATCATTATGATTTAATTATTTTCTAATCCTATTACACGTATTTATTCCAATATATCCAATATTTTGATAAAAATGCCTTCCTTCAATATTTTAAATATTGAACCTTGTATTCTCCCTAGGAAAACGTTTACCATGCGATTTAAATAAATATTAAGAATCTGAGCCCAAGCTGGTTTTGCTCAGTGGATAGAGTGTCGGTCTGTGGACTGAAAGATCCCAGGTTTGATTCCGGCCAAGGGCATGTACATTGGTTGCGGGCACATCCCCGGTAGGGGGTGTGCAAGAGGCAGCTGGTTGATGTTTCTCTCTCATCGATGTTTCTAGCTCTCTATCCCTCTCCCTTCCTCTGTGGAAAATCAATAAAAAATATATTTTTTTAAAAAAATAATCTGAGAAAATTTATCCTTAATAAACATTAAGGACACGTTGTTCACTGTTTCAATATTTAAACAGATGCTAACAAAATAATTTTAGATTTAAAATAATGACTGAAATGAAAAGGTACAGATCATGTAAGTGCTTAAAAATTATTGCAATTCCATGTGTAAACATAAATGTTTTTTAAAAATCTTTTCAGAAAATGAGGCATTAGGAGAGAGATGGTTACTGAGCCAACTCAGGATCAAATGGAAGAAATTACAATATTCAATGTGACGGAGCTTTGTTATAATTACAACAAGCTGGAACATTATCTATTAACAAAAGCAGAACCATTCCAATTGAAGCAGTTAAAAGATGAGCTTCTGGAGTATAACTGAAAGGTAGATGGATTAGACAGTTAAATGATAGGTAGATAGATAATTAGATAAATAGAAAAATGTTTAGAGTTATCTAATATGTCAGGCCATTGTGCTCTTCTCTTTAATTGCCTTTGTTTTCTTTCTCTTCTTATGAAACTATCCCCTCCCCCTTCCATCACACTGGCTTTCCAAGGGTTTTAGCTATAAGGTGAAAAGAGAAACTGGGCGGAGCCTACAGCTAGAGGTCTGAAACAATTACTGTCTAATATACAAAACCAAAGGAAGAGGTATCTGCTGTTTTATAAAAGGTCTCAATGAGATTTGAGACATGACTAAGGCTACATCTAATACAAATAGTTAGTTCACAGAATTTTCCATTTTAACTAGTTATTATGGAATCCTCTCACCAAACGCTTCCTTCACACATCTCAACTCTAAAGAATATTACAGCACTTAGGTTTTAAAAGTTTTATGGATCTTTATAAAATATTCAGAAATTCACTAAATCACAGGAACTATTTTTTAAAAACTCAACTCAAATTATATTGGAAAAACTTGAAGAACTATATTTTGAATTGGTACATTAATACTTTGCCTCTAGTTTACCTATTCTTTTTTTATTGACTTTTCTTCCAGAACTGCTAGAGCACTGAGGAAACAAATGTTATTCACAGAATGGCCCACTGACTGACTATTTTATAGTATCAACTTTTTTTTTTTCATCAAAATCATCACCATAATTTGAAGCTGAATATAGCCTCGGGGAAATATTCTTGAATACTATATTCTAATGTTTAAGAAATAATAATAATAATTGAAGGCAAAATTTCAGCAAGTTATAACATTTTTGTCTTGTCATCTTTAATTGAACCAATTAGGATTAAAAGTCAACAGACAAATTTTGATGCCAAGAGATTCTGCTAAGAAGTTTCTGAGATTCAAAATCTATCAGATTTACTTTGTTAAATATAAAAACACTGGATTGCTGTCGAGAGAAAATATATGCTATGAGAAATTAAGGTTGGCCATACAGAATGGGGATATATTTACACAAATCCTATATTCATTTTGTGTGTTTTTATACTAAAACTAGTGGCCCAGCACATGAATTTGTGCACAATGAGAGGAAATTAATTAGAAGAAATATTTTAATATTGCTATTTTCCCTTTCTTTATAATAGAAGTGTCAACCAAATTCATGACCAACAATGACAGATAGAAACACACACATGCGATTAGCACCAGCAAGAGCGTTATATGTGTTGCACATGTACAAGTCAACTTAGCCTTTTATAGATATAGAATAAACTTGCTTAATTAGACCTGCTTTCTGATGTAGCAAAAATTTTTTCAACCCAGTGAAGCACCCCAACTTCTTTCAGGTAATTGTCAGCAACACAGTAGTAAATATCAACACAAAGCATATTATTATTGTAGATCATGCAGGAAGAATAAAGGGTAAAATATGTAACTGCAGCAGTGTTTTTTAAATATATTTCTTTATTGATTTCAGAGAGGAAGGGAGAAGGAAAGAGATAGAAACATCAATGATGAGAGAGAATCATTGATCGGCAACCTACCGCATGCCCTGTACTAGGGATCTTGCCCACAACCCAAGCATGTGGCCTTGGTAAGAATTGAACCCAGACACTTCAGTCTGTAGGCTGATGCTCTATCCACTGAGCCAAACCAGCTAGGGCTGCAGCAGTGTTTGACTATATTCTGTGCAGTGAGAAAACCTGGTCATTTTCAAGGTCCACCATTTCTTACTTCTTTTCAGTCAGGTCAAGTTTCTATGCTTTCTAAATCTCCATTTTCCTGCTAATGAAAGGAAAATAGGATTCCACCGAGTCTCCTATCTGCCTACTCCAGGACTTCTGTGAGGATCAAATGAAACCCTTCAAGACATTTGGTTACAGTGTAAAGTGTTTGCTCCTGGCTATGAAGTAAGTCATGTTCCTGGGCTGAAGAAACTTCGAGGCTAGTTGTCACTAGGGAGAGGAAGCCTCCATTGTTATGTGACGTCATTACCAGTGGAGGGAAGGACACTTAGCATATTAGCCTTTTATATAGGTAGATGATGATAGTTCTGCCTTGGCTAATAGAGCTCAGTTGGAGCATCATCCCATACACCAAAAGGTCTCTGGTTCAATTCTGGGTCAAGAAACATATCTAAATTGTGGGTTTGATCACTGTTGGGGTACATACTCAAGTTTCAGGTTCAATCTTGGTTGGGGGCTGTGTGGGAGGCAACCAATCAATGTTTCTCTCTGTCTTTCTCTCTTTCTCTCCCTCTCTCCTTTTCCCTTCCTCTCACTAAAAGCATGTCCTAGATTGAGTATTTAAAAAATGATAAAATAAAATTATGCTAGTTATTTTGCCAATATTTTTCAACATTTAAGATTAAAAAAACACTTGGATAAGATGATGAACATATTTCTACATAAAGCCATGGAAAAATGATTAGAATTAGTACATTTATATCAGAAAATTGATATTAATATTACCTATAATATAAAACTAAATTACTTTTCCTTTCTGTACAAAAGTTAAGGATCAAAGATAATAACATGCAATTAAATATCTGTTGCTTTTGAAAAAAATATATAATATAATATAGATATAACAATTAAAATTAATTCTAGATTACATATTATATATACACATATTTAAATAATGAAACACTAAAATGAATATCAGTCATTCTCCTTAGGACAAAGGTGAGCAACATTACCAAATATTTAAATTATGTTTTTCATATCTCTCTGTTTGAGACTATATTAAATATGCATAGCTTTGGATTATAGATATTATTTCCCCTTGCTTCCCTATCCTCCCAAGAAAGAATTTTAGGATTTACAAATTATATAAATAGTGTTTCTTATTTGAAGTATACTATTATAAAATGCTAAAGTGAAAACACATTTTTAATATATGCTTAATGAATTGCAGAGTCAAAATTTAGTGTGTGCTTCAATATCTTAACTCTTTTATGTAACATAGCATGACTGCATTACATCTTTCTGTGGTTCATCGTTCCATATAGATAGAGACACTATCAATCAGATTATCTCTTGAAATGAAACTATACAGAGACCTTGACATCCTTAACTAGCAAAAAGGTTTTAGTCATAATACCAAGTGCACATAAGTAGCCAACAGTTTATTTAAAAATGTTATTTATTTTTTTACTTTATTGTTCAAATTATTGTAAATGTCTCCTTTTTCCACTCATTGACTCCCTTCATCCCACTCCCACCCCCTCCCCAGACCTTTTCTGCACTATTATTTGTCCATGAGCTACGCATATGTGCATATAAGTTTTTTGTTTAGTCTCTTCCCATACCCCCCTTCTGAAATATATTAGTCTGTTGCATGTTTCAATGGCTCTAGATCAGTTTTGTTCTTCAGTTTATTTTGTTCATTAGATTTCACATATGTGAGATTATGTGATACTTGTATTAGTATTTCTCTGACTGGCTTATTTAACTTAGCATAATACTCTCCAGACCCCTCCCGTTGTTTCAAAGGGTGAGAGAGCTTTTCTTTTTGCAGCTGCAGAGCATTCCATTACAATTTAATCTTATTTTCGAAGTTTATCAGGTGTACCAGTTAATAATGCAAATTTTGAAATCAAAGAAAACATGATAATTTCAAGAGGAACATCAAAAGTGCTTTATTCAGAGTAATGTCCATCACTAACTACACATGTTCCCATCTTTCAGGTAATTTGTGGATACCGTCCCAATACATTTTTTCTTGTTTTGAGGCAAACCATTCAGAGACCCAATTTTCCACTTCTTCATACGTTTTGAAGTGCTGCTCAGAAAGTGCCTGTGCCATCGATCGGAACAAGTGGTAATCTGAAGGAGCAAGGTTTGGCAGGTGGGTTAATACTTCCCAGGCAAGATATTTTAACGTATCTTTAACTATTTTTGAAGTGTGTGATGGTGTGCCATCATGAAACAAAACTACTTTGCTATGTCTTCTGGCCCATTCTGGTAATTTCATGGTTCAAATTGATTATTTGTTGTGGGTAATGATCAGTATTAATGGTTTCACCTGGTTTTAGAAGCTTATAATACACCACACCTACCTGATCCCACCAAATGCAAAGCATTATCTTCTTTCTGCAGTGAGTTAGCCATGCAGTTAATATTGATGGTTGACCTGGATCAACCCATGATTTTGTGCATTTCGATTCTCAAAATAAATCCACTTTTCATCACCAGTCACAATTCAATGCAAAAAAAAAGACTTTCTTTTGTGCAGTTGAAGCAACATTTTATTGATGACATTACAGTTTTCCATTTGTCTTTTGTTCAGTTGATGTGGCACCCATTTTCCTTTCTTTAAAATCTTGTAAATAATTGGAAATTGTTTGATGAGCAACATTTAATCTTTCTGCAAGTTGTTTTTGAGTTTGATAGGCATCTTCATCCAATAATGCTTATAATTGTTGGTCTTCAAACGTTTTTGGTTGACCTGGACGTTCTTTGTCTTTCACATTGAAATCATCACTTTTAAAGCATTTAAACCAGCATTCACAAGTATCTTGAGATGAAGCATGCTCACCATAAGCTTCCTGAAGTATTCAACAGCACTTTTGTTCAAAATAAAATAATTAATTATAACTTCCCACAAATGCTCTTTTTTCTTGGCATGAAATTTGACATTTTTAAGTGTAAAAATACCTATGATGTTAACACCTTCAGCAAATTTGGCATATGAACTTTTGAAGCTTATTGTCTATACAACATAATAGCATACATATCAAATCGCATATGTATCAACATATGTGTAACTCCATCTATTGAAAAAAATCCGCATTATTAACTGATACAACTAGTTAATATATATTACCACAGTGTAAAATTGTGCTCTTCATGTTTGATGAATCACCATTTACATTCCACTTTTCATCTTCAATGCTCTTTATAAAGATGAATGAATGGCAGCCAATTATATTTCTAAGAAAGAAAAATATATTTTTAAATTGTACCTATTTGAAGAATAGCCAATATATTTACATAGCTAGTGCTATCCCATGTAAACCAAGTCCCAACACCCTGGAAGTTATTCCCGTCAGTACACCAAAAAACAGTATTTTTTAATTATTATAGCTTAAGAAAAATAGAGATCATCTACTTCAAACTTCTCTTATATATTCCAGATGAAGAAAATGAGGGCCTAAATGATAAATGACTGACCAAAATAACATATTGAATTAGTGCAACAAAATTGTTTCACTATTAATACATTATTGCTAACCCTTGCTGATCTCCAACAATGTGCTAGGCACTGAATCAAACACTTTACTTGGATTATCATGTATAATCTTCCAAACATCCTACAGTAATAAAATTTTCCTAGTTATTATTCACTGTTATTTTAAAAGAACAGAAGTAGTGAAGAGATTATTTTCTTCAACACAAATAATAATATCATATATAATACAAGGGTAATATGCAAATGGATCAAATGGCAGAACAACCAGTGACTATGACCCACTAACCACCAGGGGGCACACACTCAACACGAGAGCTGTCCCCAGCCCACAGGGCCCAAGCACCTGCTTGGGGCCTGCTGGCCAACCACTCAGTTCCTTTTCCCAGCCAGCAAAGCTCTGATCATCTGATGGGGAATGGTGAACCAGAGGAAGGTGGTGGCAAACTTAGGAGGTGCCAGGCCAAGACCCCACCAGTCACCTAACACACAGAAGGCGACCAGTGGGGGTGCAGGGCCAGCAAGCAAGCAGGATCAGCCAACCTTTTGGTCCCTCCCCTGGGCTGGCAGGCTCCCATTGCCTAATGGCAAACCGTAAACCAAGGGTGGGTGGTGATGGGGGGTTGGGCCAGCTGCCCTCAGTTGGGAAAAATTGCCCTGATTGCAGGCCAGGTCTAGGAACCATACCCACACACAAATTTTGTGCACTGGGCCTCTAGTCTGTATATATAAAAGCCAAGCAACCAATAACCAGTACAAACAGAATGAACAGAATGACCAGAACAACTGGCCGCTATTATGTGCACTACAGCCAGCCAACCAGCACAATTGGGGAGCAGCTCTTCCTGCCTGGCCCTGGCCATATCAGGGGTGGGATCAGCCATCCAATCTCCCTTGGCCCCTCCCTCAGCTGTCCCTGCCCCCAATTGCCCCACATACACCCTGATCAGGGGTGGAGAGGGCCAGCCAACTGCCCATGGCCAGCCCCACTCCCGATTAGCTCCCCCACCCTGATCAGGAACAGGGCTGTCTAGCCAACCACTCGCATCCCCTACCCTCCTGCTGGCCTGGCCCTATTATCCCCCATTGGGTGGTGGCCAGCCTGACCACACCCATGCACAAATTGGTGCATCAGGCCTCTAGTAATAATAAAACATTTATATGACACATATGTACATATTCCTTTTTTTTTCTTTTTATATTATTGTTTAAAGTGTTACAAATAGTAGTGCATATGTCTCCTTTTTTTTCCCCAATTGACCTTCCCTCAGCATCCCCTACCCCACAGTACATGCCCTCACTCCCCTCCCAGTGTTTTGCATTCATTGGTTATGCTTATATGCATGCATATGCATCCTTTGGTTGATCTCTTACCTCCCCTCCAGACCCTTCCCATCCTTCCTGTTGTAGTTTGATAGTCTGTTTGATGCTTCTCTGTCTCTGTATATATTTTTATTCATCAGTTTATAGTGTTTTTTTATTATCCATAAATGAATGAGATCATGTGGTATTTTTCTTTCATTGACTGGCTTATTTCACTTAGCATAATGTTCTCCAGTTCCATCCATGCTGTTGCAAATGCTAAGAATTCCTTCTTTTTTATGGCAAGTATTCCATTGTGTAGATGTTCCACAGTTTTCTAATCCACTCATCTGTTGATGGACACTTAGGCTGTTTCCAAATCTTAGCTATGGTAAATTGTGCTGCTATGAACATAGGGGTGAATATATCCTTTCTGATTGGTGTCTCTGTTTTCTTGAGATATGTTCCTAGAAGTGGGTCAAATGGGAGTTCTATTTTCATATTCCTTTTCAATTATTTTACTAAAATACAGAACAGACTGTTCAATTTAGCAATAACCTCCCAAGGGAAGGTATTTGTCATACATTTATAACCATAAGAATTAATTTTCAAATGACAATTTTTATTGTAATGGAGAATGTTTTCTTAAACAATAATCATGAAATCTACAGTACTATCAAGTGTTTCCTACTAACTTTAACACTGAAAAAAATTGATGAGACAGTTTCCTCAAGTTATTTTAATTTTTTTTCCCAGTACACTGTCAAACTTCAAGAAATGTCTTTGCTTCCTGCTTTTTATCACTTTCTTCTTGCTAGAAATAAGGCAGTTTTCTAAATTACTTTAAGTATTTTCAGAAAATTAAGTGTCTTGTATATAAATGTTTGTTTTCTTCTGTTCTGAACTACAGATTTTATTGTCATTGAAGTAGTCTTTTTTGAAGAACAATGAAAGCTTCAATTTTTCTTCTTGTGCAAACAATTCCTAAAGCCATCCCTAACCCTAACACTCACCCTAACCCTAACTCTTACCATATTTTATAGACAGTCTTGCTGAGCTTCTCTTGCTTTTAGATAATTTTATAAAGGGATACAGTACAACTCAGAATAAAAAAGGTTATGTTGCCGAAACCGGTTTGGCTCAGTGGATGGAGCGTCAGCCTGCGGACTGAGGGGTCCCGGGTTCGATTCCGGTCAGGGACATGTACCTTGGTTGCGGGCACATCCCCAGTGGGTGGTGTGCAAGAGGCAGCTAATCGATGACTCTCTCTTATCGATGTTTCTAACTCTATCTTTCTCCCTTCCTCTCTGTAAAAAATCAATAAAATGTATATATTTTTAAAAAGGTTATGTTGACCGAATGGAGCATATAAACATTTCTATTTCTTAAAGAACAAGCTACAATACAAAAATCTTTAACTATATTTTTAATCAAGAAAATAGCTGCAGCTCATCTAAGACAGTTATAATGCTCATCAACAATTTCAGAAATATAAAATTGTCCTGAAATAAAGCAAACACATTAAAACAAAGTAAAGAAGTAATTACCTACAGGCTGACACATTACTACCATGATGATCCCCATATAGTCTCTCTTATAGAATCAATGTAGTTAAAATTATCCAATATAAATATTTGACTTTATCTAATAAAATGCATTTATTTATGAAAAATGAATATTTTGCTTATTTTAGAACAGTTTTATTTTTTTCATTGAAATTTTTCATTACTGATATTAGGGGGAGATGGAGAAATAGTCTTTTTTATACAAAGCATTACATATATACTAGTAGCCCTACACACAGATCCATGTGCCAGTTGCTCTCTGTGGGGCCTGGCCACTGCACACCCACTGCCCAGAGGTTCTCCACGGCCCAGAGGCCCATCCATAGCCGGGCACAGAATGCTTGCCTTGTCACCATGGCAACAACACAGCGTTCTGCGCCCCAGCCTGGCCAGAGGCCCATTCGTGGCCAGGCACACAGCCCTACAAAACAAGCATTTCACCATGCCACTCACACTGCTCCAGGGACAGGGGGACTTTGGCAGGGATGAAAGAATTAGGTGCTGCCATCTTGTGGCTATTGGTGCCACCATACTTGTGATGGAGTGATGGTTAATTTGCATATTACTCTTTTATTAGATAGGATTTTAGGCCTGCAACCTTGTGTATACATTAATTTTGATGTATGGTTTTTTTTCTGAAATGGCATATCATTATAAAAAATAACTATCAACTTTGAGTATCACATGATGTTTATATTAATATTAATTACATTGTTATGAAGAATGCAAAGTAAACTCTAGAGTTCCAGTATATGAAACTATTCTTAGAAACCCCAGAAACAAAACCTAATATAAAGCAGCCATAATAGAGAGTATTTTTAAACAAACCCTTTTATAGGACATGAAACTTATCCAATAATTTTGTTGCTACTCAGTTTTCTGATTTATTTCATAATTTCAAATGCATACACAAATACATATTAAATCTTTAATGTATATGCTGTATAAAATTCATGGTTAAGTACTTGCCTTTTTAAAAGTTATTTATTGTTTAACTATTACATAAGTCTCCTCTTATCCCCATTGCCCTCTATGAGCTAGATCTCTGGCAGCCCAAGTCACATGAAAGGCAAGGCTATGGGCAAAGGCGTGAGGGAGGTGTTCAGACAGAATCTAAAACTGGAGTGTACAACTGGAAAGGGAAAGAGAGAGTGTAAATGAGATGAAGTCAGCTTTCCAATCAACTGACCTTTCTGAGGAGTGTCCCATGAATTCCCCAGTATCCTCTGGAAAAATCCCCCTTCCCCAGCATAGCCTGAATATGTTTTTCTGATCCTTGTAATAAACAATTTCTAAGAAGGATACAAACCAGAAACATTCATACACTGAAATACTAGTATATTTTAGGGGGGAAATCATGCTGTCAAAGAATATTTATAATTAGTAAATACTTGTGATACAACTGAAACAAGGCAGAGAATGATCTCAACTGTGCTTAACACACACACACACACACACACACACACACACACACACCCAAACACACACACATTCCCATAGAGACCTAGAGCATATAAGGTATAGTAACTCAACAACCTTAACACTTGACAAGCATGTTTCCACAGGGTTCAAACTTTACAGGAACTTATGACATTATTTTGCTTCTATTTTTTAACTAAATATACTTTCATTTAAATATTTTATGCCTTCAAAATGGAAAGTGTTGAGAGACGGTACATGTGCAGATGCTGGAAGACCAGATGCATATGTTCATGATTTAGTCACTCAGTTTATCACTCAGCTGAACACCACCAGCCACTCTGCTGGTTTTGAACATTATGCAGTTGTAAATAATACTTATTCTTTGTCATCTATATTTTAATATATATCTATAATGGACCATCAGTTAAATACAAGCAACATAAGAAACACTGATGTTGAAATGTGAGTTAATGAGAAACAAACTGACCAAAGAGAGAGAAATAATATTTCAAATTTGCATCAAGATGATTTCTGCTAGGTCCACATGTTAAATTCATCTGATCAAGATAGCTCTAGTGTTTCTAAAACAGAAAATTTTGTGAGGATTACATCAGATTGACTTTCACTTATTAGAAATTCACATTTTTTTTCTTGAGTAGTGTTTGAAAATATTCTAAAATTTTCTCTCTTATTTCATTCAAGCATAAAATTACTTTTAAAATAGATTCATTGCAAGAGGCATTACTTGGAAACATTAGGTAATTAAAAGATGTTTTGCCCATTTTGGATACTGTAAACATACTTATCAAACTATATTTTAAGATACATTTAATCTCAAAACTAATACGTTATTGAAATATTTTATTTGTCAACAAAACGTACTTGTTCTTACACAATTGAAATAAGTTAAAGAGAATGCATCACATGGCCACTTTGCTCAAGCCAAGCTTCACGTACTTTATCTGAAAAAAATAAATTAGGTGGGATGATAATTTAAGGTTCCCTTATGCTCTAAAATTTCATAATTATGAGAAAAGAGGTACAATGAATTCCTACTGACTCACATTCCAAATATAGTTCTATTTATGCATATAACTTCCCAAATGCTGTTTACTATATAAATGTCTCTGAAGACAAACACTGATCATTTTCACACATCAACAAACTGCAGAGAGAGCATGGAAAATTAAATTTAAAACTTTGCTATGCATCCAATACAGGAGCACCCAAATACATTTAAAAAATCTTCTGGAGGATCTAATGAGACATTGACAGCAATACTGTCATGGTAGGGGACTTTAATACCCCACTAACACCACTGGATAAAACCTCTAAACAAACATTCAGCAAAGAAACACCTATCCTAAATGACTCACTAGGTCAGATGGAATTAATTGACATCTTCAGAACATTTCACCCCAAAGCCACAGAATATATATTCTTCTCAATGCACATGGCTCACTTTCAAAGATAGACCACATACGGCTCAGAGGCAAAGTCTCTTCAAATTCAAGAGATAGAAATCATACCAAGTTTCTTTTCATATCACAATAACATTAAACTAGAAATCAACTACAATAAAAACAATGAAAAAAATCAAATACCTGGAGGCTAACTAGCATGCTATTAAGCAATGATTGGGTTACCAAAGAGGTCAAAGAAGAAATAAAAAGCATCATGGAAACAAATGACAATGAAAACACAACAATCCAAAATCTATGGGACACAGTGAGCAGTCTTGAGAGGGAAGTTCATAGCCTTACAGGCCCACCTCAAAAAACAAGAAAAAATTATGATAAATTATCTAACTCTACAACTCAACTAGAAAGAAAGCAACAAGAAAATCCCAGTGTAAGCAGAAGGAAGGAAATACTAAAGATCAGAGTGGAAATAAAAATAGAGGGGGAAAAATACAAATGATCAACAAAACAAAGAGTTGGTTCTTTGAAAGGATAAACAAAATGGTTGAAACTAGCCAGGCTCACCAAGAAGCAAAGAGAGAGGACCCAAATAAACAAAATCAGAAATGAAAGAGGAGAAGGAACAACATAACCCACAGAAATACAAAGGATTGTTAAAAAATACTATGAACAAATTTTATTCCAACAAATTTTATTCCAACAAAATGGACAACCTAGACAAAAATGGACATATTCTTAGAAAAAACAAGCTCCAAAAATTAAATCAGGAAGAATAAAAATAGAAAGAAAAAAAAAAACCTGAATAGGCCGATAACTACCAAAGAAATTCAAGCAGTGATCAAAAATCTTCCAGCAAACAAAAGCCCTGGTCTGGATGGCTTTTCAGGGGAGGTATACCAAGCTTTCAAAGAAAAACTAAAACCAATCCTCCTCAGACTATTCCAAATAAATTCAAGAGGAAGCAACACTTCCAAGCTCTTTCTATGAAGCCAGCATTACCCTAATCCCAAAACCATATAAAGACACCACAAAAAAAAAAAAAAGAGAACCACAGGCCAATATCCTTGATGAACATAGATGCTAAAATCCTCAACAAAATTCTAGCAAATCAGATTCAGCATTATATTAGGAAGATCATACACCATGACCAAGTGGGATTTGTTCTGGGGATTCAAGGATGGTACAATATTCACAAATCAATAAATGTGATACATCACATAAACAAATTGAGAGACAAAAATCACATAATCATATAAACTGATGCAGAAAAAGTGCTTGACAAAATCCAACATCCTTTCTTGATAAAAACTCTCAACAAAGTGGGAATAGAGGGATCCTATCTCAACAAAATAAAAACGTTATGACAAACCTACAACCAACATCATACTCAGTGGGCAAAAACTAAGTGCATTTCCCCTGAGAAAGGAGAAAAGAACAGGGATGTCCACTTTTACCACTCCTGTTTGACACAGCCTCTTTCTCTCCTTCAATTTCTGCATCCCAGAGGGAATCCTTAACACTTTTAGTTGACTCTTTTGACAAACACCTTCCTATCTTTAAGTAATATTCTCTTCTTAACTTTGGTTTTTTTGTAGGCATCATCTATTGATTTCCCACTTGGGAGATTATGGTCCAGCTCATTTTTACTACCAATACCTCCTCCCCACCTAACATGACAGAGATATTTACTACCTGCACTCCATCATCCCAATATTTACACCATAGTTACAGATAAGAAAACTATGCTGCATTTACATTGTGATTCTGTAAAGTAATATTTAATTTTTCCTGGAGTTTCTTATATCTTATTTTAACTAGCTTTTTCTTCTGAGCACATTTCGATGTTTAAAAGTGTTAAATTTATATAACTCCTTGTTCAATAACCACAATTCCTACACAAGACTGTATTGTGCTTCTAGGAGTAAAACTTGCAGTTAGCTTTAACACAAGGGAACACTTGGGAGGAGGAGGGGATTGGTAACCACAATATTTAAATGCCAAACCTATTTTTTTAAGTTCCTACCATCATTATCAAAATGGATATACATTACTGTGTGCTATATAAATTTGTATGCACTAGAGCCTGGCGCACAAAATTTGTGCATGGAGGGGGGGGGGGTGTCCCTCAGCCCAGCCTGCACCCTCTCAAATCTGGAACCCCTAAATCTGTGACTCCTTAATGGATGTTCAACTGCCCATTTAGACCCAATCCCACCAGGATCCAGTCTAAATGGTCAGTCAGACATCCCTCTCACAATCAAGGACTGCTGGCTACCAACTGCTTGCCTGCCTGCCTTCCTGATTGCCCCTAACCGCTTCTGCCTGCCAGCCTAATTGATGGCTAACTGCTCCCCTGCCAGCCTGTTTGCCCCCAACTTCCCTCCTCTGCCGGCCTGGCCATTCCTAACTGCCCTCCCCTGCTGGCCATATTGTGTCCACATGGAGGCAGCCATCTTGTGTGTTGGAGTGATGGTCAATCTGCATATTACTCTTTTATTAGATAGGATAGAGGCCTGGTACATGGCTAGGGCCAGCTGGTTTGCCCTGGAGGGTGTCCCAGATCAGGGTGGAGGTTCCCTTTGGATGTGGGGTGGCCTGGGCGAGGGACCTGTGGTTGTTTGCAGGCCGGCCCCTCCCCCTGGTAACCCAAGCAGAGGCCCTGGTATCTGGAATTTATTTACCTTCTACAACTGAAACTTTGTAGCCTGGAGCAAAGCCCAGCCTTCTGCTTGCTCCATGGCTGCAGCCATTTTTCTTGGATTTATCTTCTATAATTGAAACTTTGTAGCCTTGAGTGGAGGCCTAGGCTGGCCAGAGTGTGTGGAAAGCTTGGTTTCCTCTATTGCCAGGGAAACCCAAGCCTCTCAACTGCTCTCTGTGGCTGCAGCCATCTTGGTTGGAGTTAATTTGCATGCCCGTTCTGATTGGCTGGTGGATGTGGCTGGTGGATGTGGCTTGGGTGGAGTGATGGTTAATTTGCATATTATTCTTTTATAAGGTAGGATAGCCCTTAAGGTTTTTCAAAACACCCAGATATATATCATTTTTCATCATAATAACCCTGTAAAATAGGTCAAAGTGCTATAATTATCTGCATTTTCAGAGAAAGCTGAGCCATATACAAAGTATCTGTAGTGCCACTCTGAGCCATCATCAAACTGGCATTAGGAACCATGGTTCTTGATAACTAGGACCCTGCTCCTGTTGTTGCTATTCTTAACAAAATTATTATTTATGCCTATCTATGTACATATACTCTTTTTCTTTTCTCTCTCTCATTCAGCCCTATACCCACCCCCTTCCACACACACACACAAACAAGCACACCTTACACCCCATTCATTATTCTTGGGGAAATAATTTTAACAGTATATATTTTCATACATTTCACCATCCTGATGTAAACACTAATAAAATGTTGCATGCACCCACTCACTCACCCAAAGACACCTACATATATAGGAGAATTAGTGGTATGAGGTTTGAAAAATGAGATCATATTATAAGTATTCCTGTGAATTTTGCTTTCATAGTTAATACAGTTTGAAAATTCCTCCAAAATCAACTCATTTCTAATGGATGCATATTATTTCATGGTATCCATGTGCCACTGTTTTCAACCATTTCTTTGTTTATAGACATTATTTTTTTAATACCTTGAACCCATGATGCCCCACTTGTGACTTACTAATGTATCATTCATTACTGTTTTAAAGACAATGTTAAATTCAGAATCTAAACTAGTCTCACTAAATTACAATCTTATATAATAAAAGGCTAATATGCAAACTGTGCCCTTGACCAAGAGTTTGACTGGGAGTTCAACCAGGGGCTGGGCCAGCTGGCCAACCACCTGTGACCACTCCCCCGGCCAGCCCCACCCCCAATTGCCTTCCTCAAACCTATCAAGGACAGGGCTGGCCCACTGACCACTCACGCTCCTTCCCCTGGCCAACCCCGCCACTGATCAGCCCCCCTACCCTGATTGGGGGCAGGCCAGCTGGCCCCCACCTGTGTACAAATTCATGCACTAGGCCTCTAGTATTCTAGGAACTGAAGTGTCTTTACTTTTTGCAAATGTAGAATTTACTTTTCTACTACTTTTTCAGAATTTTTAAGCTTTAGGAAGAAAATCAATCATTTGTAATGAAATATGTAACTACATGTTGCCTAATGCTTAAGTATGTATATCCTGATCCCATGTGTCACATGCTGGCTGCTATAGAACGAATGTTACCTCCCTCTAAAACTTAATCCGTACCATGATGGTATGAGGACATGAGATATTGGGAAGACCTTAGGGATGTACTGTTTTAGTGCCCTTATATGAGAGATTGCAGAGAGCTCCCTGGTCTCATACTCTTGTGAGATTATAGCAAGACGATGACTGTGTATGAAGCAGGAAGCTGGCCCTCTGCACACATCAAATCTGCTCATGCCTTGATTTTGGACTTCAATTCTGATACTGTGAGAAATAAATCCTGTTGTTTATAAGCTAGATACTTTATGGTATTTTGTTATAGCAGTCTGAGCATACTAAGACACTAAGCAATGTGACCTAGGACCAATTTCTTCAACTTTTTGTGCTTCAAAGAGAGGGTGGTAATACTACTTTACTCAGGGGTGTGGAAAGAAAGTTAAGCGTAACTCTAATTTATGTCAGGTATAGAATATTGCCCAAACATAAACACTTAATAAATAAGTGATATTAGTGTTATTGATGCTGTTATTATAACATTTTAAGTAATTCAGTTTTTACTTGCCTTTTTTTAGCTAGATAAAATTCAGGGTAATTGCTTATATTGTTTAGAGCAACTAGAGATTTTTTTCATAGTCTCCTCTAATTTGATGGTCTGAGACAAAACTTTCAACATTCAAAATAGCTCATAATTAAAAGTACATAACATGGCTTCCCGTACAGCTTCATGGAGGAAAATGAAATTCCCAGAGAGGTTGTAAGTTTTCAGCACTCCCTCTAGGAAACCAGAAATAGCCGTAAGTACTTCCTTGACAGGTTGGCTGTGCCTGCCAACAGCCCCGGGAGCAGGTCTTTTGTTTATGCGAGTTGCCATCCAGCAAATGGAAATTCAGCTGGAGGGCTGTTCTTGCCAGGCCCTGCATTTCACATGTGGAAGGAGAATAGACACTTTGAATGTATGAAGCTCCCAATAGAACACACAGAATTTCAATGAAATGGTTCAATATGCATGACAAGTTTCATAAAAGAAATCCCAGTTAAAAAAAAAAAGGGGGGGGGGAGGAAGCTTTTTTGAGGTTGGACTGCCTAGAATGTACCAACTTTTAACAATGTGTGGTAAACAAAAGATACGTATGTCCGATTCTATATCACTAATGAGAAGAAACTCGTGATTTAATAGAGTTGTATAAAATACTTCTCCCAAATATAAAGTAACAAAATCTTCCAAGATACATGTTTTAAGTCCAAACTAAGGACATGCAAAAAAATTGGACAGCAAAATGTTTTCTTCTCACCTGTCCAAGGTGCTTAAAACTCTGTGCTACGTGCCTGTCTGCGTGCTCAGGAAGTGTTACCAAACTTGAACATGTGTTTCCTTTAAAAAAAAAAAAAAAAGTTTTTATTGATTTCAGAGAGGAAGGGAGAGGGAGAGACAGAAACATCATTGATGAGAAAAGACCATTGATCGGCTGCCTCCTGCACGCCCCCTACTGGGGTTTGAGTCCCCAACCCAGGCATGTGCCCTTGGCCAGAATCAAACCTAGGACCCTTCAGTCCTCAGGCCGATGCTCTATCCACTGAGCAAAACCGGCTAGGGCAATCATGTATTTCTTAGTTGGAAGCTTTTCAGGCACAGAGAAGGGCAGACTTTGATTGCCAATTAAGACTAGCTAACTGCCTCTCACTTAGCACTCTGTCTGCAAACCGGAAATAATTTGAGTTTCTAAGACTTACCGTTATGTATTCTTTATCCTTGATTTTTCAAGGGGGCCCCAACATCACCAGTGACCCTTACTAAAAGCAGACAGCATTCGAGAAGGACGAGATTTTGATGCTGTGCTTACTTTTAGCAACTGTCATATAGCTTTCCAGGGCTGGCCCTTGATCCAGCCAGCTCATGTAGGCTCAGCATTCGGCAGTGCAAGGCAGCTTTAATCTAATTCTCACATCATTTTCACACACACACACACACACACACACACACACACACACACACCTTGCTCCTTGGGACAAGTCTCAAAGAAGGAAAAAAAAAAAAAGAGAGAAAAAGAAATCATGGGCTTGGCATGTCATAATACAAAAAAATACCATTAATTTTCAGTGCTGTGATTCCTGATTCAGCCAAAAGGCAGGTACACAATTGCTTTCCTTGGGGGCAGTCTCTGCTTGACCCCTGCTTCTGTTCTCTTCCTCTTCAGCACGTTCCCTCCTCTTCAAAAGCAGGGGAGCATCCAGGGGAGGAGCGCCTGAGCCCACATCCCAAACCCATCTGGGATGGATCGTGATTTACCAGGAATAAGGAAAAGAAGATCAACGTGTTTCTTTTTAGCTTTTTAAAAGACTTAATGGCTTTCAGAATTACAGCAGTGGTCATACAGAGGTGGCAATTTGATTCCTTTCCAATCAATCAGCTTCTCTAAAAATCTGTAAATACTTCAGGTCTTCCTTATGATAGGACTGTAGTAACAACAAAACAGTGGACACAAAACATTTGGGTCATGATAGTTTGTGTTGCCCTTGGGAGAGTTATTCACATGTGTGTTCAATCTACTTACATATTTTATATGCATTTACCATCGTTATAAAGAAATGTCACTACCAATCATAACCACCCATGACGTTAATGATTTATTAAATAAGGAGTACCTACTCAGTGTAAATTTTGCTGTGATTTAGCAAAAACGTGTTTTAGGGAATATTTTATATTGAAAATGGCTATGCCTGTTCTATCTAATTTATCAAAATTTTTTTTTAAATCTTCTACAAATTAAAAATTATCTGAATTATCATATATGTTGAAATGAGGGGGCAAGAAAATGTTGCCAATATACCCTACATATATTTAATTTTAACACCTGTATTCAGCAAGTTCTCAACTAATATTGATTTACTCAACTTCATTTTATTATAGTGTTGCTAAGATGCTGTAGGAACTGAATTCTTGTTTATATCAGTTAGCCTGGGATAAAATTGATTCTGTTGCATATTGTTTTGCTTAAAGTCACAGAATCTATGGACAATGTTAAGGGAGGACTTGCTCTGTGTGTGTGTGTGTGTGTGTGTGTGTGTTTTCTCAGAAATAAACTTACCCTTTTGTCACTAATACTGCTTGCTTTCACCTTGGTCCAAAGTACCACCATCTTGGGCCTGACTTAATCCTGAACCTGCTAATGCTCTCACACCTTCTATCCCAGTGACTCTGTCTATATAAGGCAACCTACTTCCTTTGCAGAAACCAGTGGAGAATAAAAATGCAGAGCCCCTTGCTTAAAGCTGAAAAAAGCTTTATCTCTTTTTAATCCTATCTAATAATTCTATCTAATGAAAGAGTGATATGCAAATTGACTGTCACTCCAAGACACAAGATGGCTGCCTCACGTGATCAAAGATGGCTGCCCCCATGTGGACACAAGATGGCCATCATAAGATAGCCAACAGGAGAGAGCAGTTGTGGGCATTTATGGGTGACCAGGCCAGCAGAGGAGGGCATTTGGGGGAGACCAGGTCAGACATCCCTCAAGGGGTCCCACATTGAAGAGGGTGCAGGGTGGGCTGAGGGACACCCAGCCCCTGTGCAAGAATTCCATGTACTGGGCCTCTAGTAAATATATAATTTATTTTCTTTCTTCCTTGGTCTCCTTTCTTCAACTTGTCATGGTGCTTTTTAATTAGCTTTTGAACATTATGCCCTAGGGGAACAGCACTATTTGCTAAGTATATCCATCTGGAATTCTGATTTCTGAATTAGATTGTGCTTGTCAGTTAAAGTGACCATTGTACTTTCTCTTAATTAAGAGTGACCAAATAAGTCACAGATTCTGTCATAGTTCACATCCTGGGATAGTAAGAGAGTCAGAAATAATGTTCTAATTACATCTTATAAATCATGCTAATTTATGGCTGATTACCTGCAATTTTCTGATGCTTAGAAAGTAATTCAGCATAATGGAGAAAAACAAGGACTTCCAGATCCAATAGACTAACATTCAAATCCTTTTCTGCCTTAATTAATTATACAATGTTAGACAAACTAGTTAGCTACAGCTTTTACTTTTCTGTAAAATGGTGAATCTGAAATTATGACTGATGCTTAGTTTTAGGATAGTATATGAAATAAAATAGACTCCATAAATTAATGTTTTGTTAAATGGGTAAGTGAAATTATAAACCTAATCGTGAGAAGAAGGAGGAGGAGGAAGGAGAGGAAAAGGAACCTACTTCTCCATCTATTAAAATTAATTATCTCCATTGTTAGCTTTGGCAATATACAGATAGCTAAGTAGATAGAAAGGTAGATGATAGATATAGACAGATTATAGATGACAAAGAAAAGAAGAAAGGAAGAAATAAAGATGTTAGAAAGGTGATAGATTAGATAGATGATGGTGATAGATAGATGATTAATAGATAGATAGATGATAGATAGATAGATAGATAGATAGATAGATAGATAAAACTCTACTCAGAAATGGAGCCATTGGACACTAAGAAGTTCCTAACAAATACCTAAGTTGTGGTGTTTTTGGTGTTTTTTTTTTAACATAAACTGAGAAATATCATATTTATGTGTTTTTTAAACCTTATAGATTTGGCTATTTGTAGATTTTAAAATTCATTGAAATTTCACTAAAAAACAGTGAAAATGATTAAAACCCTAGAAAATAATTATTAAAGATAAATACTCTTATTTTGCCTAGAAAAGAAATGACTACTTGGTAACATAATCTATATATTTAAAAACCAAGCGACCAGAAGGGGAATGACTGGAACAACTGATCACTATGACATGCACTGCAGCGGCCAACCAGCTCGATCATGGCCTTTACTGGCCCCCCAACCTCCTGATGACTCCCCCCACCCTGATCTGGGGCGAGGTGAGCTGGTCAACCTTCTGCATCTCCTCCCCCCAGCTGCCCTGGTCTGATCCGTCCCCACGGAATAAGTGAAATTCAAGCACCGGGCCTCTATGTGTCTTCATACCTAAAAGTGAAGGCTTTTGTAATAGGGTATATAATGATTTTTATTATAAAACTTCTCTGACTGAAGATAATGTATTATCATATTTTACCTGAAAACATTTAAAAATTGTTTATGTATTCAAATGCATACAATGAGGGACAAGTAAGTGAAATGAGTGCAATGCTAGGCTGTAACACTGAGGAATGGTAAGGATTGCTGCCCAGCAGAGAATGCCCTGCTCTATCAGTTCAGCTCCTAAGCCCTCCAGATCATTGTACCTTGTAAGAACTTGGACCCATATCTGCTAGAATTTTCTGTTTTTCAGAGAATTCTGAAACTATACATTTTTATTGAAATTTTCTAAGTTTTAAATGTTGGTAATTAAAATATATATATATTAAAACAAAAATCTACTATGTGGGTCAAAAAAAAGCAAGCTTCGCCTTGGATGTGGCCAAAGATTTTAAAGTTTTTGTTTTGTTTTGTTCTATTTTTGTTAAATGTTAGTGATCTTCAAAGGGGATAAGAGATTAGAATAATTATTCACAAATCTATTACCAACCATTATGTTGGATTTTTAAAGATATTTGTACAGCGAACACCACAGATTAGATGAGCAATTTCCTCTCTCCATTCTTCCTTCCTTCCTTCCTAGCTTCCTTTTTTCCCCCATCTTTCGGGGGGGGGGGGGGGGTCTTTTCTTTGTTAAAATTTATTTTTAGTTGGGTTTTCTCTAACTTTCTGTGAATCTCCATGCTAGTAAACTTGATTCTATCAAAAGTATGCATAGGGAATCACTAATTCTTTGAACTTGAGGTTTCCAGTCTGCCCCTTTGCTTCCCTTTCTCTAAGAATTCACATCTATCTTGGTTCTGTAGCAAGCTGAGTAGGAAATAAGCAAGGAAGATAAACCTAATAAAATCAGCTAAGTTTCTCACTACATGTTCTTCTTTATTTTAACTCCGCCTAATCAGGAGTGTGTGTGTGTGTGTGTGTGTGTGTGTGTGTGTGTGTGTGTGTATTGTAGGGGAAAGAGATAATGAAACATGATGGAAAAGAGGCACATCCAACACACCAACCCCATAAAGAAGTGAAACCCCAAACATTGGCCATCAAAGAGAGAGAACAAAAAGGGAAGAAAGACAAGCCTTGCACTGCTGGCCTGCCTCAGTAGTTGAGCTTCAACCTACGAATCTACAGGTCATGGTTTGATTCCTAAACAAGGCATATGCCTGGGTTGACTGGTTGATTCTCAATGTGGGGCATGCAGGAGACAGCCATTCAATGATTCTCTCATTATTGATGTTTCTCTCTCTTTCTCTATCCCTCATCTCTGAAATCAATAAAAACATATTGGGGGTGGAGGGGGGGGTTAAAGAAAGAAAGACAAGCCTTTGCTCCAATTTAATCACCCCTATTTAAATGTTTTATTCCCAAAATAAGCTCTCTGTCATTAAGGTCACCCCTTGAGTCTTCAATTCACATCAGAGCTCATCTTCCTTGACGGATGTATTTAGGAGAAGAGAAGAGAAAGTCCTTTGGATATTCCCAAATGGTATGGACAATGTTAGGCATAATAACGTTCACTGGCAAAGTCCCAGAATGTTAGAATAACTCATTAGAGATGTCTCCAAGGCCACCATATCTCTACTACCAGCCCAGCCAGGTATCAAAGGACATCTATTATCTGTTTAAAAGTGTCCCTTTGGGAAGTGCCAAATGTACCAGGCATTCTCTCGTGGACACTGCAGGCCTGTGATTGCATTTCCATTCAAGCAGTGGTGCCCACATGTAATACTTCCTGTTTATAGCATTTGCTTTCCTTAGTTTTCAGTTAAATGGGTTTAGAAAAGATTTATGCAGAGGCAAATCTAAAATAATATTTCATGCTCCATGATTTTTTACAACCACTCAAACAACTTCTATACATGCTCCCAAAAAATTTTAAAAAAAGACTTTTTAGAAATGAAAACCAAGATTCCTTATTAAGACAATATTGTAGACAAAGTAGCCTTAACTTTTGAAGAAAAGGGGTGAAGTGTAAGAAAATAAGCAAAGGTTATGTCACATGATTTTTCACTTATGTTAAATTTTCTTTGCTTCTGTATTAGACACAAAGAAAGATCAGAGAAAAGGCCAAATAGTATGCTGCTTGCTCTGTTTTCTTAGAAGTACACAATAGATAAGTGTTGTTTTTGTTTTTGTTTTTGTTTTTTCTGGAAATGAGTGTTACGTGAAGTCATCTACAAAATAGAGAGAACTGATAAAATATGGCTATTTCCTGCAAGGAGCTTCTATACATGCTCCCCAAAAAGAAAAAGAAAAATACTTTCTAGGAATGAAAACTAAGATTCCTTATTAAGACAATATTGTAGACAAAGTAGCCTTAACTTTTGAAGAAAACAATCTAGTTGGGGCACTAAGAACAAGACATAAATCATAAACTTTTTAGTGAAAATTAAGTTCAGTCCCTCAACTTATGGTGGGGGCAATTCCAGAGAGGCTGGGTCCTCGGGTTCCTGAGCTGGCAGTGAACAGGGCTGGGAACCCAGCCTCTTAAACCCAGATGTCCTCTTCATCTAGAGTTACATTCAGCAATCTACACAATGCACTGCAGTAGTTTTGTTTCATAGAGATAGGGCTTTTGATGGGTCTTAAAGGATTTATCAGAGATTCTTATACTGAGGGTTGGGGATAGGGACCAAAAATGACTTCAAAGATCTTTGAATGCCTTATGATGGCTTGCAAAATTTTAAATATAATTGTGTTTTCTGGGAAAAGATTATAGTTTTGCTATCAAAGACTCAAAAGACCTCTTGAAGGAAAAAAAGAGAGAGAGAGAATAAGTGGAATTAAAAGTCAGAGAGCAACAGACGGCCAGATGTGAGAGGAAAAGACAAGTCACCAATCAGTGATGGGGTGAGAAGGAAGCTATGTTCCTTAGAAGGAGCCAGATTATAAAGGATCTGCAGAGTCCAAAGGAGGAGGTTAGTATTAATCAAGAAGGAAATCCCTGATCAGTTCGATTCTTCTACCAATATAATTCAGCACGTAAATGACTATACTTTGGTAAGTAAGGGGAAGTGTTCTTGATGAACTAGTTATAAAATCATCTTTGACTTACACATTTTTCACCCTGCAGCAACATGATTACTCACAGTATTAAGAGAGTCATTTATTTGTGTATTCTGAATTTTTGCATTGCCCGTACAACACTGAAACATGCCTGACCCTATCAACCAAACTCATAGAATGAGTAGAGACATTTTGGAGAGTAACTTTATAAGGCCTGGGCCTGCCTTCATTCACAACTGGGAACCAGTCCTACTTAAGTAGCATGGAGATCGTCCACATGTTGCAACCAGTTCCAGGACACATGCTCCTGTGGGAGTATTTCAGTACCATTTACTAGCCACTCATTCAAATGTTTAGTAAATTAATGATTTTCCCCACCAACAGCTAATCTTTCACTTAGAAATGAGCTTTCTTGTCTAATTTGGAGGGCTTTCCTCCTGCTGACCCCCACCCTGCCTTTGGCCAAGTTGTGGTTATTATGGGGCTCTTCCAGAATGACATGCCCCGACTACTGTGTTTGCTGACAAATGTCAATCACAGTATCTCAGAGCTGCCCCAGTGAGTCAGCCATCATCTGAATCACACTTTCCCAGGAACGCCTTAGCATAGCATCTTTGTTCTGTTTTCAGATAAACAGATCCAATTCCTCAACAAACAGACTGCTACAGTCCTTTTGATAACAGTGTAATAATTCAAAACAAATGATTCTCAGCTTTGATGATAGCACTTTTATGGGTCATGAAGAATTCCTCCCACCAACATCTGTTTGATTTTATCTACTTGAACTTTATCCTCCAGTTGAAGATTTATAAGCTGAAATCATCCCAGCCTATTAAAGTCAAACTAATGTTCGAGCCCTAAGCGGAGAATGAAAGTGTTTTCTACTCATCTACCTTTTGAAAAGCTATTGTGAGTAAAGAATATTAGAGGTTGGGGTGATTTTATACTTGCTGAACCTGAACCAAGCTTCCAATAGCAGGGACTTTACAAATCCAACTTGTATGTTTTAGGAAAAGTTATTTATAGAATCATTATTTTAAAAGACAACATGAACAATACAGAGGTTGTTTACATTAAAGCCTGTTTTCTTAGTAAAATTCCTTATGGGCCAGGGAAATGCAATCCAGATTTTTCTCTTTTTTCCTTTCCCTTAATTTCCTTATAGATACAAATTTTTAAATGTCAGCTCAAATATACTTTAACCTTATTACCCCCACACATAAATGATGTGCAGAGATTTTAATTTGATGAAGGGAACAGCAAGGTACAATAGACCGGGAGTCAGAGAAATCCCGAGTTCAGATCATAAATCCTTCATTAGCTAACTAACTCAGTCAAGTAGACAGCCAGACTGGACACTATTGGCCGTGTGTGTGTGTGTGTGTGTGTGTGTGTGTGTGTGTGTGTGTGTTAGGGAGGGGGGCATGCAAGCACTAAAGTACTTTGCTATCTGAAGGTTAAGACTGTTTTTTCTCTGTCATTTTCTCCCTATCATAGAGTTAAAAAAACAAAACAAACAAAACAAAAAAAGCACGTCTTCCCTGACTTTATCTATTTTTAACTTTATTCACTCTCTCTTTTTTGCTTACCTTCCAGACTTTTGCATTGATTAATCTTCTCCCTCCTCTCTCCTCCTCACTGTTCTCTCTCTTTTTTAGTTTTTAGACTCTACCTGATTGATATGATGAGTAAGTACTTATCAGGTGTTAATAGTATTAGACTGATATAATGAGTGAGTGCTTAACAGGTTTTTTTTTTTAACTAATTCATATATTTGATTCAATTTAGACATATTTTAAATACAATTAGAAAATTCTGAAAGCACCATTAAAAATATTAAATTTCCCTCTGTTGTAAAGATAAGGATATCATGGCCTAAGTAGTTAGCAATAAACTCAAAAATACAAACAGGTCACTTAATAGTTTATATTTACTTATATATTAGGTACCCAGAATGTTACTCCATACTAGAAATATACTGCTAAAGAAATATAGGTCCTGTTTCTGATCTTATGAAACTTATAGGCACTGACCACACCAACAAATGTAAGTGTGCTACCAAGGCAATACTACTGCAAAGAGAGCAATGCAAGTCTCTAAGTGGAGATTTGGCGTAGTGATTTTCCTGAAGAACTGAGGTTGGAGTTTACCAGGTAAAGAAAAAGAAAAGAGTGTCCCAGGCAAGGGGGAAAGAATCCTGTGGCAGGAACCCATAAGTGACTAAAAAAAAAAAAGCAGTTACATTTGACCATGACAGAGAGAAGACAGTAGGATAATGTGAGGCTAGAGGGGTGAATAGCAGACAGTCCATGTTCTGATTAATACCCCTCACCCCACATTTATCTAAAGGTAACAAAAGAGTTTTGTGCAGGGAGGTGGTCCGATCAGATTTCCATTTGGAATGGGTCGTTGTGCTGTAGTTTGCACATTGAGTGGTTACTCAGACCAATTAGAATTCATGAGTCCACGGAAGAGACAATGGCATCCTAAGCTAGGGCGGAGGCAGCAGAGGTGGAGATAAACTGGCAGACTGGAGATATCACAGGGGCAAAATCCATAGGATCAAGTGATGAATTGAATAGCATGGTTAAGGAGATGGAGGTGTAATGCCCGACTTTGAGGATTCTGAGCTGCAAAACAGGGTGGATGCGTATGCCGTTGACTGAGATAGGAAACACTGAAAGATGACCGGTTCTGAGAGAAGATCATGAGTTCAGTCTCACACATGCTGATTCTGAGGTGTCTCTGAAACTTCCAAGAGAGAATGTCAAGTTTGTACAAGAACCAGATCTGGACTCTAAGACTTCTAGCTCTTTCCAGCACGCCGCTACAGCTATTGCTCTGTGTTCCTTCGCCTTCTGCGGCTGTGGTCTTTTCATAGGCTACAACTTCCAGGATAAATGATGGGTAATGTGAGTTGGCTGATGAGTAACTTTAGGACTTAAAGCTTGTATCAAAAATTCATGAAAATGTTTTAGCAAGAAAACATTTAAGCAGGCTTTATGATTTGGAGATAACTTTGAGAAATTCTCTGCAGAACTTGACCTTAGTTCCCTTATGCATCAAAATAAAGATTTTTTTTTTATCTATGTGGCGTAAACATAACTATTAAAGACATAGAGATCATGTCCTTAAAGCTGTGTGCTTTTAAGATTCACTCGACACAGCATTGGTGTCTGGCTCTAATCACCAGACACATCTCTTATCACCTCTGTTGACCCCTTGCTATCTAGTATTTATTTAAAAAATATGAACATGTGTCATACTTAAAACTTAAATTCTCCTTTTGTTGAGTAAAGGCCAATATATTCTGTCACAGATGTAATTTTCAGGAGGTCAGATATTATATATAAAATTATATTTTATATATATATATATATATATATATATATATATATATATATATATAATGATTGTCTAATTCATTTTGCTCTAAGGAGCAACTGAGACTCTTTGCACATAGTAAATGTATTTTGCCACCAGGAGAAGATAACCCTGGAGATTAGCATAAATACTTATCACTGTTAATGTATCTAGTTCCCTTTGAGGAAACCTCTTGGAAAAAGCCCTGTCTTTCTATATTACAAGTATGCTCATATAAATGTTTAGCTTAAAACAAATAAAAATTCCAGGGGCAAACATCACAGCACAAATTTATGGTGACTGAAAGAATATAAAGAAAGGAATAAATTACACGAGAATAATGTACATCAGGGACCCAAACATACAACTAAAGCCAAAAATCTTAAGGGTGCTTATGCTGATTTATTATTTTTCTTTCTTGTTTCCTAAGAGCAATTTATTTAACCTCAATGTACTTCAGGTTTCCAAATTCTAAAATGTAAACAACATTGTGGTCATCAGCTCAACCAACCACATCACATTTATTTTCTCAATTCCCCTTCCCTGTGCAGTTTTATACAAAGACAGGAAGCTTTGGAATGGCTCAGCAGTAACCAAGAATGAAAAGCAATCCCCTTCCTAGGGAAACACTTTTGCAAGCTTACTGTCTTTGGGATGCTTGAGACGAAGTCTCCCCTCTCTCAAAATTGTTTACTTTTAAAACAAAATTTAGTCCTGATTTTTTGAGGATTTAATTTGGTCCGAGGTCTGGCTCACTTGGATTAGGCTCACATGGGGTCAGTGTGGCCATTTCTCAATCGTGCTGCTGCATAGTCTGCAGACAATTGCCCTGCCTACACACTTAACGAGGGCTACTAAGTGTTGTGGGCAGCAGGGACAATCTCAGACATGATCTTGATGCTCAATGCCAATTTGACATGGATACATAAATTTATCTAATGAGCATTCAAAGTAGCAGAAATTTAAGTGGCACTTTTAGCTTCTTTTCTTCCTATTTATTTCTAGCCTGCATTAAACTAAATTATTGTATACTCTTATTTAAAAAAAAGATTTAGTGTAATTTTCCTGTGAATCTATTTGGTGTGTGACATTTACCATGTCAACATACTTAAAGAACTCGCTCACTAAGCACTGAACTTAACAGCTTTGAAGAAACTTAAAAACAGCCCTCTTGGGAAGCCATAATAATTCTTACTTATACTTATTTCCATGTGGTTTGGCTTAAAAGTTTACTGCTGTTTAATATTTGCATCCCTGAGCTCTTAGCATGAACTAATCTTCCTTATTAATGCCTCAAGGAAGCTTTTAACTGGTCTTGAAACTTCAAGTCTGTATGAGTTTTTTTGTTTGCTTTGCGTTTTTTTCTAATCTAATTCATTTTCCAATTACGTTGACATACAATATGATATGAGTTTTGGGTGTTTGTCATGTATGTAAACCTTTATAAGAATTTTTATAAAGCATCTAGAAATATGTTGTATATCAATTGTAATTTTTGCTAGAGATGAAATCTATAATAATAAAAGCATAATGTGCTAATTAGTCCAGGCAGCTGAACAGCAGAACGACTGTCTGGACGACCTTCCAGACGAAGCCGGGACTGCAAGGCTGAGACCCCTTGCGCGCGTTCTGTGCGCTGGGCCTCTCTCTAGTAAGAAATATAAGGAAGAAAAGAAGGAATCTTTTGAATGAAAGCAGGTGATAATATTAAAGGTTTGGTTTTTTTAGGGCTCCCTTTGGCCCTTTTTATCATAGATATTTTGATCTGAAGTCTTTCTTTTCACAGTAAATTCTCAAACCAACACCTTAGTGACTAACCACAAAAATAGGAATTTTATTTTTGAGTTTTTCTTTTATCTTGCTTCAGCAAGATCATCATAAAGGTCATCTGAAATGCAAAGGTTCTTTACATTCAAGAAGAATGCAGTTGACCCACCAATTCCATTTTTTTCTGAGTGGTCAGTCCAGTACCCATGAAGGGTTTGCACGAAACTATCAGCTCACTTTACTTAACATATACAATAATTAATATGCTGCACAAAGGACTGAGATTAAGGAGGCAACCCATGGCTTTGAAACAAAATTATGTTCCTTGAAAAATTATCTTAACCCCTTGGAATTTGAACTCATGACCTTGTTCTCAAGGATAGTAACCAAGTGAGCAGCTCAGATTAAATAATTAAAATATTCACCCAATATCAAACAAGTGTATGTGTGTGTGTGCCTCTAAATATGCAAGTCCTTAAAAATCTTATATTGAAAAGGATTGTCTGGTCAAATTCTTTTACTTTTGAAGATTTTTCACTGCAGAAATCATTGTAATGATGACAATAACAAGAGAGAGGAGCAGAATTGCTGTTTTGATATAATTACTCTTTCATTCATGCTCTCTCATGTCCTGTGGATTTGCCTTAAGTCTGCTAGACTGGTGAGGCCTAATGTCTAAATGAGATACATAGAAAACAAAGACACACAGTCACATGTTATGTGGTCCCTCACTTCAAACCTTTGGAACAAGATAAAAAAGATTTTTTTTTTCTTTTTAAAGGTATAATTCATTTAAAAACCAAAGTCTAAAAGAAAGGTATTCATCATTTAGTAGAGTAATATTACAAATTTCTGAAGTTAAAATAATCCATATTAACTATACCCTCAACAAGCATAGAAATTGCAGGGCACGGTCTGAAACAGTATGAGGTCCTATATATAATAAAAATCCCATTAAGATGCTTTAGACCAAAATCTGAAATAGTATCCTTCGTCATCTGAACTAACAATCTGGTTTCTAAGAGTGCATGGATGAAAAAAAAAAATACATAATGACAGCTATTATATAACACCAATGTGTGGGACTAATATCTTATATGGAGCAGCATAAACCAAAATCATTTAGAGGTTTATGAACCTTATAACTCTACCCAAGCATGCTTCATTTGTCAGCTGAGGGTAGCTAAAAGTTCCTGTGCTCTTTGCTTATCTACATGCATATCCTTAAGTATAATATTTTTACAATATATGTAGCATATATTAAAAAAGTATATAATAAATTGAATTATCATTTTATTCAAACATTAGAGGCCTGGTGCATGAAATTTATATGGGGGAGGGTGGAGGGAGGAGGTGTCCCTCAGCCCAGCCTGCACACTCTCCAATCTGGGACCCCTCGAGGGATGCCTGCCCCCAACTGTCCTCCCCTGAAGATCTGGTTGCCCCTAACTGCCCTCCCCTGCAGGCCTGGTCACCCCCAACTGCCCTCCCCTGCCGGGCTATCTTGTGGTGGCCATCTTGGGGTGACCATCTTGTGGTGGCCATATTGTAATGACATGAAGGCCACCATCTTGTGGCCGCCATCTTGTGATGATGTGAGGGCATCACGTGAGAACATGAGGACCACCTAGCTTTTATTAGTATAAATGAGAGATTGTGACATATAACAGTAGACAATGAAAGAGAGGTTCCCTTCATCCCCACCCACTGTGGTGCCAGAGCTGGAATCAAAGGCCAAGTGTCAGGCTCAAGGGCCTCTGATTGTAACTGTTACACCACACTGCTTCTCTGTATTCAAATATGCAGGAGTTAATAAAGGAACATAAGAAGGAGGGTATTATTAAGCATTAGAACTTTCTATTTTACTTTTCACGGTGTTTTATTTTCCTCAACCCCACTCCCCTTCTTTCCCCCCCCCCCACCTCTTTAGAGTGGGGAAAAGACCATTGATGAGAATTAATAAATATATAGAGATACATATTTTCAGTTTGGGTATATGTGGCTGCACTCATTAAAAGTTGACATTTCCCTTTGATTTATCTGATTACCAAAAGAATGCTTTGTGTGACTGTGAGGTTTGAACAAATAACTCAAAACAAATTATTTCCATTTTTAAATGACTAAGAAAAGTTATGACCAAAATGTATGCTCTATGTAAATATATTTACAATATTGTCATTGGGCTCCTGTGTGGAGAGAATATTCTGTGCATTAAACTGAACTTAATTTAACAATGAACTCCAGAGTCTATGTCCAGGACCCTGTTACTGGGCAAAAAGATCACCAGTTCTCTGTCTTCAATTTTCTCAGTCTTGCTTGTAGACTATATGAGTGTTTAGAGAAATACCTAACTTTATGGCACCAGTTACATATTAATTGATGTTTAAAAATTAAATCGTATTTTCTTATTAACTAAAATTCTAATTTCAAAAATTCTTATTCATTTCTATTTCATCGATATTTGCTAGAGCTTTATAGCCACCGCTGTAGCCATCAACTCCTTAATTGTAATTAATGACCTGTAAAATAGCTTAAATCACCAGGGAAGCCGACTGTCCAAAGGGGACCAGTTTTACAACAGCCTTAATCACCCCCTTTAATTGATGAGCAGCACGGAGCAGTGGGAGCCCAGCAGGAGGCAGGAAATCAGTACTGTCATCCCACTTTGCACTCAGCTTTGCGGGACACCCATTTCCTCACCTGAAAAGTGAGAGAGTTTGACAATCTGATCTCTCGCTTGTGAAATAGACATACTGCCTTGAACATTTGAATTTTTACATGCCATCTTTCCTTAAAGCAAGGCTCACCTGTGCTCCTGGTTTGTTTGATTTTGTTTTGTTGTTTTGTTTCGTTTTGTTTTGTTTTTTTCCAGATTTTCCACACTTGATTTTCAGAAGTTTACTGCGATGAGTTTATATTTCTCTTGTTCCCACCCCACCCCTACTCCCCACATCCCTCCTCATATTAATGCTTTCTACTACACTACTTCTACTGCCAGAAATGTCCAGTAAGTCATAGTTTTTCCTTTGAAATTCTGAGCCACTGACATAAAATATAAGAACCACTTATCTGTAGAATCCAGGGATAGGATTTAAAATGAAATATGCACTTCAGGTCAAAATAGGTAAATTAGGAAAGTAAAAAAGAATAATAAAAAAATATGTAGGGAAACTATGAATAATCTTTTCATTGTATCTAAAAACTAAATTCTGATCATTAACAATCTCTAAAACTTAAAGAAATCATCATTTTGGTAGACACTGAAACAGCTGGCATCCACATGGCTATATCTGCTCTTGCCTGGACCATCCATTAGTTCCCAAAGGTCTCCCTGCTCCAAATCGCACCAATTCACAGTCAATTCTCGACAAAAAAGCCACAGTTTCTTTTAAAAACATAAGTCAGCTCATGTCACTTCACCGAATGGCTCCCCATTTGATTCAGGATGAAAGTTGAAGTCGTGGCAAAACCCTGTATCTTCAGGAGGACAGCTCCCAGGTCACCAGGGACCTTTTCTGTAGAGGGCCTCCTAGGAAAGCACATGGGCATTTTCTTTAAATTGTCAGCTGAGTCCGAGGCACTGCTAGAGTCTATGTCCCCGGTTACACCCCTCCCCACAAGAAGGCGGGAAGAGGGGATGTTATTCAGTTTCTGACTTTCCTTTGTCCAGGTGTCAGCAGGGGCGGGTCTAGATATGTAAATCCAGTAATGCTAGGACCTAGTTAAGAATGCAAATAAGCTCCTTTGATCCTAAGTTTTGGTGTTACTTCCTGGTATTTTGGGGTATAAAAATAAACCTGCTGCATGCCTCTCTATCAGAGAGAATGGTGCCCACCTAGCTCCCAGCTTAATGAATCTATTTCTGCCTCTGGTCTCTTTCTTTCTTTAATTTCTTAATCCCCAGCATCTCCACTCAGCAACCGGACTTTTTCCTTTTCTGTGATGGAGATGGACTAGGAAAAGAGAGAAACACCCCCCACACTTTTCCTCCCCCTTGTCCTTGCCCACCCCGTGGCTTCCTTTCTGCTCCTCGGAAAAAGCTGGATACATGCCCTCCTAGAACATTTGCATTCCTTGTCAGCTCTGTCTGGAACATTGTTCCTCTGGATAGCTACAGGGCTGGCTCTCTTAGCATATCACGACCTTCCCAAAGTCAATTACATCATTTCAACTAGACTCACTCTAATGACCTATTTGAAATTTCATCCTCATTCCTACCCAGCACTCCTCATCTACCTAATCCTGATCTATTCTTTTATTTTCCTGTCCTATAATACTTTTCATCACATTATTTATCACGTCTCTTGTTTATTTTCTGCCCCCACTCCCATGCTGTATTAGAACATAGGCATCTCAGGATCAGAAATCTTTGGTTCTCCATTGGATTATTCCTAAAACAGGGCCACACACATAGTATGTGCTCAGTATGTAACTGTTTAATGCATGCGTGTCACTCCTGAGTCCCCCTGCTGGCAGCTGCAATCATATCACTGGTCTGTCTTGCTTTTTCAACCTGTATCTGCCACACTCACATCTCCCTGGAACCGTGACTGCATCCTCCCTCACACTGGCTCACAGTGGGAAGCCAGACTCCTTCGCTCCCCACGTCTTCATCCACATCACATTGCATCCCCTCAAGGCTGGATAAAGTTTCACACGCCACTAAGGGTGGGGGATATCTGGAAAGAGCCACAGCAGAATAAATGACCAAATAGTATGTTTTATGGGCCTGTCTCTATAGACCAAAGGACTATCTCTAGGAGCTAAAAATCTTAACTCACTAAAAAATGGGCTCTCCGTAGACATGTCCCAGCAGGACCACTGTCCAGGGAGAGAGGGCCACTTTCAGCTCTCCGTCGCCCAATTCTTCCCTAGCTTCATTTATGCAACACTCACCTCTACTTCCAGGATTTCTTCTTTTCCTAGCAATGCTCCTCCTCCCGCTACTAGACAATCTATGGGACAAAGCAGTCCCTGAAAGGGCATCCTGACCACCCAGCACCGGCCTTAGCACACTCATGCCAGTTTGTTCCAACATTTCCTTACCTGGAGAGGCACTCAGTGAGGGTTCTCTCTGCTCATCCTGCCAGTGGCATGAATCAAGCACCTGCAGGTGAGTGTGCACCCATTCACACACACCCCCACAGACACACATCACCCAAAAGACACATTCATGCTCTGAAATAGTGGCCTATATTAAGGAAGAAGTCCCTAAATGCAAAATACTCTAAGTGTGTTGTCCTCATCAAGGTAAGAAAGTTTCTCCTCCACTTGCTTGCCTCCATTTCCAGGATATATTTATCATATACAGGGTATTCCAAAAAAAAAGTAGACATATTTTGAATAATTATAAAGGCAGCATTTGTTAAAATACATTTCATTTTCAAAATGTAATATAATCTACAGACATAGAGTGTGTACATTTCTGGGGGACACTCCATCCATGAGAGCAAACAGGGACCCAACAACTACATCGGTGCTTATACAAAGACTCCACCAAAATTCCAAATACCTCTGTAAGTACAAGGAAGGCCATATGAACATTTATAGTTCTCTGAAGAAAACCAAGATCTATGAAGTCCGAATTGGGTAAAGAAAAGTTATACTTACAAACTATTGATATATGCAGAACATCTCCCATGAAACTTGGAGGCTTAACAAATTTAACTTTAGCAATCTCAGAGATACCGTAACAAAGGAAAGAGGTAGGCAAGAAATCAAAGGGCCCTGAGAGGCGTGGAGAGGAATGGAGCAGACAACCAAATATGAAAGTGTCCGGCTGGCCAGAAGTCAGAGAGAAGGTAACCGTGGAGAACCTGACAGCCGAGTGAGTTTCAAATTAAAAGGCCAGGCTACATGAATGATTTCAAAACCAAACTACATTATTGAACCATCTGAGGTTGTCATCACTAATACTGACAGTTATATTCCAATTAGAAGGACTAAAACCAGGCATAGGGCAGTTTCCTATCATCATAATGTACATGCTTAAATGATTAGGAAATAAAATAAAATGGCACCTAAGTATGGAGAAAGATCTGTCTCTAATTCAGATGACTGACTACAGTGGCTGCAAAAACATAAGAAGAAAATGTACAAAACAGAAAAGTAATTTTCTCCAATAAGCAAAATTTATAAACTTATAAATGGCAATCATACACACACACACACGTGTGCACATTTACAGGTCACTTTTTTATCTGTTATACTAAAATACAAAATAACCAGATCCCAAAATTTCACAGTGTGGGCTCATCTCTTTCATTGGCTTGTGTTGCAGTGAAATGATTCCAGTCCAGAGAAGTGGTATAGGTAGGTTGCTGCTATTCACACATCCTTAAGATTCTGGGCTCATGGATTATGTTTTGTAAATCAGTTAACTTACTAGCCAGAGATTAAGGCAAATTCTGCTAAGGCCTAAAAGTTGACTTAGAGCATTAAGCAGGATTAATGTTTAGCTGTGGAGAAGCTGAAGCACTAGGATAGCATGTTTACGCAGTGCTGTAGATCACAATTAATCCAAAATTGGTACAAAAGATCAACAGCAGCCCCTTCTGCATGCCAGCCTGGCTTAGCCCTAAAACTCATAACTTACCACGGGGCACCCAGTGAACAAAGTTCCTTTCTGCCTGTTCTAATGGGCATAATGCTTTCAGAGAAAAACTCGCCTTTGGAATGTTTAGTTTATGGTTCCTGTGCTTTGAGAAAATAAAGGCACAAGACAGCCCTGCAGATTTCTGTTTACCTTTTATCAATGAAGAAAATCGATTAAAACTGCTAGGCTACTATTATTATTGAACAACACCAAATGTCATTATCTACCTGATATAAAAGTAATACTAATTTAAAAGCATTATTATTCTATTTTACATTAGGAAAGTATATCACAAAAGAAATGAACTTTCATTTATTTATTATTCAACTAGAGGGCTGGTGCACAAATTTGTGCTTGGGTGGAGTCCGGCTAGCCCTGCCTCCCATCAGAGTGGGAAGGCCTATCTGTGGCGGGGGCAGCCAGGGAAAGGGACAGTGGGTGGTTGGTGGGTGGGACCTGCCTTTGATCAGGGTGGGAAGGGCAATCAAGGGTGGGATTGGCCAGGGGAGGGCCAGCAAGTGGTCAAACTCCCAGTCCAACTCTTGGTTGAGGGGACAATTTGCATATTAGCCTTTTATTATATAGGATTACAGTTAGCATACAATATTATATTAGTTTCAGGTGTACAGCAAAATGGTTAGACATCTACATAACTTATGTGTGATCCCCACAATAAGTCTAGATCTCACCTGGCAACATACATTCTGATCACAATATTATTGACTATATTTCCTATGCTGTACTTTACCTACTGTGACCATTTTTCAACCACCAATTTGTACTTCTCAATTGCTTTACATTTTCACACAGCTCCCCAACCTCCCCTGCATCTGGCAACCATCAGTTTGTTCTCTGTTTCTATTGGTTTATTTCTGTTTTGTTTGCTCATATATTTTAGTTTTCAGATTTCACATATAAGTACTATAATATAGTATTTATCTTTTTTCTATCTGACTTACTTCACTTAGCATAATACCCTCTAGGTCCATTCATGCTATTGCAAATGGTAGGAAGATTTCATTCTTTTTATGGCCAAGTAATATTTAATTGTATATACATACCACCTCTTCTCTATCCATTCATCTATGGATTGACACTTGGGTTGCTTCCTTTTCTTACCAATAGTGAATAATGCTGCCATAAATTCAGGGCTGCATATATTTTTTTTAATTACTATTTCAGATTTCTTTGGATAAATACCCAAGAGAGTGGTTGCTAGGTCATATGGCTATTTTATTTTTAGTTTTTAAAGGAATTTCCATACTGTTTTCCAAAGTGATTGCACCAATTTGCAATCCCACCATCAGGGAACCAGGGTTTACTTTCCTCCCCAACACTTTCTCCTTGTTGATTTGTTTGAGATGGTCATTCTGAGGTGTGAGGTAATATCTAATTGTGATTTTAATTTGCACTTCTCTGATGATTAGTGATGTTTAGCATCTTCTCAATGTCTATTGGCCAGCTCTATTGTCCTCTTTGGAGAAATGCCTATTCAGGTCCTCTCCCCATTTTTAATCAAATTTTCTTTGTGTTAAGTCACATACGTTTTTATAAAAGTTTGAATATTAACCTCTTATCAGTTGAATCATTGGTGAATATCTTCTGTCATTCAGAAGGTGGTCTTTTGGTTTTGTAGAGTTTTCATATATTGTGCAAAAACATTTTAGTTTGATGTAGTTCATTTGTTTATTGTTTCTTTTGTTTCCCTTGACCAAGGAGAAAAATCAGAAAACATATTACTAACAGCACTATCAAAGAGTTTACTATCTAACTTTCTTCTAAGAGTTTTACAGTTTCAGGTTTTACCTTTAAGTCTTTATTCCATTTTGAGAGTATTTTTTATATGGTAAAAGAAAGTGGCAGTTTTTGTTTGTCGGTTTTTTGTGTTTGTTGTTTTTTTCCCATATCTGTCCAGTCTTTCCAACACTATTTATTGAATTGAATATCTTTACCACATTGTATATTCTTGCTTTTTGTTATAGATTCATTGGCCATTTAGACATGGGTTTATTTCTGGGCTCTCTATTCCTTTGCATTGAACTATGTGTCTGTTTTTAAGCAAGTACCATGTTGTCTTGATGTAATATAGTTTGATATCAAATACATCCAACTTCATTCTTTTTGTTTTTTTACAAGGTTTCTTTGGCTGCTTGGAGTCCATTGTGGTCCTATATAAATTTTAGGAATATTTGGCCTATATAAAAACATGCTATTGATATTTTGATATGGATTGCTTTAAATATATGGATTAATTTGGGTAATATGGACATTTTTTATGATATTAACTCTTATCCATGAGCATGGTATGTGCTTTCATTTATTTGTATCTTCTTCAGTGTCTCATAATTTTCTGAGTACAGGTCTTTTACCACCTTGGTTAAATTTTATTCCTGGGTATAGTTTTATGCCATTGTAAATGGGATTATTTTCTTAATTTCTCTTTCTGATAGTTTGTTACTGGTGTATAAAATGCAAGCAACTTCTGAATAATCATTTTGTAACCTGCTTCTTTATTGAATTTATAAGTTCTAAAAGTTTTTGGTGTTCTGTATCATGTCATATGCAAATAATGACAGTTTTACTTCTTCCTTTCCAACTTGAGTGACTTTTAATTTTTTTCTTATCTAATTTGCTGTCGTTAGAACGTCTCACAGTGGATGAAAAGGTGGGAAACATGGCATGCTTTCTTGCTCCAGATCTTAAGGAAAATGCTTTAAGTTTTTGCCCATTGAATTTTATGTTAGCAGATTTGTCATATACAGCTATTATTATGTTGTGGTATATATGTTCCCTCTATTCACACTTAGTTGAGAGTTGTTATTATAAACTAGAAGCCCAGTGCATGAAATTCGTACATAGGTAGGATCCCTAGGCCTGGCCGGAAATCAAGGCTGATGGGGGCCTTCATTCCTTCCTGCCAGTTGCCGGCTAGAGCCTTCCTTCATTCTGTTCCACCGCCTGGTGGTCAGCACACATCATAGGGAGCAGTCAAACTCCCCGTGGGTCAAACTCCCAAGGGGACAATTTGCATATTAGCCTTTTATTGTATAGGATGGATATCTGTAAAGTGCTTTTCTGCATTGATTGATAGATCATATTATTTTTAACCCTCATTTTGTTTATATGGTGTATAGTGTTAATTTATTGAAGGATATTGAGCCAACCTTCCATCCCAGGAATAACTCCCACTTAATTATGATGTATGGTCTTTTTAATGTATTGATAAATTTTATTTGCTCAGATTTTGCTGAGGATTTTTGCATCTATGTTTACATAGATATTGACCTATAATTTTCTTTTTTTGTAATGCTTCTGTCTAGTTTCAGAATTAGGATAATTCTGGCCTCATAAAATAAGCATAAGAGTCTTCAGCTTCTTCAAATTTATGAAATAATTTGAGGATAGGTGTTAATTCTTCTTTGACTGTTTGGGAAAATTCACCTGTGATGTCCTCTAGTTCAGGAATTTTGTGTGTTGGAAGTTTCTTGATTACTGATTTAATTTCATTAGTAATTACTAGTCAGTTAAATTTTTCTTTTTCTTCTTATTTCATTCTTAGAAGGTTGCATGTTTCTAGGAATGTTTCCATTTCTTCCATATCATCCATTTGTTGACATATAATTATTTGTAGTATTTTCTAATAATTCTATTTATGTAGTGACAGTTGTCACTCTTTCTTATTCATTTTTAATTGTATTTGTTTATGAATTCTCTCTCTCTCTTTTTCCCTTGATGGGTCTGATAAAAGGTTTATCTATTTTGTTTCTCTTTTCAAAGAACTAACTCTTGGTTTTATTGATATTTTGTAATTTTTAGGTTCTATTTCATTTATTTCCCATCTTATCTTTATTATTTTCTTCCTTCTACTCACCTTGGGCTCTGTTTGCGCTTCTTTTCCTAGTTCTTTGAACAAGTTTAGATTGTTTATTTGAGATTTCTCTTGTTTCTTGAGGTAAGCCTGTATTGTTATGAATTTCTCTCTCAGAAATGCTTTGACTGTGTCCCATAGATTTAGGGTGTTTGGGTTTTTATTTTCATTTTGTCTCAAGATATATTTTTAAAATATGTTTTAGTGATTTTTAGAGAGAACAAAGGGAAAGGGACAGATTTTACTTACAAGTACTCACGTCTAGCAATGGAAGAGCACCTTGATTTTGTTTTTTGTTTTGTTTTTTTTTTTTTAATATATTTTATTGATTTTGTACAGAGAGGAAGGGAGAGAGATAGAGAGTTAGAAACATCGATGAGAGAGAGTCATCGATCAGCTGCCTCTTGCACACCCCCTACTGGGGATATGCCCGCAACCAAGGTACATGCCCTTGACCGGAATCGAACACGGGACCTTTCAGTCCCCAAGCCGACGCTCTATCCATTGAGCCAAACCGGTCTGGGCGGAAGAGCACCTTGAAAGGTAATTTGCTTGTCAGTAAACCTGTGTTTGGTCCCTTTAAGAGAACATCTGGGTCTACTGCAGTCCTCCACCTCACCTGGACAAAATCCCCACTGATTTTCGGTGCCAGATGTTGTGGAATTCCTCTTCTGGCACTGGTACTATGGGCTGGGAAGCCCAGTGTGGGGCCAGGATCCCTCACTTCTCAGGAAGAACCTCTGCAGCCAACATATTTCTCGAGATTCTTAACCACCACCTGTGGATGTGTGACCAGCCTTATTTCTAGTCTCTGCCCCTCCCACCAGACTCAAGGTGTCTTCTTCTCTATATCTGTAGTTAGAAGGCCAGTTTAGTTAGTCTTCAGGTGATCCTCAAGGATGGTTGTTCTATAATTTTAGTTGTAATTTTGGTGTGGTCATAAAAGGAGGTGAGCAAGCATTACATACTCCACTGTTTTTACCAGAACTCTGCTCAAAATTTGAAATTAAGTATAGGAGGTTAGAGAAGGAATTAAATAGATTTCTAAAGTTTTTTTTTTTTTAGAATTTCAGGTCACCTTCAAATATTACAGGGGTTAAATTTTGTTCTTAATTTATTATGGCTAAAGTTAATTTCTGATTTGTGCCTTTTCAAATTATATGTCAAAATGTAAAAAAAAAAAATAATGCATCCTAAGACAGTAATGTTGGGAGAACTTATAGTAATTTGTGAGGAAATGTTAGATGATCTTTAACACAACAAAGCAAAAGAAACTATAAGTGACTGAAAAGTTAAGTATTTTTTAAAGTGAATAATAAAACTACTATGATAGAATATTTATGATATGTTAATTTAAGTGTTCTCAACATTAAAGCAAAATCAGAGTACAAAGCAAAATATGAATAAAAACATGAAAGCTTTATATGAGCTTTTCATTTCCTGGCTTAAGATAATATATACTTTCAAGAGTCAAGATTTAATAAAATATATAATTGTTACTCTTACATCAGGGGCATTTTTAAGTGCAATTGGTATTTCATTATTATTATTATTATTGCTAGTGAGTGGCAATAAACTGTGGCTACTAGCACAGTGTGATGCCCCTGCCTTGATTATGCTAAGGTATCAGACTCCTTACTCACTCCCTGCCACCACCCACCCCAGGATCCCTGAGAACCATCAGGCAATCAGAGCCTGTCAGCCAGGGGGAGGAACCAAGAGGTTGGCCATTCCTGCTCATTTACCAGTCCCATCCCCCGATGTTGGGGGCCCTCTGTGTGTGGGGTGACCAGCAGGGTGGGGGCTTTGGCATGGTGCCACCCAGTTCCGCTGCCACCTACCCCTAGTTCCCTGTTCCCCATCAGGAATTAGAGCCCATCAGGAAGAGAGTGAGAGGTTGGCTGGGGGCAGCTCCTTTGTTGAGCACCTGCCCACATAGTGACCTATTGTTCTGCATTTTGTTTTGGTCGATTTGCATAGTATATAGGATGAGAGCAGAAATAGCTATGTTATTTAGAGAATACCATTTTTACCTAAAGAGCATCTGACCAATTATGGTTATTCTGATTTGGGTATTTAGCAGTCACCATCTGGAGGGGGAAATGAGCAATTTGAGCTTAATATTTCAAAGAAAGCAATTTTTAGTGGTTTGGGTTTTTTTTTTTGTTTTGTTTTGTTTTGCTATCTTTTTTACCAATGACAAAATTCAAACTTTGAAATGGAAATGAGAATTTTTAAAATTTGTATTCACAGACGAGTTGGACTGCTTCCCAATGTTTAACCATTTTTCTGATGAGATAGGTGGTGACATTAGTGTGTGTGTTTTTTGCAATTGTATAATAAAATGTGTCAATATTTGGAATCCAGGACTTCCCTGAGAGATTACAAATGAGAGTCTCTTTCTAGCCTTAAGACGTAGTCATGCGTTGGCCTCCGCTTTATGTATAGAGGGGTCATGTGGCAAGAAATTGATCTTGTAGCTGCCAAGTCTATCCTGCAATAGCCAGTGGAAAGGGGAGATTTCAGGTAGACAACAGCAAGGAACTGAATTCTGCCAACAACCAGGAAGCTTGGAAGAGGATTCAAGCCCTAGAGCAGACCACAGCTCTGGCCCCACATGGTGACTTAGTCTGGGGAGAGCTGGAATAGAGGACCAGAATCCTGACTATGTGATCAAAAATTAGGGTTATTTTAAGATGCTAAATTTATGACAATGTGTTGCACAAAACTAGATAACCAGTGCAAGGGGCTAAGGAGAGTTCTTACCGTTCTGATTGACATTTTATGAAAATAGGCCTGGACCCTGGTGGGGGTGGCTCAGTTGGTTGAGCATTGTCCAGTATTCCAAAAGGTCATGGGTTCTAGTCCTGGTTAGGGCACATTCCCAGGTTGCAGATTTGATCCCCTATCATGTGTTTTGTTGTTGTTGTTTGCTTTTTTTTATTAAGGTATTATATGTGTACATATCTTACCATTGCCCCATCACCACACTCCCATAGATGCCTTCACCCCTCAGAGTTTTGTGTCCATTGGTTATGCTTATATGCATGTTTACAAGTCCTTTGGTTGATCTATTATCTCCCCCCCTCTCCCTCACCTTCCCGTTGTAATTTGACATTCTTATTTGATGCTTTACTGTCTCTGTATCTATCTTTTTGTTCAAAAATTTATAATTTTCTTTATTATCCATAAATGAGTGAGATCATGCGGTATTTTTCTTTCATTGACCGGCTTATTTCACTCAGCATAATGTTCTCCAATTCCATCCAGGTTGCTGCAAATGGTAAGAATTCCTTCTTTTTTATGGCAGCATAGTATTCCATTGTGTAAATATACCATAGTTTTTTTATCCAATCATCTGCTGACGGGCACCTAGGCTGTTTCCAAATCTTGGCTATTGTAAATTGTGCTGCTATGAACATAGAGGTGCATATAGCCTTTCTTATTGGTGTTTCCAGTTTCTTAGGATATATTCCTAAGAATGGGATTACTGGGTCAAACGGGGGTTCCATTTCAGTTTTTTTGAGGAAACTCCAAACTGTTCTCCACAGTGATTGCACCAGTCTACATTCCCACCAGCAGGGCACAGGGTTCCTTTTTCTCTGCATCCTCACCGACTCTTGTTGTTTGTTGATTTGTTGATGATAGCCATTCTAGCTGGTGTGAGATGGTACAGCATTGTCGTTTTGATTTGCGTCTCTTGATTAGTGACTTTGAGCATGTTTTCATGTGTCTCTTGGCCTTCTTTCTGTCTTCTTTTGAAAAGATTCTATTTAGGTCCGTTGCCCATTTTCTTATTGGATCATTTATCTTCCTTTTATTAGGTTGTATAAGCTGTCTGTGGATATTGGAGATTAAACCTTTATCAGTGATAACATTTGCAAATATGTTCTCCCATACAATGGGATTTCTTGTTGTGCTGTGAAAAAGCTTTTTATTTTGATGTAGTCCTGTCATGGTGCTTTTCAAAGGCAACATATCAATGTTTCTCTCCCTCTTCTTTTCCCTCTCCCTCTCTCTCTCTCCCACATTTCTCCCTCTCCCTCTCCCTCTCCCTTTCCCCCTTCCACTCCCTCTCTAAAAACAATTTTAAAAATAGGCCTAGCATAAAGATGAGTCCTAAATCCAGGGACAAGTATCTTTGTAAAAAGAAGCAGAGGAGGATGTTCAGTGGAGATGATACTGCGAAGACAGAGGCAGCGAATGGAGCGATGCAGCCACAAGCCCAGGGAGCAGGGTCTGCCAGTGTGACCAGAGGCAGCCAGAGGCCCCGAAGGAGGGACTGGCCCCTGGTGCCTCCCAAGGGAGTGAGCTCCTCCCAAGCTTATTTCAACCTCTGGCCTCCAGAACTGAGAAATAAAGGTTGTTTGAGCCTCAGCATGTGGCACCTTCTGGCAGTAGCCATGAAAACTGCCATAGGACTGGCCATCCCTTTCCTGACAAATTCAGGTGTCCACTCCTTGTAAAATTCCATCTGATTTATAAAAAAATAAAATAAAAAGAAAAGAAAAACTTTTCCCACCACCTTCCTCTTTGACCTACGTTGAAATCCTCTATTACTACTTTAAATCAGACATAACTCCCATTTTCAGATACAAACATATTTACAGGATGCCTGCTAGGTAGTAAAGAGCACTATTTCCAGAAGCTCAACATCAAGTGGGATTTTAAAATAGAAAATCGTTGAATGGGTTTATCCATCTAGTAAAATTAATTAGTAAAAGTAAGTATTCATATCTTCATCTTAAAGATGAATCTGAGTCCCAGAAAATACCATGATTTGCCCAACATGCAACAACTATACATTTACAGACCCAATCCAGCAAGTATTATCTTTCTGATCCACCCTCCTCTCAACCCGTGGTCTCATATTTTTAAGAAAAAAGAATTAGTATGAAATCATACTTCTGGTACCCGTGAGAGAAGACCAGCTGCTGGATTTTCCCTATAAGTACACTAGCATTAAAATATTAGCAGGATTTATTAGGTTGCATGCTCAGGATCGGTGGAAGACTTTAAGAGCTGGGGTCCAGGATTTTTAAAAGAAAAGACAAAGGGAACATGGGTCAGTCCAAAGAAGACAAAACTTTAAGTCTCAGGAAAGTTCTCTGTGCAGCTTCAAGGCAATTAAAGCAGACTGGAATCGGAGTGTGAGAAAAAGAGATGGAAACAAGTGTATGAGGGTCTTAAGGAGTAGGTCCTGGCTCAACACAAACTGAGACCCTTGTACCCTTAAAAGGGATACCCTCAGTTCATCACTTAAGGTGGCTTCATATCCCCCTGAAATATGCCATAAGAGCAATTCCGAAATCATTGTCATAAGCAATGAATGTACTAAGTAATCTTCAGAATGCTCTGTGTCCTAGGAAATACTAAAATTCCATAAAAGCGTCGAAACTGGTTTGGCTCAATGGATAGAGCGTTGGCTTGGGGACTGAAAGGTCCCGGGTTCGATTCCGGTCAAGGGCATGTACCTTGGTTGAGGGCATATCCCTAGTAGAGGGTGTGCAAGAGGCAGCTGATCGATGACTCTCTCTCATCGATATTTCTAACTCTCTATCTCTTTCCCTTCCTCTCTGTACAAAATCAATAAAATATATTAAAATAAATAAATAAATAAAATTCCATAAAAGCAAATCTTGGAATAGCATAAATCTAAGTCATTTATTGTCAACTTCCCCAAAGCAAAATTCCAAATATCTCCGTGGTCTATAGATGATATGCATGCTATTGAAAACAGCCTGTGATTTTGTATGTAATCATCCTAAACCATCATTGTGCTCGCGAAGATCCTGTTTTCAGGAAAAGTATCTAACATTCTCTAAATCAATAGTATGTCCTGTTCATGAACCTTACAACTGCCTCTCTACTGCCTGCCTTCCATAGCTTAGGTTCAAAACTGATTTATTACCACAAATAGTTTGTACTCTGCTGCATCAACTAAACAAAATCATTTACTAACCACCATCCATTTTCTTCCAGCACAACCTGTTTTTATAAACCTTTTCGAAGTAATATAGGAAAATACATGAATATGCCAATTTTATTTATTTTTTAAGATATATTTTATTGGTTTTTTACAGAGAGGAAGAGAGAGGGATAGATAGGTAGAAACATCGATGAGAGAGAATCATCAATCAGCTGCCTCTTGCACAGCCCCTACTGGGGACGTGCCTACAACCAATGTACGTGCCCTTGACTGGAATCGAACCCGGGACCCTTCAGTCCGCAGGCTGACGCTCTATGCACTGAGCCAAACCGGTTTTGGCTGAATATGCCAATTTTAAAAATCAGGCCTTCCCAGGATAATTTTTCATGGTTTCCAGAAACCCAATTATTCTGAAAATCTACATATTTGTCATCATTTCTTCTCCTGAGATTTTGAGCACCGAGGCAACATTTTTGTTATAGCTGTAAATTTTTTTTCCTGAAAGTTATGATGAAGAAACTTGAGCTCTGGAGACAGACAGCTTAGCTGCAGATCTTGGTCCCATCACCTAATAGCTCTGTGAACCCAGCGCCTCGGCCACCCTGAATGTCTGCCTTTGTAAAACGAGGATAAAGCGTAATACTGCCAACCACGGGGCTGTTATGCGGATTAAGCCAGACAATGTGTGCAGAGCACTTAGAATATGACTGCAGACAGTAAACACTGATTAGAGGAGATATTCAGCAGCAGCCATAGCAGGAGTGACTGTCACAGAGAGGACTTAGGAATGAGGGGACTCCTGGGCCCAGGCCATGTCTTAAATGAGTGTTGTCACCTTGGACATACTACTTGATGTATTTGAATCTGGTTTTATTATATTAAAATTGAAATGATAACACCATAATTAAGTCATTTGAAAAGTTAAATAAGCTAATGTGTCTTAACACAGTGTCTGGCATACTGTAAATGTTTCACAAATAATAATCGTTATTATTTTAGATCATTCCCAAGGAAAGATTAAGAGAGCTCACTTTAATGAAAAATAATCCAACTCAACAAATACTTATTTTGCTGTGTGATGCTCTGTTCTCCAAAAATAAGGTCCATTGCCAACACCTGTGATGTGTTCTGCTGTCTGCACAACCTTGGACCCTTCTTACATGCTATTTCATTTCCCAAAAGCTGCTCCCTTCTCACTATCTGCTCCCTAGCCATCTCGTCCATTGGCTCAGCTAACACTTACTCCTTTTTTAACTTATAAGCTTAAAAGTAACCTCTGAAAGTGGCTTAGTAGCTTGGAAGAAGTTCTCAAGTTCCAAAAAGGAACACAGTCTGGCTGAGACCTTGACCATGCCCCAATCTAGGTTAGACACCTTTGCCACATGCCTCCCCTCCCCCTAACATGGCACTTTGTACTCACATTCATCAGTCATTCCATTTGTCATTACTTTTCTACTGTGCCTACTCTGCTAAGAGAACAATTCAAGGAGATAGGGACTTCATCTGAATTGTGGGCTACTGTTACCCCAGGTATAACAATGCACAAAGTAGGACTTCATACTTTTAAAGTGAATACATAAGTAAAAGATGAGGGCTAAGACAGACATTCAAAGAGGTTATAACAAAGTTCTAAGGAGGTTTGAAAGAAGGAAATATTCTACCCTTATGGGACTGTTATGTTGAGAAATTTACAGGAGAAAAGGCATTTCAGAATGGTAAGTGGGATTTGGTATGTCGATATTGAAGGAGGTAATCTAGGTAGAGGGAGCAGCATTTTCAGAATCTCAGAGAAACTCTTCAATAAATAGCACCTCTCTTCTCCTCCTGGGTTCTGAACAAGATGAAAAATAAAACAAATTAAAATACAGACTTTACCCTTGGTAGGTGCCATGTTGAAGGATGCAGCTTAGTTCAAGAGCCAAATGCACATCTAATGGAATCCTGGAGTCAACCAGGCTGATAAGCCAGTGGCACAACCCCCAAACTGTGCCCTGGCACAGCAAGGTCCAAATTTGGCAGCTAAGTCCCATCGTGGAAATGGTAGAGATGTGCCAGGCATTCTCGACCCTTTCCCAAATGAATTCATCAGAAAAAGTTACTCCATCTTCCAAGAGATGGGGAAGCAGGAGACAGAAGAGGACTAATATTGTGCTGAGAGAAAATCTCTCCTCATAGAAGCCAGGAGTAAAGAAAGGGATTTTTCTCCAATGAGAACAACCAAAATGTGCAGTGGAAACTATCATGAAGTCTAACTTGTTGGAGTTCCAGACATTTGAAAGGACATAATAGGGATGAGGTTGAAAGTTTCAATGAAATACTTCTACATAATTTCTTAGGCAAGATGTAGCCATTTAGAAATTTATAGGAAGAGTACTATACTGTAGCACATGTGTCAAACACAAGGCCCGCGGGCCAAATCCGTCCCACCAGGCCTTGCAATGTGGCCCGCACCGCGCTGTCATCACTGCACTCCGCTGCGTTTCCATCACAATGACAGTTTATGACTGTTCAGTAAACCATTCGGCCTGCGATTTAGGCTGGATTTTAGATTTTGGCCCCTTCTCTGATTGAGTTCGACACCCCTACAATGGGAGCTTCTCAGAGTGACAATGACAGTATTTTGCAACATTGAAAACTTCAGCATAGAGCTAAACTGCCTAAGTTTCTCACTTTTTTTTTCATTTCGTCTGCCAAATGAATGTATAGCTCAGTAGAAAAAGCACTAACTTGCATTTAGACAAATCTGCATTCAATTTTTATGCTGTCACTAATTTGTCCTGAAATTTTGGATAAGGTACTGTTATTCTGAGACTCAGTTTTATCATCATTATATCTACACTAGAGGCCCGATGCATGAAATTCATGCAAGAGTAGGTCTTCCGTCCCCCAGCTGCTGGCACTGGCTTCCCTCTGGCACCTGGGACCCAGGCTTCCCTGGAAGCCCCAGTTTCATCAGGAAGGTCTTCTGGAAGGATGTCCAGTCTAATTAGCATATTACTGTATGCTTTTATTATTGTAATTTGCTAGGGTGAGATTAAATGAGATAGTGTATGCAAAATGAGATAGTGTATGCCCAGCAGTTAGCAGATGCTCAGTTAATGCTTACTATTATTTTTTGTTATGGTTGTGTAATTTTGTGGACTATATATATCCCCTGAAAATATGCAGTAAACACTTTCATCCTGTTTATCACTGCTTTCTGTCATAGAATAGCACCACACCACAGAAGTGACACAATGAAAACCAGTCTGAGATTCCCAAGAGAAAGACCAGTCAGTGTCTGTTTCTTCCACAGTCTGCTGGTTGCTTCACAGCGTTGATAGCTTCAGAGTCTTGTAGATATTACTATTTTACCTAGTTACTTTTAAAGTTATCTGTAAACATTTTTTTAAAAAAATACAATGCAGGTCATAGGTCTGAGAACCCATAGCTTTAGTATATTTACATCTTAAAGAGATCAGATGATCCCCCAGGTCCTATCCGCATATCACAGTATTTTTCTCTCTCTTTAAAAATACATGGAGATTAGCTGAAGTTTTAGCAAATGGTGTATTTCATGGCACATCAGGATGCTTTTTGCTGGCTCCATGTTATTCCATAATGTGATATTAAAACAAGAAGACAAGGGAAGAACACGTAAACTGATTCCTCTTTAGACAAAGCTGAAAAACATCGTTTTCACGGCAGTGAGAAGCACCACAGAACCTGCTGTAATCATGTACAGATGATGGGAATTTGTCTAATGTTTTATGGTGAATCATCGGTGAGGCCAGCAGAAGGGAAATTTGTAGAAATAAAATCACCTTGACAATAGAGTACCAGGGTCAAAAAGCAAAGTGAAGTCCATGTTCTTAGCTTTAATAAGAACAGTATGATCTGTCATCGAAGAAGCATTTTTACACTCTCGGACAATGCACTTTGAGATTGCCTGCTGGGTTTCATTTGATTTTCACCAAAACCAACAAAGGACAACTTATAGCTGGTGATTTATTGTGACAGGAGAAAGCCATAAAGATACGGATGTTTAGATCCTTGTAAATAAACAGTCTCCAGTGTGATTTTTTCAATACAAAACACATTATCTAGGCTGTTGAGGAACAACTATGATGTTTTCCTAAATTATGAACTCATGTCTAAAGATTAAGAAAAAGCTATTATTTTGCATGTCTTTGACATGCATCCCAGGCTGTTCTCCAACTGGACTAAAGGTGGTCTCCAGGTAAGAAATAAAAATGCAAGCTTCCTGATGAAATGGAGTAGGGCCGTGTAGTCTCATAACAATACCACCCGATAGCAAAGCCAAACAATCAGAATAATTAATTATTAAACACAAAGATTAAGAGAGATTGCCACTGGAGTTCTATCTAGGAAACAGTGCGAACTCAGTAACAAAAGCTCCCAGCCTTCATCCCTAGATGGGTTTTTTCCCCTGTCAAATGAGGTAAGAATAAAACTGGAAAGAACAACATTCTTAAAGTTTTTACTAATCATCTTTACTATAATTTTTCAAAAAGAAATGTCAATCAAACCAAATTAATAGAAATGGGTAGCATATTATTTCTTGGCAACTATTACCTCATTGCCTCATAAATTTTGAGTAATCTTGAAGTGTTTGTTCTCTTATTTTTGAAGTTATATACTAAAGTTCTAAATATTATGATTTATAAAGTGTACAGTATATAAAATGATGCTTAGCATCCACCAAATATCCAGAATCTAAGAAGATATCATGTAAGCTAAAATAAATGGCCACAAAATATATTTATTGGTGAAATAATAAAACATCCCACCTGTGATAATTCTGTTTCCTGATATGCATGGAAAACTAAAATAATAGGAATTACTACCCATTTCAGAAGTCATATCAGAAGTTTATATTTAAAAAGCTATGTCTCTGAGTAAAATAATGAAAAAGAGAGACTTGATAAGGCAAAAAAAAAAAAAAAAAAAAAAAAAAAAAAAAAAAAAAAAAGTCAATAGTTTTAAACTGTTGGCCATGTCTATATTGCTTTATTTCCCTGTCTCTTTCATCCCATTATTTGTTTTATTAGCAACTGAAGGCAGACGTATTATTTTGGCAATCATGTTTGCTATAGAAATAACTGGACACCATATGATAAAACAGAATATCCTAGTATTCTGGCATTGATAAGAGACCTACAGCTTTTAAAAATAAGACACTGGACTACACAAGCCTCAATATGAATAATGTATTCACCCTCTGAGAAAGTGACTTTTTCCTGGTCAAGTTTCAAGTACATCAACTTGAGTAATGTAACACAGATCCCTTCCCCTTTGTTTTTAAAACCACCCTAATGTCCTACTTTGAAATATCTTAGTTCTAACTTTGAGATAATTAAAAATATAATTACATTGTCTTAAAAGGGGTGGGGTTTTTGTTGTTTTCTTTGCTCTTTGGTTTTACTTTTCAGAAAGAAAAAGAAGTTATGAGATAATAAAGTGAACAATTTCAAAAGCAACCTGATGTTACTTTATCTGGTTAATATGAAAGGATTGTTTTCCCCTGGCACATCAGAAAGTAATTTACTTAATGGAGAGATAGTTATGATAAAACTCAATGTAAATAATGTGACTCAAGATTTGATAAGATTTAGAAGGCATAGTTATTTATATTAAGCCTTAAATTCTCAGTCCAGTTAACCTTTTACATCATCACAATATTATACAAAAAAATGTAGGACAATGCCATTTTACAGTGATCACTAAACTATTTTGAAACAGTCATTTTTAAATGTTAGAATGCCTACAGATTATTTTTTAAAACTGGAATCTTCTAAGTTATTTGAGATTTTTTTTTTTTTTTCATTTTTGATGCCTTGTCTCTATTCCAAGTCATCTTTTCTTTCCTGCAGCATCTCTCAGATTCCTGGTCTCCTCACCTCACACTCATTTTGTGAGAACCAGTGAAAATGATTGCGCCAAAGCCCTCTTACCCAGAGCCCCTTTCTCTTCCAGTCTACCCACAATTCCAGCCAGATGAGATCTTTCTAAATTACCATTTTAATCATCTCCTGTCTTCCCTTTAGGACACATTAATTAACTATTCATTTTACGTTCAGAAAGAATGCAAGACTGTCCCTGCATATCCTGACTTCTGTGGCTTCACAGAAGATAGGCTTCCTCCTGTATGCCTCTGGTCGTGCTCTTTCTCTTGTTGAAATGCTTCCTCTTCCTCCCTCCCTCGGTCTTCAAGGTCCACCTGCCCCTTGAGAGCTTCTTAAAGGCTCAACCAGAATAGTTATATTATTTTTTTTATTCCTTTATTCCTTTCACACTAAAAAGAGTAACAATTACTACTACAAACACTACCAGTTATTGCATTCTTTTTATATACAGTGGGTCATGCTAAGCATTTATGTATTAAAGTAATATATTGTTTTATGGGATTCTCATGGAAAATCTTAGGAAAGATGAATAACCTAAAGCTCAAAGAACTAATTATCTTTCTTTTGTCATTGTACCAGAAGGCAAGAGTTGGAATTTGAAAACACAAGTGTCTAAACTAAAATCATTTTTTAACAAATATCCCATACCCATCACAATGCTGTTTTGCAGGCAAAGATTTTGGAGATCTTCAACAAAAATCCTATTGATCGCTAAAAGATAAGAGTAGTGTTATTTAAGTAGATTAAAGTTATTTAAGTAGATTAAACAGTGTATCTGAATCTCCTTTGTTTCTTCATCCTCTTTCATATCATCTATTAATCTCCATTGCTAGCAATTTACTGGATTATTGGGATAACGATATAACAGATCTAAAATCTGGAATAAAATTTATGACTATGAAGAACCTAGAAAATTATTTTAAAAATAAATAAATAAATAAAGAAGTGGACAAGTAATATTAAAGAGCTAGAACATAAATACCAACCAGTTCTTGGGAGTTCTTAGAACTATGCTGAGCAGACAGAAAATTAAATGGAGTCGTGTGGGGTTTTAAAAAAGATTTCACTAGAGGAAGATTTGAGCAGAACATGCATATGCACACTTATAGTTCATGGATGTTTCCTAAAAGTCTATGTCCAATTAACTACAGAGTCAAGTCAACTCAATAAGAATGTGGATTTTATGTAATCATCATGTGCCTGGTGTGCAGCGGTGACAGAGGCAGCCACAGACCACACTCACATACAACTGCACTCAGCTATTCCATCTCCAACATCAACTGAAGCCTGACTTTCTGCACAAAGCCTTCCTTAGCGACCCTCATTGGAAGTGATTTCTTCTCTCTTTGAAATCTTTCAAAATTCTCTTAAATCTTATGGCCTGAGCACTGTGTTTAAAACCATAGGCCTGCCAAAACCAATTTGGCTCAGTAGATAGAGCGTCGGTCTGCGGTCTGAAAGGTCCCAGGTTTGATTCCGGTCAAGGGCATGTACATTGGTTGCGGGTACATCCCCGGTAGGGGTTGTGCAGGAGGCAGCTGGTCGATGATTCTCTCTCATCAACATTTCTAGCTTTCTATTCCTCTCCCTTCCTCTCTCTGTAAAATTCAATAAAATATATATTTAAAATAATAATAATAATAATAATAATAATAGCATAGGCCTATAAACCAGATAACTGGGTTTACCTTCTTGTTGCACTTACGTACTAGCTTTATAACTTGGGCAAATTCCTTCATCTATCTGTGGCTCATGAGGACAGTAATAGTATCCACCACATATGGCTGTTGGGAGGATTAAATGATTTAAACACTATAGAGCCTGTAGCATTCCAGGTACATGGTGAGTACTAAGTAACTGTCAGCTGTTATTATATAATCAACCTCACCTTCCACCACCACCACCATCACTTGGCACCATTCTTCAATGTTCTTGTGCATTCATTATTTTTACGTGTTCAGGGAAACTCCTTCAGGGGTGATCCATGATCTTCTTTCAATCTTCGTATTGAGATGAGACTGACACTGTCCCTTTTACAATTAATACTGTCAACTGACAGCTGTGGTATACAGACACTTCATCTTTAGTCAAATGCATGAAAAATCATGCCATCAGTTCATTCGAAAAAAGCAAAAGGATCTCATTTTTTTCTAGCAGGAGAGTTTGATTTAAGTGTCAAAAGACAATTCGTTTCCTATCAACATCATAGTATGGTGCCCATTAACTCTGCAGGCAGTTTTGCCAATAATCTCAAAAAGATCATACCCTAAGATGGACTCAATTTTGTGAAACAGGCTAAGAGGCAAAGAGCTTGATAAATACAATGCTACCAGTGAAAACTCAAGGAATATTCTCTATAAACATTAAAGCAAGATGTGAGAGAAAGGATCTCAGATAAATCATTTCAACTATAGAGTCAATTGCTTGGCTTTCAATCCCCTTAAAAGGAAAAACGATTATGCTTTTTAGCTGTCAGAAAAAACTCCAGGGTAATTCATAAGGCATTATATTAACACATATAAAACAAAATGAAAAACAGCTTCACAGTGTGACCTTACACTTGAACAAAATCTGGAGCAAGTGTATTGTAGGCCAGACTAATACGCAGTTTACCAGGCAAATAAATTCCATGGAGAGTCACCCTCCTGCTTCTTTATCCTGCCTCTGAGGGCATCTCCGCTCTACTTTTGCATAGAACATAGATATTTCCAAACATAGCGGCAACTCAAAGCAAAGCCACAGCTTTTTCTTTAAGTTCAATGCTTTTGTGTGAAGGCTTTAGAAAGCAAATGAGTCCAGAAAGATTCACAACTCTGGACAAGGTTAGCACTGCACTTAGTAGGAAGTGTAGAGAGTGCAGTGCCAGTTCTGTTAGCTGAGTATATTTTAGGGACAGGGTCCTGAGCAATATCGTACACAAAAAGGAAGTGCATTTACCACAGAGGAGACAGTTGGCTGGGGCTCTTCAAAAGCAGATATTTCAAAGTTTACTTTCACATGGGTTTTCACTTTTTGACCTGCTCTTGACCTGGATAATTTTTGCAGACCAGTGAGTTTAACAAGGCCTGGGATCTATTAAAAGAGTGGTACCCTGCCTTTTACTGAGTAGCACACTGATGGTTTAAAGTAAATGTTATGGTTTGTCACAGGAACCAATTTGGTTACCGTTTGTTCTTCCTGCCCCCGCCTGCTGATATTTTCTCAAGTGTTTTCCATTCTTTAAATTCTATAAAGAAATCTGCACGCTGTTATTTTAAACTTCGGCATCTCTCCCCCCCCTCTCTTTCTCTCGCTCAGTGATTCATATTTTTAAAGTGGGCAGTGTGCGCAAAGTTGTATTTGTATATTCCTTGGTAAAACCTGAACTCATGGTGCAAGAAAAAGAGGTTTGAAAGTCCTGTTAACACAAGCATTGACCAGTGTTGGACAGAAAAAAAAAAATAGTGTAAGATGTACTGATACAAAATGAATCATTGAAAAATGCTTCCATTTATATATCATAGTCTTGAATGAGGTGGGGATAGGGAGGGGTCTCACAAGTTCCTTGCTAGATAACCCTGCAAAGCTAATTAAACATAAAACTGGTTTTGTACTACTTTTTTTCAACCTCAGTTAACTCTGGACCAATTTGAGAGAGAGCGTTAATAAAACATCAAGTTCAGGTAAAAAGAAAATATAAGCAAACATTAGTTGTCCGTTTCTCAACATGAATGCAGAGGGAGACCAAAGCAGGCCTGGAGTGAGGCTCCTCCCCTGAGCAGTGTGAGGAAGAAGATTCTATTGTAGAAGGCAAATCCTCTGGCTTAGCTGTGTTGGGATGCTTCCTTTTCATTTTTCTCAAAATAAAGATATGCATTGCCATACACCAGTATTTCCAACTTTTATTATCAGTCAGTGTTACCATTGCTTGTAAGTAGTGACAATTTTCTAAGAATGATACACTTTTAAGTTTATCATTGCAAAACCATCCCATTGTTGGGAGGACCTCACCAGAAAAAGAAGGATGGGAGGAGAACTGAGTAGCAGTTACCAGTCACACTGTTTATACCCATCAAATACAAAAATCACCAACACATATGTACATGTCGTTAACAACTACAGTGTATGTTACTCAAAATAAGATATCTTGTTTAAATAGTGCTGAGTTCAGTCTGTTGCAAAAGTGTTTGCACCTCTACTGGTATCTAAATAATAGCTAAAAGCGATTCTAGTGCATGGTATGGGTTATTTCCTTTACTCCTTACATCAATTCTTTATAGTAGAGTGTTTTCAATCAGAGGAGTATTCTGAGGATCAGAGGAGTTAAGAAACTTGAGCAAGATCACAGAGATAGTCAAGTGGCAGTCCAGGATTCTAGCTATCTGTGCAGATGCAAGGCCTTATTCCTTCCCAACCCCTCACAGCACCACCTCCTGAGAGCAAGGATGAGAAAGATGAGTAAAACAGGAAGTACAGTTAAGAAATGCAACCTACAACTAATGTAGGCATACTTTGTGTCACTTTTTATAAATTATGTTGATCAAGAGTCATTAAAAGATTCTTTAGTAAGGACTGATAGGGGAAAAAATTTTATAACAGATACAAATTTAAAATCTATTCAGTATTATGATAAGTAAAATAAGCAGTCAGAGAAAGATAAGTATCACATGATCTCATTCATATATAGAATCTAATGAACAAAATTAATTTTGAGACATAGAAGCATGGAACAGATTGTCAAATCTGAGGGAAGGCAGGGGAGGGGAAATGAGAAAATATCAACCAAAGAACTTGTATGCATATATGCAAATCCCATAGACACAGACAATAGGGTGATAAAGGCCTGGGGTGGGGGACAGGGCAGTCTAGAAAGGGTAAATGAGGGGAAAAGGGGGACATGTATAATACTTTCAACAATAAAAATTTTAAAAATAAATAAATAAAATTTATTCAAAGAACATTTTCTAATTAGTACTAATTAACTGGAAACATAGATCTTTTACTGTTATTTATAACAAGAGGGAAAAAAATGCCCTAACTGATTTGGCTCAGTGGATAGAGTGTCAGCCTGAAGACTGAGGGGTCCCAGGTTTGATCAAAGGCACATACCTTGGTTGAGGACACATTCGCAGAGGAGGCGGTGTAGGAGGCAGCTGATCAATGCTTCTCTCTCATCAGTGTTTCTTACAATCTATCCCTCTCCCTTCCTCTCTATTAAAAAATCAATAAAATAGCCAAAACCGGTTTGGCTCAGTGGTAGAGCGTCGGTCTGCGGACTGAAAGGTCCCGGGTTCGGTTCCGGTCAAGGGCATGTACGTTGGCTGCGGGCACATCCCCGGTAGGGGATGTGCAGGAGGCTGCTGGTCGATGTTTCTTTCTCATCGACATTTCTGGCTCTCTATCTCTCTCCCTTCCTCTCTGTAAAAAATCAATAAAATATATTTTTTTTTAAAAAAAATTTAAATCAATAAAATATATTACAAACAAACAAACAAAAAAAAACACATGACGTTGGGGGAAGCCATGTGATTGATCTGGAAATCACTCACAAACATGCGATGATTGTCTCTACCAAGCCAGGCTCTGCGTCACCCTCTGATAATGCAAAACTAAATGATAGGGTCCCTGAATGGAAATAATATCACGTATACAAATACAGTAAATGCAAAACCATCTGAAAAGGTATTAATGGTGATTCAAAGAAAATACACAAAAAATGAACGCTCGTCTGGCCAGGGAGCTCAGTTGGTTGGAGAATCATCTGATACATCAAAAAGGTTTGGGGTTGAAATCCCTTCAGGGTACATGCTGGGTTTCGGGTTTGATCCAGTAGGGGGCTCATAAGGGAGGCAACCAATTGACATTTTGCTCTCATCCAGATGGATGTTTCTTTCTCTCCCTTTTTTCTCTCTCTAAAATAAAACAATAAACATAGTCTTGAATGAGGATTTAAAAAAAGTAAGGAATGTTCAACTCACCTTAAAATGTGGTGAAAGTCTAGGGTGGGGACCAGGGGTGAGCTAGAAGAAGTCAATGGGGCAAAGTGGGGGAGATATGCAATACTTTCAACAATAAAGATTTTAAAATACAAAATAAAATAAAATAATTAATTTTTTAATTTTAATTTTTTTAATTAAAATGTCAGGAGAGTCAAAAAGGAATAAAGAGAAGTAGAGTGGGCCATGGTGAGTGAGTGAGCTGATCAAGGGGGGGGGGGGGGGGGAAAGAGATTAAGAAGCCAAGGGAGGAATACAGGTAAAGACACCAAACTTCAGGGCAATTCTTCAAAATCTCTGCCCAGCATAAACACTGGAGAATTTTTAGAAATTCAGATGTCCAGGCCTTAAACAAGTAAAGTAGTTAGAATCCTTGAGTAGTAAAATAAGAACAGATTCTAAAGTTCTCTTGGAAACCAATAGAGCTAAAGACTGACTTTAAGAAATAAATCAGGGTTCAGACACTTCAAAAAAAAACCAGAAAGGAAATAAAATATTGATATGATTCTATACAAAGATTATAGGAAAATTCTTAAAGCACTTTATGTTTCTTTTTCAAATGTAGATATACATTCTACATGTTTTTTTATGTATGCTATATTTCACAACAAAGAAAAGAGAAAAGAGAACAATTGCCTTGTTTTATTAGTGCCAATTAGATCAGGGACCCAGGATCATCTCATTTTAATTGTATTCATTCATACTTGATTAAAGTTTTATTGTGCCAATTCCTTCCATCAGGATAAGACGCTACTTATCAATTAAAAACCATTAAGACAATGACCTCTCAGCGTATCCTCCCAAAGAATGACATGGGCTAACTGTAAGGTTGTACCAATAAAACACATCAACAGCCAAGAAAAGTAGGTTGATATTATTTTTGTGATGATGTCATGATCATATGCTAGCTAGATCCAAAGAATCTACTAGCTAGATCCAAATCCAGGGCCATCATTACCTGAAGTAAGTTATAGTAAAATATGTCTGTTAGAAAGAAACACATTGAAAAGATACATTTCATTTTATGCATTACAATAAATTGTAATCATAACACTCAGAAATAAAATTACAACAAAAATAAAAAATGAGGAATAGAAAGAAGACTGAGGACTAATCAGTGTATGCTACTAGTGGCTCTAAAATGACAAGATAAATAATACTCCAATAAACAGAAAAAGCAGGACAGAACATCTATAGTAAACAGGGTGCAAATGATGAATGATACATTCTCTGCAGACATAACCAGTGAGGAGGAGAAAACGTGTAAGAAAAACAGCACATAAAACATATTAATATATTTTTAATCTGAAAAAAATTAGCTGTGCCTGATAATTAAAGACCAAAGAGAATAATCAAGGCATGCAATATTAAGTTATTCTCTCCTGTATCCACAATTAGATTTTGCAACACTATTATGTATTAAAATAAAGGGGTGGAGGAGACATTGATAACCAAGTCTGTTATTTTTATCCGAGGTCAAATTTTATAATGATAGAAAAGAAAATTTCTACCTGATGACTTTCCAAATTTTGATAACATGAACATGATGTAAGTATGCATAGCTGTAGGCGAAGTTCAGCCTGCAGTGAGGGATATGTAGAGAAAGCACTGAGCCGCCTCTATTTTCATATGCAATGCTCTGATGATGAATTCTTATATAAAACAATTATGTCTCAGTTTATTTTTGAAAATAAAATACTATTCATCGGAACAGGTAAAACTGATTTCACATGGTATAATTAAGACTATCAGAGAGACCTGAAATAATAGTGGAAACTTGTTGAAAGACAAAATAATGCTTTAACTATTAGCACATGAATTACCAACCAGTACTAAATAATGATATTATATAGTACAAGTCTAACTTGGCTATATATCCATAAATTCTAATGTCTTCAGTGATTTATTCTACTTAGTCAAGAAAAACAATATGAAAGACCAAACTGAGAACTGCTATGAACAATGAATTCATGTGGACATCTATACTTTTATTAATAAAAAGAATGCCCAGTATTTGCAGGGTCTATTTTTTTCAAGCTCAAACACTTTAAAAATGACAATCTTCTTAAATTCTCATGAGATGCATGCATTAGAATGAATAATGCCCATTTCATAGGTAGGCAAATGAGCCTCAATTGTGTTAGTTTACCAGTTCCAAATCTATAATAAGAAAAAACAATAAGTATTTAAGGCCTATGAAAATACAAAAATGGAAATTATTATCCATCTATCATTGCTATAAGTGCAGGTTCAAATTTAGAAAGAAAATGGAATGAGTAAATATGGTCAGTCTGAGAATAGTGAGAATAACAAAAATGACAGAATATGGACAGGTTTATAAATTCCACACTGCATTGTCATCATCTATAAAATGAAAAGTTTAAAAGCAAAGACCACTAAGATGCATCTAAAGAAAAAATGTTCTATGTCCATACAGAAGAGTAATATCTTTATTAATGTTTTTCAGAGTAAGCTGTGTTTTTGCAAGTTTCCTTGAAAAAAAAACCCACATTTTTTAAAAAAAATCAAACTCAACCTTGTATGTCATCTTGTCATACATTTAATAAAACACAAATATAAGTGACAAGTTCTACCTGGTATTCATTAGAACCTTCAAAGCAGGGCAATATGTCCATAAACCTTTGTTTTGCTCCATCCTCCCAAAATCACATGTATGTACACCAGTATATGTGTGTGTGTGGATGCATGCACACACACACACACACACACACACACACACACACACACACATACAATCTTGCCTGCTTTTTAATTAAGCAAGTAAAAATTAACTTTGTCATTTTCCAACATTTGATAGAGTAACATCATAAGTACCTAATCTAATCTACTGGTCTAAATAAAAACTAAAGATTCCAAGGAGTGACTTCTAAGATTCATTCGTACTTCCATTACCACCATATTAAATGACTTTTTTAAAATTACAGGAATTCTGCCAATTTCTCCCTTAACTATTAATTATATAAATAGTGTGGAGCATAGATTTTTTTCCTGTTATCTCAGACTAACTTAAATATTGTGTGTGTGTGTGTGTGTGTGTGTGTGTGTGTGTGTTTTATAATGCCATTATTCAAAGACATAATGTCTTTAAATCTATTAAGTTTTGGGGAGCATGATTTACTTACAGTGTAGCTCTGGAAAACAGTCTATACTATGAAGGTTAGGGCAGAGTTGTGGATGTTTTAATAAATGGAGTTAAATTATAATTAATCATAATTAAATAGGAACATATTGCTTCATTTAATCACAACCTTTAAATGATAAATCCAGATGAAAGGTGTTATTTTTAGGTACTGATTATTTAGGAAATTACCTAATTAAGTTATAATTGTCATTTTATTTTTTCAATGTTATTTTTACTATTATCTCTGAAATGCTTTGAAGTGGATTCATGTTATAAAGTCATTTTTCTGGGGAGACTGCTGGCATACAAAGATGCCAGATAACTCTCCAAGGATCACACCTCTCAGAACTAATTTAAATTACTGAAAATAGCTTTAAAAAAATAAAAAGCTATGTGATCCTAATAATAATAACAGATTATAAAGAACAATACATAGGAGCATAAGACAAATACTACTTTATCTACCCCAATGTTTTACTTTTCAAAAAACTTGAAAAAACTTTGAAAGAATTAAAATGCTAAAGTTTATAGTTAGAATAATATAGATAATATCATAAATACAGATTGTGACACTTCTGTGTAACTATAGAAGAAGGAAGGAGGAACAGATGTTTCAATGAGTTAAATTCTTCCTGAACCACCTAATCCTTGGGGGAAAATAAAAATAAAGACTTTGTCTAGTGTTTCTGCAACTCAGGTATCAATCCTGGAGGGCACTTTTGTATTTTTTAGGCAAGGAGTGTGCAAGATGGTTGTTTTCTCAAAAAAATGTTGTGACATATATTAAATTCATCAGCTAATCATGTAAGACATTTCCTTAGGCTAATCTGACTCTCATGAGTCAATATCCATGTGGTACTCTGTCAGCATCATGAATATGGGCATGGTTAGCACATAATAACTATATTACAAATATGATGTATATAAATATAGATATTGACAAATACAGATTGCCGAAAGAATAAATAAAACAGGTACTTGTTTATACTGGGGACCTTCCCTTCCTCTCCCCTGCCCTCTGGTACCTTCACATGTGCCAAGTCTCTCCTATATCACACAGAGAAAACCATTCCCTTTATTTGTTTAAATATATATTTTATTGACTTCAGAAAGAAAGGGCGAGAAAAGAGAGAGAGAAACATCAATGGTGAAAGAGAATCATTATCTGCTGCCTCCCGAATGCCTCCTACTGTGCATGGAGCCTGCAAGCCAGGCATGTGCCCTAATGGGGAATCAAATAATTAACTTCCTGCCTCAAAGCTCAACCACTGAGCCATGCTGGCCAGGTGGGAACATTCCTTTTAAATATGTCTCTCCTCTATGTTCTCATTCTATTTAATATCCGTACTAATATTAACAAGGTTTATAACAATACAGCTGGTTTTTCACTCACCGCTCTTCAATATTCATAAAACTGGGTGTCCACACACAACGTACTAATGACTCTGCTTCTCCCCATAATTCCAACAACCAATCATCCTTTTGACTTTTTGGTCAGTTGAACATCTTTATCCTTCCTGGACTTCTTGAAACTCACTTGTCCTTGTTTTCATTGTTCTTCCTACAATGTACCTCCCATCTTCTGGCTGATCTTTGCTGGTCCCCTCAATGCTGTCTACCTGACCTGCCTCCAGAAGATGCAGTTCACAAACCACTGATCAAGTGATAGCAGGGAAGGCTTGTAAAAACACAGATTCTGGGCCCCGACCCCATAGTGTCTGATTCAGCGGATCTAGGGTGGACCTGTTAATTTCCATGTCTAATAAGTCCCTAAGTGATGCTGATAGTGGTCAGGAGACCATACTTTGAAAACCACTGTCCTAAGGCTTAGTTTGATTTTGTTGTTGTTGTTGTCTTTCCTACTCTTCTTCAGAAATGTCATCTACTGTAATGATTTTAACTATTACTTCTTACAAATAACATAGTGCTATGTCTAATGCTAAGCCTCTGCTAAACTTCATTCTCACATTTTGACTTTCACCTGGGTGCTCTTCTGTTACCTTGAACTTAATATGGACAGCTTAGCTCATCATCTTTCTTCAAAAACCAGTTCTCACTCTGGATTTTCTCTTCATTTCCCCAGTCACCCAGGTTTAATACTACTAAGATATATTTTTTCTTCCCCTGTCTCCTATCAACTTATGTGTCTCTTTACTCCCCTTTTTCATTGACAGTATGCCATGTCCTTGCTCATATTCATTACTTCACACCTGGACTTTGGTAATCACTTATTTTATCTTCCTGTCCCAAGCATTCTTTTCACATACATATTACTGTCAGATTCATCTCCTGCAAATACCACTTTGTAAACTTTGTTTCCCAAAGCAGAGTTTTTCAGTTGATGTGGCCTATGGATGGATTACAGGCGTGCTAGTGTATCCATTTCCTGAGCCATCCGGTCAACCAGCCTGGCCTGGGACAGCTGGGCCTCAAACAGCCAGAGCCTGAGGCAGCCAAAGGGCCATCTTCACACTCACCACTTACACACACACCACAACCTCTGGTGGTTTCAAGTCTGATCTTCTCTAAGTCCACTATGCCTTTTAAGTATTTTCATATTCTATATGTACCCTGCAGTAAAAATTGTTGACAATGACTGATAGATACAATAATGTCCAAATTCCTTGATCTAGTTATAGACACCAACATCTATTGTATAATAGGCAACAAGTCTCAATTATCTCATCTAAAATCAATAATACCATGTGCGGTTCTTAATTATCAAACTTTGCTGACTCTATTCCACAGATTTAATTTAACTCAGTCTGTTCTCTGATTATAAAAATACACCCCTCACTTCAGGTTCCAGCTAAAGATACTCTTCTTCAATGATGTGCACCCAAAGTTCAGAGATTATCTGCTGCCTCCAGACTGGATGCTAGTGGAGAATCAGAAAATTGTTGCTCACAATCCCACCTATTTCACCTTCCTCTGTACTCTGCTGACAATTACTAAGCGCCTCGCTTAGCTGTGTTGTAATTTTGTCTTCTTGCCGGCATACTGAAACATTTCTTGAGCATCTATCAAGAGGTAAACATCTTCATGATAAATAAATACTTTTGACATTTCTATTATGGGTCAGGTGATGTACCATGTGCTAATGACAGAAACAATGTGAAAAATGCTATGATAGGAAACTCTAAGAGAAGAATAAATATCTCTGTTGTTCCTTCTCAGTGAAAACTACATTTAAGCAATTAAAAGGGTATAAGTTTGTACACTAGAAAACAATAATATGTGTATTAAAGCCTAAGAAGTCATGTGTAGCTTGAGCAGAATGAGAGAGAAAAAGTGTGTGTGTGTGTGTGTGTGTGTTCGGGTGGAAGGCAAGGAGGTGGTTGTTGGCAGGAAAGGAAGCCAGACATTGACAGAATAGATGACTGACTAAAAATGTTGGGCTTTTCCTAAAGGTTATGAAAAGTTACTAAAGAGTTTTAAGCAGGAGAATGACACTTAGAAAAGACTACTGGAGAAAGTAGCAAGGTATGTAGCATAGGAAAATGGGTTAGAATTAAGATAAACTAGGCTTTTGCTAAAATCTAGGTGAGAGATAGTGATGGCTTGATCCCAGTGATGACAGTAAAGATGAAGTAAAGATATTAGGTAAAAGCCACAAGACATGGCATTTGGCATTTCTATTGTGTCAGGTAATGTATATATATATATATATATGACCTCAAATAACCAAAGAAGTTTATTTAATAGTTTTTTACAAATCAAATATTATTTTAAAATTTTAAATGGCACGTCATTCATATAATTTTTTGCCTTAGCTGATCATAATTCATGAGTTAAAATTATGTTTCCTTAAACCTTTCAATATAAGATCAAACACCAAAATGAAGACAAAATTCTAAACTATTTTACATCTACACAATGAAAACAAATGATTTTTTTCATTTTCACAAGAAAGTTTAATTACATAAGATTTTATGATTACTACTCGAGGCCTAATGCACGAAATTCATGCAAGAGTAGGGTTTCTTTTCCCTGGCTGCCAGCACTGGCTTCCCTACAGCTCCCAGGACCCGAGCTTCCCTCAGAGCCCTGGCTTTCTCTGGAATGACATCTGGTCCAATTAACATATTACACTTCTATTGTTATAGACTAGAGCCCAGTGCCCAAAGTTCATATGGGGGCAGGGGCAGTCCTCAGCCAGGCCTGCACCCTCTCACAATCCAGGGGATGTCCCACTGCTGGTTTAGGCCCAATCCCCTAGGGATCGCTGCGGAATCAGGCCTAAACCAGAAGTCAGACAGACATCCCTCTCACAATCCAGGACCACTGGTTCCTAACCATCTCTGCCTGCCTGCCTGATTGCACCTAATCCCTCTGCCTGCCTGCCTGATCACCCTTAACCACCTCTGCTTGCCTACCAGCTTGATCACCCTTAACCATCTCTGCCTGCCTGCCTGATTGCACCTAACTGCTCACCGGCTTACCTGATTACCCCTAACCACCTCTGTCTGTGTCCCTGCCACAGCAACTTCATCCAGATTCCAGAAGGACATCAGAATGATATCTGGAAGGTTGTTCAGCTCTTCGGTCTAATTGGCATATTACACTTTTATTATTACAGATAGGCCAATTTCAGGTTTCTTCTCTAAATGACTAAAAAAATCCTCAAAGTCAAAGCTTATCTTTTATCATGAGAATATAGCATAATGCTCACTCCATAAATGATTATCAAACTAAATATTAAATAAATGCATTTCTTTTCAAATTATCTTTCTATTTACTTTTATCCTATTTTCTAATTTATTTGCAATAACTTTTTTTTAAAAGTATTTCATTTGATTTCACTATTAGCCCCTCATTTCAGATGATAGAATTAGTTTTATTTGGGAGTAATAGGTAGAATCACAAGAAACATATATTTATACACAAATGAAAAACATATGACTTAGCCCTTTTTGAAGACTTTAGTATTGGCTTTGTTTTGTTTTAAGCTAAATAGCAATTCTTTTATTTTAATAAAACTAAAATTGTCTGTCCTCTCCTCTTCTTATGCTTTCACTATAATGTCTATTAAATTTAAAATTTAAATTTGTAACAATCTTGTCACCTCCCTAAATTATGTTCTTACAACAGAAAGCACACATCATCTCAAACTGATGTTTCCATTTGTATTGACTGAAGTGGTAGGAATAACAGCTATAAATTGTCCAAAGGTTGACATAGCAAAGCATTGGTTAGGCTGATGGCATAGGGCCTCTTATCAGTTGTAATCTATATCTCATGGGTGGCCAGGTGTAGATCAGTGGGTATCACAGTAAAACATAAGAAATGAAAATCTTCCCTGCTTCTCAGAACTTGTTAGTGCAAAGAGCACAATGATGCACCACCATCTACTTTTTAGTGGAAAGGTTATAACTCAGCCCATGCTTGAAAATGAATTTGTTGTTCCCACCAAGTGAGTCCACATAAACAGGAAGGTCAAACCTTATGCTGAAAAAGTACTACAAAAAAATACTTAAGAATGCATATGCTTCATCTCCCCTGACATAGTTAGAAATCTATATGATCCCATGAAAACTGGTCTTGCCCAAGTGTTTTAAGCACATTTGATTTAGAGAAAATAAGTTTTATTTTTATTAATTGATTTATCATTTTTGAGAGAGAGAGAGAGAGAGAGAAGCATCCATTTGTTGTTCCACTTACTTATGCATTCATTGGTTGATACTTCTTTTAAATTTTTTTTATTGTTTAAAGTATTACATGTCTCCTTTTTTCCCCATTGACCACCCCTTGTAGCTCCCACCCCCCAGCACATGCCCTCTCCCCACTACTGTCTGTGTCCATTGGTTATGCTTATATACATGCATACAAGTCCTTTGGTTGATCTCTTACCACTTCTCCCTCACCCTCCCCTGCCTTCCCTCTGAGGTTTGACAGTCTTTTTGATACTTCTATGTCTCTGGATCTATTTGTATTTATCAGTTTTTGTTGTTCATTATATTCCACAAATGAGTGAGATCATGTGATATTTATCTTTCTCCAACTGGCTTATTTTGCTTAGCATAATGCTCTTCAGGTCCATCCATGCTGTTGCAAATGGTAAGAATTCCTTCTTTTTTACAGCAGCATAGTATTCTGTTGTGTAGTTGTACCACCATTTTTTAATCCACTACTCTGCTGCTGAGTACTTAGGCTGTTTCCAGTCTTAGCTACTGTAAATTGCGTTGCTATGAACATAGGGGTGCATATATCCTTTCTGATTGGTGTTTCTGATTTCTTGGGATATAGACCTAGAAGTGGGATTACTGGGTTAAATAGGAGTTCCATTTTTAATTTTTTTGAGGAAACTCCATACTGTATTCTACAGTGGCTGCACCAGTCTGCATTCCCACCAGCAGTACATGAGGGTTCCTTTTTCTCTGCATCCTCGCCAACACTTGTCCTTTGTTGATTTGTTGATGATAGCCATTCTGACAGGTATGAGATGATACCTCATCATTGTTTTGATTTGTATCTCTCAGATGATTAGTGACTTTGAGCATGTTTTCATATCATTGGTTGATTCTTATATATGCCATCATTTGGAATCAAACCTGAAACTGTGGCATTTCAGGTTGATGCTTTAACCAATTGAGTTAGCAGGCCAAGGCTTATAGCAAACCAATTTCCAAGTTAAAAACAAAACAAAACAATAACTACAGAAGAAATAATGGCATATCTTTTCCTCCAAATTTATATTAATCCCTGATTTTCTCCTCCTTATATAAATCTCACAAAATGTATGAAGTTTAAAGAGGCCTAGAAACTATTTGTTTAATGTAACTAATCTTCTGGAGAAAATGTATTAGCCTTTTTGTATCATGCATCAGTATAAATTTCTAAATGTCATAATTATCATAATCTCTCTTCAGAAGAAATCACTCTGTGTCTATCATAGGCTTCATCACCTGTCCTCACTTTAAATATCCATCAGTATCTTCTACTTCTCTGAATTCTGTAGGCTCACTGTTAACCCACTCCTCTCTTGTTTACCTAGGGCTATATCTGCATCCACCAAATTTACATGCTATGCTTTCCCCTGTCTCTACACTCTATCTATCCAAATTCTATCAGTGTTTCTTTTCAAATCCTACTTAATTCACAACACCCTTCTAAATTAATAACAGGTTTGTTACAGAATAATATTGGAATTAGTTCCATTACTTATGCTTTTCTAATATTCAACTAAAATATCACCTCAATGAAGATCCACATCTATATACTAGAATAAGAAGGTATCAACAAAATTAGGTTTTGAAATATTGATAATAGTCATAGTGCACATAGAAAACTCTGTCATTTGGGTTCAAAGTCATTACGATATTTGAGTTAATATGGGCCACTTCAAAGATCATCACCAGAGTAACAATCAGCTGACATTTAAACAGGTACATGTTTACACTTTCTGCTTCTTTACTGTATAATGTGGTTACTGGTGTGGTCATTGTGGTTCATTTTAGAATGTTAAACAGTGGTTTACATTTACTGAATATTTAATATGTGTGAGGCAATGTGAGGTAATACACGAGTGCTCTCATTTTTTTCTTCACGTCACACCACTGAGAAAAACACTGTTACCATCTTCATTTTACAGATAAGTGGTAGAAGCACTTCCAAAGCCATTCAGAAAGGAAAGAGTGGAGCCCTGGCCAGCTAGCCCAGTCAGTTAGAGTAACATCCAATGTACCAAAAGATTACAGGTTTGATTCCCACTCAGGGCACATACCTATTATAGGTTGTGGGTTTGATCCCCTGCACATCAATGTTTCTCTCTCCTCTCTTCTTCGCTTTTCTCTGCTTCGCTTCGCTCCGCTCCGCTCCGCTCCACTTCGCTTCTCTTCTCTTCTCTTTTCTCTATCTCTCTTCCTCTCATCAATAAAAACACATCATTAGTTTAGAGGACTAAAAAAAAGGAAGGTGTGGAACAAAGATTCAGTTCCATACTCTCTTCCTGAGTCCATAATCATTGATTCTGCTCTGGCTCCCATTCGTTCTCATCTGTACTAATTTTTGCTACAAAATTGTTTGTCCCTGGTTCATCTTAAGTTGACAGTTTTGATTTGAAAGTCCTAGAATGGATAAAACAGTTTCCAATAAAATTATTACCTTCTGTCATTTATTTTGGAACCCAGGGACTAACAAGGTTGATATTTGGAGGGAAATTATGAAGTAAGCTAAGTGCTCTTTTGTAAAACTCCCCACTCTCATGTCAGCCTTCAGCAGAATCCTTCTGATCACCAGACATCCTCCATGGCATACCTCTGAGCAAAGTGCTTGAGATATTTGTATAAGATTTGAGCCTATGAACACACTAGGAACACATGATAAGTAATCAGAAGACTCTGCATTTGTGAGGTGTGTCATATGAAAGGGCATTTTTACTCATTGCTTTGACCTTCATAGTAAGATCTTTTAGAAGTTGTGAGAGATCTGAGCCATGTCCATTTCTAAATTCACAAGCTTAGAAAATAAATAAATCTTAAGCTAGAACTACAAAAATTAAGATATATTCTAAACATTTGATAGCACAAATTTTTACCTTTAACATGCACATATAATTATGCTATTTATAACATTTAATATATATGCTCATGGTGTGATATAGATGGTATGGTTTAAAAGTGGGAAACATGTTTGAAAATTGTAGAATTAGTAATGTATTCTCTGATAGAGACTGCCAGCTGTCCCCTAAAATGTGTCCTTTCCTGGGAGATATATATATATATATATATATATATATATATATATATATATATATATATATATATATAATTGATGGAATTGTAGCTAAACAAGTCTTTTGCTATGGTCTGAATGGGTCCTTCCCAAATTCATACATTGGAAACCTAATGCCCAAGGTGATAGTGTTAAGATGTAGGGACTTTGGGAAGTAATTAGGTCATAAGGGCAGAGCCCCATGAATGGGATTAGTGCCTTTATAAAAGAGACCCCCTGGAGAGATCCCTTACCCCTTCCACCACGTAAAAACACAACAAAGAGGTCCTGTCTCTGAACCAAGAAGCCCTCACCAAATACCCGATTTGCCAGAGCCATGACCCTGGTCTTCCCAGGCTCCAGAACTATGAGAAATAAATTTCTGTTGTTTCTAAGCTACCCAAGCTATGGTATTTTGTTATAGCAGCCCAGACAGACTAAGACACCTTCTACTTAGATATTTCTCATCCTCATTCCAAATAAATGTGATCATGTATCTAAGTTTCCTCAACAACAACAACAAAAAATGTGAGACCACTTCAGATGTTTGCTCCATTTGGGAGACCTTAAGACCATGAGTGTACCTCCTGCACTTTCTTTTTCTTTTCCACGTTGGAACTCATCATGATCCAGCCTCAACCATGGAGGTGGAAGAGCACTAGGCAATGACAGAGAAACATGATATAAGAACGCATATTCCTGAATGACTCTACAGGACAAAGTTGCACACTGCCTTGAGAATGCTCACCTCTGACTGCTATATCGGGGGGGGGGGGGGGGTTCTTTTTTCAACTAAAATTATTATTAGGTCTCTTTACTACAGACAACCCTTATCCAAACTAATTAATACACGTTTCCTGAATTGTGTCACTATATCCTTGCAACTAAATAAAAATATTTATTCAAGAGAGATCAAAAAGATTATATGTGAGACCTTTTGGGTAAGTGAAGTCTAAATTCAATGATGGGGTGTTGCCTCACCCCATCATTCTCAATCCAGCGCCAAAACCCATGCGATAGACCTTACACAGCTAACATAACAGCTAGGTATATTTCATTTTGTTCACATAAGAGGAAAGTACAAATTAAGATATAACTTAACCAAGGTAATCCAATCAAGTTTTCAACCCAGGTATTTTGTCTCCAAGTCCAAATCAAAACTGTCTAAAGATCCTTGTGTTAAGACACTATTTTATTGTCTAAATATCCTTAATCATGCACCCCTTTTTTTAATACTCATCCAAGGATATGTTCATTTATTTTAGAGATTGAAGGGGGGGGGGGAGAGAGAGAGAGAGAGAGAGAGAGAGAGAGAGAGAGAGAGAGAGAGAGAGAGAGAGAAACATCAATGTGAAAGAGATACTTTGGTCAATTGCCTCTCATATGCTCTCCAACAGGGAACCGACCCCACAACCTAGGTATGTGCCTTGATGGGGAATTTAACCCATGACCTTTCTGTATATGGGACAATGCTCCAACCAACTGAGTCACACAGTGCAAGGCACATACATCCTACTTTTAAATTAAAAAATACAGAAGCAAATACTTGAATATTAAAGTAAGATTTTCTCTAGCCTCTGTTTAATGAATAAATAATAGTTTAGACATGAAGAGGGGAAAGTGAGGCCAAAGATATTTAACAATTTGAAAATTTTAGTCCACCTAAAAATAGATAATTGACCTATGTTTTTAATGATTGGGTACATACTTAATCTAAAATACAAACTGTTAGCATAAGCTAATTGATAGCATAAAAAACAACAATTATTTGAAATAATTTTATAAACATTAATAAGGGTAATTTTACTGCAAAAAATGAAAGGGAGAAAATGCCTTCTTCAAATTTACATATCCTCCCTTCCAGGTAAGGTTTATGCACAATATAGGAAAAAGGATTCTGTGTCTCTGTTATGACAAGAGACAACAATGCTGACACGCGTGAGCTGAAAATGAATGTCACACAGACCTCAGCGGCAGTGGAGGAAATCTCTTAACTGTCCACCCAAGAGCAAGGTCAGACCACTGATACTTTGCCAAAGTGTACTTTCTTTCCCTTCAAAGTTGCACAAAACTCTAAGCAGTTAAAGGATGGAAGCAGTAATCAAAAAATCCCCAGCAAACTAAAGTCCTGGACTGGATAGCTTCCAGAGTGAGTTTTATCAAACATTCAGGAAAGAACTAATATCTGTCCTTCTCAAACTATTCCAAAAAATTCAAGAGAAGGGAAGATTTCCAAGATCACTTTATAAGGAAGCATTATCCTAATCCCAAAACCAGACAAAGACACATCAAAAAAAGAACATTATAGGCCAATATTCCTGATGAACATACATGCTAAAATCCTCAATAAAATATTACCAAATCAGATTAGAAATTAATATTTACCAAGGCTCTATTTTGTACCCATCTTTATGCAAAGGAAAACATGCATTATTTCAGGTTATTATCAAAAGAAATAAGTTTTATACTTTTATTAATTTAATAAATGAGAATTCAGATTCAAAATATGTCTTACTCAGATAACAAATGGTAATGAGGATTTAAATTTAGATCTATTTGAGTCCACAATTTATGCCATCAGTTTTTTTTTAGGAAAAACTGATTGTGTGGTTTTTTTTCCTACACTCAGGAAAAGTGTTCGGTTGTGTGTTTTTTTAATGTTGGAATAGTCAGATATTTAATCAATGTGGTCCCAAGAATGGCCTAAATGTGTGTGTGGGGGGGAGTGAAAAGATATTTTAAAAATCAGTCAAGTTACAAAAGAGTTCTCAGATGTCAAGGGGACAAGTAAAAGCTAGAAGAGCACCAAGGCAAAGATAAATGAGAGGAAAAAGGGAGCTTACATCTTAACCCAGAGTGCACTGGGGCTTCAAAGGAACTCAGTCATCAATAGGATTTTTAAAGTGATCAAAGGGAAACCTCCCAAAAGGTAGGGAAATGGCAGCTGTTTATGAAGAGTGTTGAATATTTACAGAAAAATAGAGAAACAAAAGACTTACCATGCCTATTTTGCCTCCATCTTTTTCATTAAGGGAAGGTTACTCTGAAAACCATTCCCTAGAAAAGGAAGGTACATTTTGTAACCAGTGGTTCTTAGTCTTCCTCCTGTCCCCAAGAAATGCCAATATCCACATTGATGTCAGATGCCCTATAACCCTTCCTGTTCCATTACATTCCTCATTATTGACCTCACCCGTACCTCACTTCACTGAAACCTACTTTGAGGCCAATCAGAACTGCTTCATCTCAGAAAGCATAAACACCAACAGCCTATTTTGACCATAGATTTCCCTCTTGCACTTCCCTTTCTTTCACAACACTTGCACTTTGAAACTATCAGGACCAAAAAACTCTTAACTTTTATACTTAATATACTACCTCTTCATACTAAGACTCCATAGTTCCTCACCCCAACAACTTTCATAAAATTCTAATTTCAGATCCATTCAACCTAGGCTTCCTCCATTTCGATAATCAAGTCATTGAGCAATGCTGGGAGAAAATCTGAACAACCTTCAGATCGATAGCACTACAACTCTGGTTTTCAATCTTAAAAAGAACTCCCAATATGTAATAGCAATCATTTTTTACATGTCTCTTGTGAGCTCCCTCTCTTTTACCTAGGATTTTAAAAGTTCATAACTATTCTTAAACCCTATTTCTTACATTTATTCTCATTGTATCCAGAGGTGACACAGCCACCACTTTAAAGAGGAAAAAGAAGCCATGAGCAGTAAACTCCCTCAACTCAATACCCTCCTATCTATGAAGTTAACTACCTCAAGAGCATCCTTATATTATTATGTTCTTCCTTTTCTCCAAGCCTAGGCCTCTCCCGAGTCCTACATCTCATCTCTGCTGTGATAAACAACTTCAGCAATGGCCTCTGACAGTTCCTAGTTCCTAGTATCCACACCCTTTCATAGTAATTCTGCAGTTGGCTATGTAACATGCTGGGGCTAATGGAATAAGAGCAAATGTGATGTAAAAGATTTGGAAAGAGTTTGTGCATTGAAGTTTGCCTTTTCTTGCTGCTCTTGGGAATTCTGGGACCATCACTATGTGAATAATCCCAGGCTAGCCTGAGCCACCTGCCAGACTAGGAAGCCACCCTGAATCATTCAACACAAGCAAGCCACCAGCTGACCTCAGAGGTCATCTCAGCCAGCACAGAAGAAAATAACTGCCCAGTCAACCCACAGATTTGTGAGAAATAATAAACAATTTAAACCACAAGGTTCTGGAGTGATTTGTGATACAGCAAAAGCTGGTTGATACTTGCTTTATCCCGTGTATCTTGTGACTCCTGTGATTACACCTTCCTCCCTGGTTCCTTTTCATCAGCACACAAACACACAGGAGTCACTCCCATCTTAAAACACTGTTCTCCCTCCCATGTGCAAGCTTCCCATAACCAAACACTTTTAGTTCTCTGTTCCTTACTTGCTGGTCAGATCTAACATTAAAACCTGACTTTTGCAGCCACTATCCCCATGAAACTGCTAACACCAGTGAACACTTTTTAATGTTTATTTTTCTTGACCCTTCTTTCACATATGGACACCTATATAATAAGAGGGTGATATGCAAATTGACCAAACAGTAAAACAAACAATCGCTCTGATGCACATTGACCACCAGGGGGCAGATGCTCAATGCAGGAGCTGCCCCCTGGTGGTCAGAGTCCTTCCACAGCAGGAGTGCCACCCAGCCAAAAGCCGGGCTGACAGCTGGTGAGTGCAATGGAGGTGGCAGGAACCTCTCACGCTGCCACCTTAGGCACACTCTGGGGAGTGGGCCTAAGCCGTCAATTGGACATCCCCCTAGGGCTCCCAGACTGCACAAGGCCTCAGACCAGGCTGAGGGACACCCCCCCACACACCTCAGTGCATGAATGTTATGCACCAGGCCTTTAGTTTGTAATATTGGAGCATTATTATATAGCCTCAATTCCTTGTTCTCCTGAAAACTTCTAGTCAGACTTTAGGCTCAAGTTAAGTATCATTAGTAGTTCATTTTAGAAATTTCATGGACTCCTTTCTCTGGATAACCAGAACACACAAGTGTCCCCCTACTTTTCAAATGAGTTATTACACCTTTTTGTTTGCTTGTCAGCCTCACATTATATATTTTTTATTCTTAAAACATAACGTCTAGCACGTAGAAAGGAGTTAATAACTAGTAGTTTTTGTTTTGTTTTTACTTTTTTATCAATTAAAATTGAAAAATTCCCCAACTGAAATGAAATTTAACATAAATAAATGTAAGGGCTTCAATTTAGTTTTAAAACATCAATTTCTAAGCATATTCTGCTATGTTTCTATTTTGGGTATAGTTTATGTGAACAAAGTCTGTGAAGATTATTGCACTCTGGACTCAACTTTGTCAAAAATTCTGACAATATTTTTTTTAAGTAGTGAAACCATAGGCCAAATAATGAACATGTAGAGCCCTTCTTCAGGAATAGTCATCATACATTGTAAAAGCACGACTGTTCACTTTCTGAAAACCACTTTTTCAGAGCGATCTCAATAGACAGGGGTCTAAACACAATATAATATAAGAAAAGGTGAAGCAGATGCTATTTGTCTTGGTAAAGAGGAGGCAAAGGACAGAATAATGAAGTGTTTGAAATGTACAGGGATTATGCAGGGAGGCTGGAGTACCAGTTACTCCAAAAATTAGACATGGGACCCATTAAGAAGATACAGAAAGTGAAATTTTAGTCAATGAAAATAAAAATTATTTATCAATTCAAAATAGTTCAAGAATCAGATTGGCTGCCTCCCAATGAAGGGAGCTCTCACTCATCAGATATGTGTCCAGAGAGAGCTTACTAGCCAACTGTTGGCCTTCGTAATCCATTCCAGAGATGATTTTTTATATTTGGGAGACTTTGCTGGCTTACACTTGTGTAGTTTAGCTGTGTCATGCAAGAACTTATTTACCAGAGGGTTTTGTTGTTGGTATTGTTGTTTTCGTTCATTTTCTGCTCCTCTGACTTATGTTGCCTCCTGTAGAGCAGCACTAAATCTATTTGTATAGCACTTACTGGAGCCACACTGCAATATCTCTTTGGAACACTATCCTCTGAAATGTTTTGAAGTTGTGCCAGCTGAGGCTGTACTCATCACTGTCACTTCCTTTTAGTGCTTTCATTCTATCTCAGCTCTTGGAGTGATCCCAGCAGAGGCAGAGGCGACTTCTTTTACAAACAAAATCAACATCATGTTCCCTCTTGATCCAACACAACAATACAAGAGGTAGCTATAACTTTGGAGCTACTGTTTCCAATATTAGTGTGCTGTCGGCAACATTTCCTTCTTACTGACTCTGAAAAATCCTGGTTGTACCATAACTTTAGCAAGCCAAGGACTATGTTCTTTGAACAATAATCCTTCACTTTCTGCTTTGAGAAGAAAAAGGAGGCATGAAAGAAAATATAGTTTTGACTCAGGTGGAATTAAAGTTAAACTATAATCTCTATTGTTCCTTCTTTACATAGAAAACATCAATAATGCCCTAGCCGGTTTGGCTCAGTGGATGGAATGTTGGCCTGTGGACTCAAGGGTCCCAGTTTTGATTCTGGTCTAGGGCATGTACCTTGGTTGCGGGCATGTCTCCAGTAGGGGGTGTGCAGGAGGCAGCTGATCGATGTTACTCTCTCATCGATGTTTCTAACTCTCTATCCCTCTCTCTTCCTCTCTGTAAAAAAAAATCAATAAAATATATTTCAAAAATAAAAAATAAAATAAAACATTGATAATTGAATTAGAATAAAGGGAGAGCATTCATTAGACAAGAAATAAGTGAGCCACCAAATGAATTGATTTTTATTTCACTTCCTTGCAGTGACCTTACCCACTCCCTGTGGAAGGGCTAATACTCCATGAAATGAAAAGACACTGCATCATTCTTATACTAGATGTCTGAAATAAAGGGTTGTGTGTACAAGTGTGTGTGTGTGTGTGTGTGTGTGTGTGTGTGTGTGTGACTGAAGCCTGATAAATTGAAAGAAACGCTTTCATGCACAATGAATTGTAATGATGGCATGCTAGTAAACACATCATTTGTTCTACTTCTAGGTTTCCTTTTGACCTTTTAGTAAACCTTGAACAAATTAATTATAGAAGTTCTACTATAAGTGTCCATGATATTATTTTAGGTCTCCTGTCAAATATGCTAAGTGTTTAATATCAGACGCTGAACCAAGGAACATACAAGTAAATGTGGAAGAACGTTCTTTTACTTCCAGGTTGAAATGTACACATGTAATAACCTTAAGCTTAGACACCATATCAACTCATCTTTAGGTAGTCCAGAGCCTAGACACAGGGTAGATCCTCAACACTGTTTTCTAGAATGCAGTTCAAAAGTTTTAATATTCTCCACAAACAGAACAGGGAATTTCAAATTCCTTTAGATGGAACTTAGAGTTCCCAGAGATTCTTAAGGGTTCTGCTTTTCAAATCTATAGTTATGTCAAGTAAGGCTATTGGTGATTCAGAGCAGAGATAGAAGTCATCAAATATGCCAGAAATAATATTTAAACCATATGCAGTTATTTAAAGGATTTTCAACTTGTGGAGCTATAAAATCTGGACTGTGCTCTTTAAGAACTGTGAGAGTCTGGGTATTAGGAAGCTATTTGGACTTATCACTAAGGATAAGGTGCAAGCCTTCTTTCTACAAATCACTCACAAGCAATCAATTGGAGCAGAACTTGTTGAAATTGTCTTTTAGAAACAGTTAACCAAAGAAGCATATTAATAAAGGCTTTTTTGCAATGGAAAGAAATCCCCTTTTCTGCTGCTGCTATTGATCCAAGGAACTTAGAAAATACTGGAACATTGATTTAAGCCTCATTTCAGGTTAGTTATCACAGGACATTCCATCCTAATACAGAACCACACCTGATGCAGCCTTTCAGAGTTTAACACCTGTCTTCCGAAATGATATGCCAGAGGTCATCATCACCCCTACTTATATTTATTGAGAGTCTACCAGAGTAAGGCATTGTGCTCAGGGCTGATGCAAAAATTATATCTGAAACAAATAAACAAACAATATTCTTGCCCTTAACAAGCAACCATTTGATCCTAAGAAACCCAAAGCATCAATCAGAAAGAAGTATGTTCATAGCAGCACAATTTGCAATAGCTAAGATCTGGATACAGCCCAAGTGCTCATTGGTAGACAGTAGACAAGTGAATAAAAAAGCTGTGGTACATTTATATCTTGTAATACTCTACAGCAGTAAGAAATAAGAATCTCTTACCCTTTGAGACAGCATGAAGAGACTTGGAGAGTATTATGCTAACTGAAATAAGCCAATAAGAAAAATACAAGTACCACATGATGTGGAATCTAATAAACAAAATAAACTGATGAACAAAATAGATCCAAAGACATAGAAGCATGGGACAGACTGCTGAATCTCAGAGGGAAGGTGGGGTTAGGTGGGTGGGAAGAGATCAATCAAAAACCTTGGAGGCATATATGTATAACCCATGGACACAGACAATAAGGTGGTGAAGGCGTGGGGTGGGGAAAGAGTTAGAAGGAGTCATGGGGAAAGAAAGGAGACATATGTAATACTTTCAATAATAAGTATATATATTTAATATATTTTTATTGATTTCAGAGAGAAAGGAAGAGAGAGAGAAACATCAATGATGAGAGAACCAATGATCAGCTCGATCTCCCACTGGGGATCTAGCCTGCAACCCGGGCATGTGCCCTTGACCAGAATCAAACCTGGGACCTTCTGGTCCGCAGGCCAATGCTCTATCCTCAGAGCCAAACCAGCTAGGGCTAAATATATATTTTTTTATAAGCAACTATTTGATCTGAAGAGATAAGCATTAAAGCATATACTAGGCACTTAGTTATTTGGTTCTATAAAGGGAAAGTGTAAGCTAAAAGCAAAGTAAGTGTTTTTCTGGTGAAATAATGTTTTGCCTGAAATCTGAAGTATGACTGTAATTCAAAATTGGTTTCTGCTCTTGGGTCTGAGATACCACAAATAGTAACTTGCTCTGAGTCTCTTTTTCAAGATTTGAATTTCCGAGTTACGGTAGTTAAAAAATTATTCCATCATTCTTCCTAATAAGTCCTTTTATGACTTAACTGGAACTTGTTCTCTCTTCTTTCAAGATGGTGGGAAGAGAGGAAAACAACAGAAGAATGTGGGGAGACAATGAATTCAATTCTATTTTTTAAACCTATAAAGTAATAACTACATCTTAAGATAGCTAAACATGTAAAACACAAACAGGTCAGAGTAGTCACTCAGAAGGGCAGGTTCCCCAGGGGATTTGTTATGTAATAACACAGTGGTAATTCCAGCAAGAGCTTCAACCACGATGCATACAGGTTCAGGGCGGTGTGACCTGGGGATGGATTTCCAGAGGGAACATTAGATAGTTTCAGGTTTCACATGATCCCATCTCTGGGAAGGACCATAGATAATCAAGTGCAGTCTAAGAGCCTTGTGCAGCAGGCAGGGGGAAGAGCAACACCTTTGGGGGTGTTGGCATTAAGGAGCCCTGTGTACCCACAGGCAGATGTGGCCTGGGCCTTAGGAGGTGACAATAGTCAGGTGAGGCACTGGCTACAGTACATTAGTCAGAGTCCAGGCTCTGGGATCATACTGCTTGAACTCCTGCCTTTCGTAGCTGTGTGACCTGGGGAAGCTTTATTAACTTCTCCAAACCTAAGTTTTCTCATCTATAAAAGCTGATAATAATAATTGTGAGTCACAGGGCTGATGCAGGGATTAGTAAAATTATACTAATGATATTAAAAAACTAAACCTTAAATTTATACAATGTTGGATGTCAATTATATCTCAATTTTAAAAAAACAAGGCTAAAGCACTCAGATACACTCTATACTAATAAAAGGGTAATATGTTAATTAAACCAGGGGACTGGACTTCCTTCTGGACACCACCACAGTGGTAGGGGCTGAGGCAGAGGTGGTTAGGGGCAATCAGGCCAGCAGGGGAGGGCAGTTGGGAGCTATGAGGCCAGCAGGGGAGTGGTTAGACAGCAATCAAGCCAATAGGAAAGCAAGTGGTTAGGAGCCAGCAAACCTGGATTGCAAGAGGGATGTCTGAGTGCTGATTTAAGCCTCATCCCTGGCAGTCGGACATCTCCCAAGGGCTCCCAGATTAGAGAAGGTTCAGGCAAGGCTGAGGGACACACACACCCCCATCCCCATACATGAATTCTGTGCACTGGGCCTCTAGTATAATCATAAAGAACCACATCTTAAGAAATTGAATTGTATTGTATTACTATTAGCATTTTATTTTACTAGTGGCCTGGTGCATAATATTCATGTACATTAGAAGGGAATTTATTAAAGGAAATATTTTAATATTGCTATTTGCCCTTTCTCTATAATAGAATTGTCAGAGATGAAAGAAAATTAGTAAAATGTATATGAAAATCTTCCTCTTGTCAGAGTTTGGGTGCACCGCCAGACCCACAGTCAAGACTCCGCCCATCCATGCACACCTCAAAATCGTGTGAGACCCAGACCTGACCAGCTTCACCCCCATCAAGCCCTGCCAAATGGGGGGAGAGGGGGTTGGTGCAGCCTCATGTCCCCTGTCAAGAACCCTGTGTTGGGATGGAGCCTCAGGGCCCCCATCAAACTTTGCCAGGTGGAGGGCGGAGGATATGGCCTGAGGTCCCCAGCCCAGCACCAGGGCAGAGACCACAACTTGAGGTCCCTCATCAAGCCCCGCTGGGGTGGGGTGGGGGGGTGCAGCCTGAGGTCTCCTATCAAGCCCTGCCAGGTGGGCAGGGGGCACAGCCTCAGGTCCCTGCTGGTCGCTTATTAAGGCTCGTTATGGGAACCCGCCTCTGCTGTGAGCATAGCCATCTTGTGATGGTGTGAGGGTCAATTTGCATATTACCTCTTTATTATATAGGATTACTGCCAATTTAGCCAGGACTTATTGGATTTCTTAAAACATAAAATAAAATAGCACTAGGCACCCCCCACCGTCTTATTATTTTCATGAAACCACGAGTTTCAGTCTAAGTTGCAAATATGATTCTTGATTCTTGCCCAAAGTTCACCCAGGATCCTTCCCTATCGCTTCTTTCTTTGCAGGACATAAAAAGGTCCTTCTAAATGCCAATTTCAATTTTCTTGTCTGTCACTCTCTTTTATGCAAGCAATACTCCAGCCACTTCAGCTCATTTGCAATTTCCCAAATGAACTCTGTAATTCCAAGCTTCCATGCTTTTGGCTATGCTCTTACACCTGTCTGTAAGGCTTCTTTTTCCTCTATCGTCCCCAAACCCTGTAGTTCATTTTGGCAAATTTCTGCTTCTCTGACAATCAATGGTTTGTTCATCCACCACATTCTCACTAAAACCCTCACTGGCATTTCTAAACATAGTTAATTTCTGCCCCATTAACATTTAAGAAATCTAGCACTTACTTATCAATGTTTTAGTCCCTTCTGTAAATGTCCATCACCCACTAGACTGTAAAATTCTAGGATATAAAGGACCTAACATTGATGTTTAATATATAGTTTCTAAAATGAATGTTTAGGTTCTTATGTAGTGATCTTTGATGTCATCTTATTTGAAATTGCCATAAAAGTCTTACAACCACAGATATCTTTAAGACTATGAAATTGTCTTGTTTGAAGCATTTATAGGCTCATCGAGTATAATTCTCTGTCAAGAATTCTGGAAATTTTCTCTAATTTTAAGGAGTTGTGGGTTGTGACAAGTTACAAAACTAGGGCAGGCAAAAGAAGACACAGGTCTCAATTTCAAGAATTACATCCTAGTATAAATAAAGTTTGTGATTATAAACCACAAAGAATTATACAAATGGGTACTTATCTATCATCATCTCACAGCATCAGCTAAGTATCTCCCGCAAGTAAAAAAGCTATACTTCTTCCACTTAAAAATATTAGTTTATAACGTAATAGTTTCATAATAGAGTCAATGACTCTAAGGCTGCTTAATTTAATGTCAATGTTTGCCTTGAGACTTATGTGTGTTCAGAGTAAATTTTAGGTACTATTTGAATAATAAAAATAATAGGAGATTCTTAAATATTGAAATGTTAATAATCATATTCTAAATGTGCCCCCTAAATACACATATGAATAACACCAGCAGAGAAAATAATACAAATGTGAAACTTAGAAAATTTATATTGTCTTAGATTTATGTTCTTTACATATCAGAACTATCACATTTGTCAAGAAATCATATTTTTTCTAGATGCTTATTTATTCCTCATTATGTTCATTACTGACTGCTTCATTATTATAATCAGATTAGTACAGTTTGTCTGAAATATGAAAAGTATTATTATTACATTAAATTTATTTTGCTTTTAATTTGCATCTCATAAATTCTTCTTATCTCATAAAATTCTAAATTATGTTAATATTTTATGCACAATTTGACATTATTGAGGCAGAACAAGTTGACAAATTAGCATTTATGAGAAAAACAACTATCAGAAAAATACAAAACTAAACATCATATCAGAAAAAAAAATGTAAATACAAAGGTTGGAATTTCCAGATTTAGCAAATAAAAATACAAGACACCAGTTTTGTTTTGTTTTTCAGTTTCTCTGAGCAGATTTTTAAGGTTTTATTTGGAGCTGCATACATGCCTTGAGGTGGAATCAGTAAATTCTAAAGTAACAGTTTATTCAGCAGTTCTAAAGTAATGGACAAAGTAGTTGGTGATTTAGCAGTATTCAAGCTATTGGCATAAAAACCACTGACATCAAAAGTAAATAGGCTCTCCCAGAGGAACTATGTCTTTCATAAGTGACAGAAGTCAATTCAAGCATTAAAAAAAAAAGTGCCAGCATGTTCATAGATGCAAGGGCCTTGTGCAGTCTCTGCAACCAGTTCCACTGTTTCTCAGAGAGATATTTGTCATCTTCATTCCCCTTCCTCACATTCTACAGTCTGTGTCTCCACACTCGCTGTTTTCCATCCACCGTTTCACTTAAGCAGTGTTTTCCACATATGTCTTGAAGGATGATCTCCAACCTCGTGCCATAAACGTGCATGACTAATTTCATAGAGATATTTTCTAATGCACCTTTCCTTATTTTCAGGTTTGAACAAACTTTTAATGTCATGGTTGTCGCTGTATCTGCATACATATCATGGGAAGGGTTCACTAACCATTCTAATACCACCTTTCCTGGTTCCTGTGATGCAGTAATATTTTTTTTCACTTTTAAAACACGTTTTTTCTTGAATTTCTAACTCTTCTATATCATTTGTCAACTCCTGTGTCTGGCAATAGAGCAAATTAAAAGGACCACTACATGAAATGGCATGGGTCTGCTTCTCAGTGCTGATGACCGTGTGAGTATCATTGGAGAGATCACAAGGAGAACATACTAGGTGAAAATCAAAATTTCTTTTAAAAAGTATTTGTTTTAACAAGTAAATCTTTTAACAAAATTTCTTTTGACAAGTATTTCTGGCCTTGTTCTGGTTGTTTGTTTGTTGGTTTGTTTGTTTTTTGCCTGATAAATAGCCCATGACCTTAACTAATTTTTCACCTCTGAAGTTCAAGGTCATGTTGCTTCTGTATTCCAAGGATTATGAACCTCTATGTGAACTTCATTATCTTCATATTCTCAAATCAGGGCTGCTTTCAATCTGGCCATTTATTTCTGTTCTCCCTAGATTAATATCACATGAGGTGGTTTCAAAGGATGAATAAATTCACTGGTTTGCCCTTAATCTGTGTTATTGAAGTAATCAACAGATATCTTCAATGGTAGTTTCTGTCCAGACCTGGTAGTGATATATTTGGGTTCAGACATGATATGCTGGCAAGCATCCCTTCTACCCAGTACCTTGCTATCATGACCCCATTCCTCTTACCAGTGAACCAACTTTTCAAGAGCTCCTGGGTACGCCACTTTGCACCATGTCTGGAGACACCATTCTAATGCTGAATCCAATGTCATCAAAACGATCCATGCTCTTAAGATTACTAATGTGTTTGAACACAAAGAAATTATTGATGTTGATCTGTTTGCTGATTTTGTTACTCCTGGTATTGATGCATATCTGGTACATGGCCAAACACTTCTTGACCAAAAACAATGCATAGTCTACTAGTATTGTAATGTCATGGAGATCTGGTCATTCTGTCAGGATTCATCTAAAATCAAGAGCCCTTCCAAAAGCAAAGACAGGAATGAGACTTCGTCCTCTTTGCTTTGCAATATTGTGAACCGTGTTACAGAATCTTGCTTCTTGCTCTTCATGCTTCGCATAAGTAGATTCAATGATAAGAATATCAGGTCTAATGTTAGGAATGTCAGCTGCCACTCAGTGTCCATATCCTTGTCTTGAGAAACCACCTGTATATAAAAGCTTCACTCCTATGATTTCAATCGTGAACATGGCAGCTCCTAAAACATGGCCCATGTGGCAATATCAAAACTTGATTTTTGCAACTTCCTTAACTTCAGGAAAATCGATGGTTTCAGTTTTGTCCATCCTCTCTTTCACATCTGTCTCAGTATACTGCATGTGGTCCACTGATACATTACTGACTGAGCGAATCCATTTATAAATAGCTTTTGTAGCATGAGTCATACGTGTTCTTCCTTTGAAACTTGTCTTCTGTAAAAATCAGGGTAAAATTCCACAGAGATGCAAATGGATGACTGATTAGTAGGAGATTAATCTCAGCTGGGTCAATTAAATCCATAAAAGGGAGAGCATCCACAGGGTGCCAGGGTGGATCCCACAGTTCAACATTATTTTTCTTCCTTTGAGCTCCAGAATAATAAATGATCTTCCTACTTTTTTTGTCCAGCCCCAAGGGGTCAGATCAGCAGCTGATCATTCTCCACAGGAATCTCGGACATCTCAGAAGTTTAGAAGCGAAGCAGGGTGAGGGACAGGCTGTGAGAGCCTTTCTAAATTAGAAGCACAGCCACAGGGAACCAAAGAAGGAACTACCCAGTTACATTTAAATTACAAATATTGTAAAAAGCCATCCTTTGTAGCATAGGTTTGTCCTATGTAATATTTGGGACATTCTTGTGTTAAAAGAATATTCATTGCTTATCTAAAATTTGAATTTAACTGTGTGCCTTGTATTTTACCTGGCAAGCCCAACGAAGGTGAATTTATAGCCTGGCTGGTGTGGCTCAGGGTTGAGCATTGACTTATGAGCCAGGAAGTCACAGTTCGATTCCTGGTCAGGGCACATGCCTGTGTTGCAGACTCAATCCCCAGTATGGGTTGGTTGTGCACGAGGCAGACAATCAATGATTCTTTCTCATCATTGATGTTTCTATCTCTCTCTCCCTCTCCCTTACTTTCATGAAGTCAATAATAAAAATATATTTAAAAATAAAAATAAAGGTGAATTTATAAGTATTAATGTATCATCTATTATAATTTCATCTGTTATTCATCAAAATATTTTATGTAACCAAGTCAAATTTCACGCACTCAAAAGCTATGACTTTCTGCTAGACTCAGAGAATATTGCTTCTTCCAAATTTATTCAATAGGGGTTTTACCTTTATTTAGGGACAAACTTTTTAGAAAAGACAGTTGGGAGCATTTATACTTCTAGGATAGCAGCAACAAGCAAGGAAATATTTATTAGCTATTAAGGATTTAACATGCATGAGCCAGGTGGTGTGCTAAATCTTGTACACTCATTATCTTATTAATCCTCATAATGAACCTCTGAGTGAGTGCTGTTGTAGCCATTTCACAGATGAGAAAACTGAGATAGGAAAGGACAAGTAGCTTGACTAAGGTTGCAGAGACTCAGTGGGGAAATTAGACCAGAATTCAGACCTACCCAACCATGTCAGTCTCCACAGTGCTAAGCTGCCCTTTCTTAAAAAATAAAAAATAAAAAATAAATCCTTATACACCATGACCAAGTATGATTTATCCCAGAGATGCAAAGATGGTGCCATATCAGCAAATCAATAAATGTAATACATCACATAAACAAATTGAGAGATTTAAAAAAATCACATAGTCATATCAATTGATGCAGAAAAAGCATTTGACAAAATCCAACACCCTTTCTTGATAAAAACCCTCAGCAAAATGGTAATAGAGGGATGATCATAATAAAATGATACTGGGGAGATAAGGACACATATATAATACTTTAATCAATAAAGAAAATTTTCTTTTTAAATTTTCACCAGAGAGAAACATCAATCAGTTGCTTCCTGCATATGACCCAACCAGGGATCAAACCTGCAACCTAGTTATGTGACCTGTATAGGAAGATACTCCAAACAACTGAGCCACATTGGCCAAGGTTGCGGCTCTTTCTTCCTGTCCTTCAGGAAGTACCCCTTCTACCACACATACCACAGCCCACTCCCTTAATGTTGTGATATTTAAGGATGGCCAGATCCTGTGTGATACCATTTGGGTGCCCCATAACCCTACCACCAAAGGCCATAAGAAGGCATCCTAGGATTCCTGAGTACCCCTGATAGTGAGCATGATGTGTGGGTACAAAGAGAAGTGGGCCAAAGGATTTCTGATTTGGTTCCAAATCAGGCAGTTTGCTTCCAGCATTTTGTTCTTAACTAGTAGGCTCTTGTTTGGGGCTTTTTTTTTTTAATTGATTAAAGTATTGCACATATGTCCATATCCCCCCATTACCCACCCCACCCCCTGCTTATGCCCTCACCACCTGGTGTCTGTGTTCATTGGTTATACTTGTATGCATGCATACAAGTCCTTTGGTTGATCTATCCCCCTTCCCCTACCCTTCCCTACCTTCCCGCTGAGATTTGATTCTCTGTCTCTGGATCTGGTTTTGTTCATCAGTTTATGTTGTTCGTTATAATCCACAAATGAGTGAGATCATGTGATATTTATCTTTCTCTGACTGGATTATTTCGCTTAGCATAATGCTCTCCAGTTCTATCCATGATGTTGCAAATGGTAGGAGATCCTTCCTTTTTTACAGCAGCATAGTATTCCATTGTGTAGCTATACCACAATTTTCTAATCCACCCCTCTGCTGATGGTCACTTAGGCTGTTTCCAAATCTTAGCTATGGTAAATTGTGCTGCTATGAACATAGGAGTGCATATATCCTTCCTAAGTCATGTTTCTAGTTTCTTGGGATATATTCCTAGAAGTGGGACCACTGGGTCAAATGGGAGTTCCATTTTTAGTTTTTTGAGGAAACTCTCCACAGTGGCTACACCAGTCTGTGTTCCCACCAGCAGTGCAAGAGGGTTCCTTTTTCTCCGAATCCTGGCCAATACTTGTCATTTGTTGATTTGTTGATGATAGACATTCTGACAGGTGTGAGATTTTGTTTTGATTTGCATCTCTCAGATAATTATCGACTCTGAGCATGTTTTCATATGTTTTGGCCTTCCTTATGTCCTCTTTCAAACAGTATCTATTTAAGTCCATTGACCATTTTTTGATTGGGTTGTTTACCTTCCTTTTGTTAAGTTGTATGAATTCCCTGTACTAGTAAATGTTGGAGATTAAACCCTTATCAGGGATAATATTGGCAAATTTGTTCTTTTTGTTGTTTTAACTGTTTCTTTTGCTGTGCAGAAGCTTTTTATTTTGATGTAGTCCCATTTGTTTGTTTTCTCTTTAGTTTCCATTGCCCTAGGAGCTGTATCAGTAAATATATTGTTTCGGCAATGTCTGAGATTTTGCTGACCATGGATTCCTCTAAGATTTTTATGGTTTCTGATCTTACATTTAAGTCCTTTATCCATTTTGAGTTTATTTTTGTCTACAGTGTAAGTTGATGGTCTAGTTTCATTTTTTTTTCCATGTATTCATCCAATTTTTCCTATATCATTCAGTGGATTGTCTTGACTTCATTGTATGCTCTTGCCTCCTTTGTCAAATATTAATTGAGCATAGTGGTTTGAGTTGATTTCTGGGTTCTCTACTTTATTCCATTGGTCTATATGTCTGTTCTTGTGTCAGTACCAGGCAGTTTTAAGAACAGTGGCTTTGTAATAGATCTTGATATCTGGAACTGAGATTATCCTACTTTATTCTTCTTTCTCAGGATTGCTGCAACTATTCAAAGTCTTTTTTTATTCCAGATAAATTTTGGAGGGTTCATTCTAGGTCTATGAAATATGCCACAGGTATTTTAATGGGGAGTGCATTGAATTGGTAGATTGCTTTGGGTCATATGGACATTTTAATGATGTTGATCCTATCAATCCATGAACATGGTATATTCTTCCATCTGTTTACATCTTCCTCTATCTCTTTTTTCAGTGTCCTATAGTTTTATGAGTACAGGTCTTTTACCTACTTAGTTAAGTTTATTCCTATGTATCTTAACCTGCTAACCGGGGAGTTCCCTTTTTGATTACGCAACCTGTAATAGGCGCATACTCTTTCACTTACGTGTCAGTACGTCACGCTCGGAGGACGTAATTTCATATGATTATTATTTTTTTATTTATACTTAATTAAAATAAATTATATAGATATTTATTTATTTATATATTAAAGCACAAAGGAAAATACAAAATTACAAAAAAATAGAAAAGAATACCAACAAAAAAATGGAAATATCGAATTAAAAAATTATAAATTTTACAAACAACTATAAAGATTACAAAAAATATATACCATCCCTCTCAGGGCGCAATATATATTTCCAGGACGTATTCATACGTCCTACCTATTTCCTATAGTTTACATTTGATGTATTTATACGTCCCGCTCACTTAACAGGTTAATATTTTTGGTGCAATGGTAAATGGAATTTTTTAAAAAAATCTCTTTCTATAAATTTGTTATTGGTGTATAAAAATGCCATTGATTTCTTGGCATTAATTTTGTATCCTGCTACATTGCCAAATTCATTTATTAGGTCTAATAATTTTTTATGGAGTCCTTAGGGTTTTGTATGAACAGTATCATGTCATCTGAGAATAATGATAATATTATTTCTTCAATTTTTATGCCATTTATTTCTTCTTCTTGTCTGATCTTTGTGGCTAACACTTTCAGTACTATGTTGAAGAGGAGTGGTGAAAGTGGGCATCCCTGTCTTGTTCCTGTTTTTAGAAGAAATTATTTTAGTTTTTGCCCATTGAGTATGATGTTGGCTGTAGATTTGTTATATAAGTTTTTATTATGTTGATCCCTCTATTCCCATTTTGCTGATTGTTATCAGAAAGGGATGTTGGACTTTGACAAATGCCTTTTCTGCATCAATTGATATGATTATGTGTTTTTTGTCTCTCAATTTGTTTGAGAGATATATTATGTTTATTGATTTGTGGATATTATACCAGCCTTACATTCCTGGAATAAATCCCATTTGGTCATGGTGTATGATCTTTCTAATGTAATGCTAGATCCAGTTTGCTAGAATTTTGTTGAGAATTTTAGCATCTATGTTCATCAGGGATATTGGCCTGTACTTCTTTTTCTTTGTAGTGTCTTTATCTGGTTTTGGAATTAGAGTAATGCTGACTCATAGAAAGAGCTTGGAAGTATTCCTTCCTCTTGAATTTTTTTTGGAATAGTCTGAGATGGATTGGTTTCAGTTCTTCTTTGAATGTTTGATAAAACTCCTCTGTGAAACCATCTGGTCCAGGGCTTTTGTTTGCTGGAAGCTTTTTTATTACAGCTTCAATTTCATCAGTAGTTACTGGCCTATTCAGGTTTTTTCTTCTTCCTTTTTTGGGACTATTTTATTTCTAATGATAGTATTGACTAATTTTTGCACTTGATTACAATTGAATCCTTCATGTTGAGGGCATGAAGTTGAGCACATTTTTTGAAGTTTATAAAGGTCAGACCTTGAGGAGAGCTCAAAAGTCACTTTGTGTCCCTTGCTCAATAATATCCACAGCTCATTTTGTGCCAGAAATTCACCAGTGCATAATAAAAGGTCAATATTCAGTGACCAGAGTTGGCTCGAATGCCAAAAGTTTGGAGCAAGGGCATACCAGGCTTCCGAAGTACTTTACACAAGGCTGCCAGAGGATTAGCTGCAGGTTCCTGTGCCAGGTTCACTTAACAGGAACATGGCAGGCTGTGGACACTAATTGGTTCTCACAGTATTTTGGGTGATATAAAAATACAACTGCAGGAAACAGAATTTCCCCTTCGATTGTGACCCGCTCCTGCAAATACAATACACTTTACAGATTCTGATTTTTATTTATGAGAATTTTATTATTGGCATCAAATTTTAAAATATATATCAACCTCTTCTCGATGCTATAAGGCTTATATTCCTACAACAGTTATCACTAAATGCAATAGTAACAGCATAATGCTATATCCTTTCTCCCATCTTATAAATTCATTGTTGTGTTCCATGATCACCTATTTGGACCTGGTTTGTTTTCAGCTCAACATTTCTTTCACACATTGTATGTATGTATGTATACATGTGTGCTTGTATACACTTGTTTCTATATATGCACATATATGAAAGTGATTTAATTTCCATTTTTAGTCTATGCTATAATTTCCATATTATATATATATATATATATATATATATATATATATATATATATGTTCAAAATTATAAGATTTTTATAAAATCTTATCATCTGAGTCCCTGAAACTTAGAAAAATGCACAGACTACTGTATAATAGCTCTCAAATGCGCACAGAACCCACACCTAGATTCTTTGGGCAAAAAATCACGATCTGAGAGCCATCCAGATAAAAAGCAGGGCAAAGAGAAATGAGAGTCTAAAAGGAGAGAAGGAGTATACTCACCAGCCCACTCTACCTCCAAATACCTTTGCTAAGCAACCTCATAACCAACTGACAATAAAGTCGCCAAAAGATTATGGTAACTATGTAGCTAACTCTTAGATTGCACTTACTGTCTTCCAGGCACTATGCTGTACCCTTACAAATGCTGGCATGTTTCATCCTCGTTAACAACCTCAGGACAAATTATCTGCCTGAATCTTTCTTTCCAAGAAATATTCTGTCTAAAAAAAGAAACCTCCTTTCTCATTTTCTTTTAATTATTTCCAAAGCAAGTATTTCAGAAATATCCCTTTCCTTTCCATACCTTTGTGGCCACTAAGAAGAAAGTTAGCCTGTGCCCCTTTAAGTCCTTTTGTCAAAATGGTCTTTAGGAGGCTACTAAACTCACAGAAAATGCCTATGGGCTATGGATTGTGGTCCTGGGTGCCAATCTCACCTCCCAAATAGGAAGTCAGGTCCTACTCCGGGTCAGGAGATAACCAGGGGATCTCCACAGAAGCAGTGCAAATAACCCACCTGTACGCACACAGCGGCATTATAAGAAGTCAGGAGTGGCCAGCACTCACGACGTGAATCAACAAAATCCTGACAAAAAGGAAATATTTGATATGAAAACCATAAAGGATTTAAATATTCTTTGTAAATTACAAAAGTGCCGATGTGAGGACTAGTCTGTTGGCATGCTTGATAATGTGATTTAGTATTAACCAATATAAATCATATGGGAAATAAATTATATATTATAAATTAGTTTGATTTGTATCATAGTGGTGCAGTAAACACCACGAACAGAAACCAATGGCAATATTTTACCTGCTAGAACCATATTGCCAGAAGTAATCATTGTAACTGTCAGTGCACCTTTTAGATTTACCTTTCTGTGACCATTAACACTTTGTCTCAGTTTTCAAGCTTTCTTTGTTAACTACTAGTTAGACTGAGAACTTTCAACACAAGTAATTGTTATGATTTTTAAGTGATGACAGAATAGGTCACTGATTTCCTTTGTTACCGAAAGCAGCCTAACTAGGGAATGAAGGCATATTTTTGCAAACTACTTGTTTTCATAGTACATAAGCTCTCTCTCTCTCGCTCTCTCTCTCTCGCTCTCCCTCTCTCTCTCTCTCTCTTTTCCTCTCTCTAAGCATGTCATTGGGTAAAGATTAACAAACAAAAAGACCAGGTGTGGAATATAATATGTTAAATAAATTCTTAAGTACTTGTGTACATAAGAGGCTGATAAAAGTCTATATTATATTATATTATATTATATTATATTATATTATATTATATTATACTAGAGGCCCAGTGCATGAAATTTGTGCAGAGAGGGATGTTCCTCAGCCCAGCCTGCACCCTCTCCAATCTGAGACCCCTTGAGGGATGTGCAACTGCCTGTTTAGGCCGATCCTGGTAGGACTGCTGGCTCCCAACTGCTTGCCTGCCTGCCTTCCTGATTGCCCCTAACTGCTTCTGCCTACCAGCCTGATCACCCCCTAACCACTCCCCTGCCAGCCTGTTTGCCCCTAACTGCCCTCCCCTGCAGGCCTGGGTCCCCCCCAACTGCTCTCCCCTGCAGGCTTGATCTCCTCCAACTGCCCTTCCTTGCACACCTGGTCCCTGCCAACTGCCCTCCCCTGCTGGCTATCTTGTGGCAGCCATCTTTGTTCACATGGGGGCAGCCATCTTTGACCACATAGGGGCAGCCATCTTGTGTGTTGGATTGACAGTCAATTTGCATATTACTCTTTTATTAGATAGGATAGAGGCCTGGTGCATGGGTGGGGGCTGGCTGGTTTGCCCAGAAGGGTGTCCTGGATCAGAGTGGGGGTTTCCTTGGGGCATGGGACGGCCTTGGCCAGGGGCCTGTGGTGATTTGCAGACAGGCCAAGCTCCCTGGTGATCCAAGCAGAAGCCCTGATATCTGAAATTTATTTATCTTCTATAATTGAAACATTGTAGCCTTGAGTGGAGGCCAGGGCCTGCCAGAGTGGGCAGGAAGCATGGCTTCCTTCATTGCTGGGGACACCCAAGCCTCCTGCTCACTCTAGCTGCAGCCATCTTGGTTCGGTTAATTTGCATACTTGCTCCTGATAGGCTGGTGGACTTGGCTTGTGGGTGTACCAGGGGTACAGTCAATTTGCATGTTTCTCACTTTTTAAATATATTTTATTGATTTTTTTATAGAGAAGAAGAGAGGACAGAGAGTTAGAAACATCAATGAGAGAGAATCATTGATCAGCTACCTTCTGCACGCCCCCTACTGGAGATGTGCCCGCAACCAAGGTACATGCCCTTGACAGGAATCAAACCGGGAACCCTTGAGTCCGAAGACCGATGCTCTATCCACTGAGCCAAACCAATTTTGGCATGTTTCTCTTTTATTAGTGTAGATTACATTATATCATATATTCTAGCTACATGGTTTTTTTTTTTCCTTTGACACCTGATTACAAAGTTTTTATTTAGATTCCTCAGATTACTCTGAATTATATTTTTCTGCCATTGTATTTCAAGGGCTTGTATTTTGTATATCACTAAATTCAAGAAGCGCCTGGTTGCGGGTGACAGTGAATTTAAAACATAAATGTTATATTAACAGAAATCCATTGGTAGAATTTAAAACCTGAATTACCTAGGAATTATGTAAAGGTAACCAAATATAATGATAAGAGAATTAAGGATAACTATGTTCTAGTCTCCCTTCACAGCATATTACATACTGTTAATTATTTAATCCTCACAACACAATGAGATCGGTACTATTATTAGTGCTGGGTTAGAGATGAAGAAATTAAGACTAACATATAGTAAGTAGGCAGGAAATGATTCAAATCCATGGGGCCATACTTCTAATCTTTATTCTACTGTTCCTCGTCCATGAATCTATGCAGGGACACTAGTGTGTGTCTAGGAGTATGGAGCTTCTGGAAAATACTAGACTGGCCAAGAATGAGTTCCAATTTCAGATTAAATGGTTAATCAAGGAAGACTTTGTAAAAGATCAGATTTGGAGCCTGGCCAAGTGGCTCAGTTGGCTAAGCACCCTGTGCACCGAAACATTGCCAGTTCGATTCCTGGTCAAGGCACATACCTAGGTTGCAGATTCAGTTCCATATTGATGTTGCTCTCTCTCTTTTTTTCTCCTCCTTCCTCTCTTTAAGTATGTCCTTGAGCGAGGATTAACAAACCAATCAACCAACAAACAACCAAAAGGCCAGAGGTAGAATATAATGGGTGACATAAGTTCTTGGGGACTTGGGTAGCAGATACTTTTTAAGAATAGGGAGCTTTTCTAAAAGAGAGCCACTAGATGTTAAGTGGAACAGAAAGGGAAAAGGGTTACTTGTAAGCATAGATGGAACTCCCTAAGGCACAAGGGAGTAGGTCTTTCAAGTACAGAGTAAGAACTTTGGATTTGCTCCAGGAATAATGGAAAATTATGATTAAATCGGGTCATGATAGTGAAAAGGTACAGCAGTGAGAGTTAATAGCAGTGTCAGATTAATTTTAACCTGGCAAATTTAACAGAATACTGGGAAATTAATAATACCAATATTTACTGGTTTTCTTTTTACCTTTAATTGAATAAATTTGACATGTAACATATAAATTTAAGGCATAGAGCGCATTACTTAGGTATATTTGATATATTCTAATATGATTGCCATTGTAGTGACACATCACACTGCATAATTATAATACAATATTATTGTCTATATTCATTATTCTGTGCACTGGATCCCTACTGGATTCCTTATCTTCTTTTCCCTGGGAAAATGGAAGAAATAGGGCCATGCATTGGGTTGAAGAAGAAACAATTAGAAGGGACACACTTTGTTTAGCAAAACAATGGTATTAGTCTTAAAATAATAACTTATTTAGCAATCTATTACAGGAATTACTTACATAATTGTTTCTTTATAAGTGCCAAAACGTTTTGAATTTTGAAAAATACAACTAGCCAACGAATGAGTACTGATGATCCATAACTTGCATCAGAATCAACTAAGTGGCTTGTTAACACACAGACTGCTAGGCCCCACCCCAGAAGTGTCTGAGTTGGGGCCTGAGAATCTGTATACCCAACATGTTCCCAGGTGCTCCTGCTGATTCAAGTCCCAAGACAACACTTTGAAAACCACTGGTAGAATCAGAAAGGATGTATGTAACCCTATGTTCATTGCAGCATAATTTACCATAGCTAAAATTTGGAAACAGCCTAAGTGCCCATCAGCAAATGAGTGGGTTATAAAATTGTGGTACATCTACACAATGGAATACTACACTGCAGTAAAAAAGAAGGAATTCTTACCATTTGCAACAGATGGGTGGAACTGGAGACCATTATGCATCTATGGGAAATAATGAACAACATAAACTGATGAACAAAAACAAATCCAGAGACAGAGAAGCATTGATCAAACCTCAAAGGGAAGGGAGGGGAGGGTGGGGGTAAAGGGGAGATATCAACTAAAGGACTTGTATTCATGCATACAAGCATAACCAATAGACACAGACACCAGGGGGGTGAGAGCATGAGTGGGGGATGGGGGGTACAATGGGGGAATAAGGACACATATGTAATACTTAATCAATAAAGGAAAAAAAAATTTAAAAGAAAACCACTAGTAGTATAACAAGGAGGGTAAGCATTTTAAAACATCTTAAATTATTCACTTAAAAAAAACTGCACTGATGCACCATGTTTATACATAAGACTATAATACAAAGAGTAAAATAATTTAAACATAAAATCTCAAAGTACATAGGAGAGCAGAACATGTTCCAAAGACACTACAGGGATGTAATCAGCAGAGTGAAAACAAAGGACTACAAAAAGAAAAAAGAGAACAAGATGGAAGAAAAAGCCTTTTCTTTTAGTCTTAAAGAAAATATAGATGTGTGGACAGCTTTTTATCTCAATTCAGAAAACAAACTAAAAAAAGTATGATGTTTTTAATGAAACGATTGGAAATTTGAACAATGCCTAAGTAATCATATTAAGGAATTATTGCTAATTCCTTAATATGCAATTAAAGAATGCATATGGTCATAATATTGAGGTTATGTTTTTAAAAATATTTATCTTTTAAGAATAATTGGTAAAACATTGACAAATGAAATATGATAATGTCTAAGATTTGCTTCAAAGTAATATGTGGGTAATAATGATGTCTAAGATTTCCTTCAAAGTAATATGTGGGTGAAAGGGAGGGTAATAAATAGTGCAAGATTGGCCATGAGTTGAAAATTCTTCGGAGCTCAGTGGTGGGTACCTGGCAATTTATTATAGTAGTCTGTCTACCCATATATGCTTGAAATTTTCCATAATGAAACACAATAATAAACAAACTCAAAAAGTATAAGAATGATTTTTTTATGTCACTTTTAATTTTTTCAATTTTTCTTCTCTTTTTACTTTATGGCACAAAATTTTCCTGAGTTTCCAATGTTTTTCCAAACTTCATCAGACAAAAGGGTGGTGGGTAGAGTAACAGTATAGTACATAAATATCTTCCTTATGACATGGGCAGAGAAAATAAATAGCAATCAACCAGAAAATACTTAGGAGAAAAACGCTTTTCTCTCTAAATAAATAAATAAATAAATATAAATAAATAAAAATTTGAGAGGATGTAAACATAAAGCAAGAATGTTTTAAAATAAAAGGATCACTTAGCCTGTTTCTTTGAAATATACAGCGAACTTAGGGAAGCAGGAAGTTATAATAATCTCTGTCCCTTGATCCTCTCCATCTCCCATCATGTTATCAGAGTTGAGTAGTTCCATGGTATTCAGACATTCTAAAGTACTTTGTCTAGACCATACCCCTGCCAGATAACACAAAGAGAATTACAAGTTATCGAATCCTTTACAAATCACAGCATTCCAAAGGGCCATAAGCAGAGAGCCCCAGGGAAATCTTACATTCTCCGGAACCCCACGCGCAACATACTGTCCTGCTAATAAATGAGAGCCAGGCCGCACCGGCCTGAGAAGACGACACATGGCATGAACAGCCAGCAGAACCTCCACAAAGTGCTCAAGGGAAACAAATGACTTCCTTCTCCCTAAACATCCCTAACCTGCAACTTAACCTTGTCTAAAATTACCCTGCCTATAACTTGGGGCTACTTTAACTCACGCAAAAAATGTATGTTTTAATAGCAGCAACGGCTAAAATGCACTTAGTTTATACGGTAGTCTGTGCAGTTGCTTGCTGCTGGATGTTGAGGGGCTGCAAAGAGGAAGGAGATCCAGTATCTGCTTTGTGTGTATACGGCCCACCACACCTGGCTGGCTGGTTTGACAAAAGTTTACAGTTTAAAATAACAAATGTATACATGGAACAAAGTTCTCTCATTTAATTTTTAGGGTCAAATATATTTTATTCTTTCACTCTTTCTGACATACATTTAATTATTATCTGAAGTAACCACTTTTTGGTTTGCTTTGGAGTATTCTGGTTGCAAATTATCCCTGATTTTTACAGCACTGTCTCTGTTTTCAGTGTCAGGGGTAACTTGTTTTTCTGCAAAGCTACAAAGAAATGGCCCTAGTTAAGCCACTTAAACCAAGACTAGTTCATGATAGCTAACATTTTTTTAATCTCATTCAAATTATGAAAATTAATCTTAAGTATTTTTATTCTAAGTTGTACTATTGGGAATCAGCCTACTCTATAATAACGCTAATCACGTGAACATCGGTGAATGGTTTAAAATATGGAATTAATACTGAATGTTGCCCACTGAAGTTTCACCCTTTGATCTGAATCTAGTCTCAAGACCACAAATTTTTCTTTTTTTCCTCAGGCATGCCAAATACCCAGACTTTTCCAAAGATAAGTTAAGAGAACATGCAGCATCTTAACATAAATACCAATTGGATCACAACACAGTCACAAGTTAAGTCTTGAGATTGGTTTCAGAGCTGGTTTATCTGCAAGGTCAAGAGTAGTATAACATGCTGGCATGGAAAGTAGCTCCAATATGCTTTCCACTTTGAAGGATGTCCAAACATTAGTTCAATTCTAAGATATTAAAGCTTAGAGAAGTCCCATGCACTGAAAACAGTCTCCACATCACACCTTGGTTGGATCTGCAACAAAAAGATTTAGGAAATTCTGAACTCAGCACATAAATAAACTAAAAATATTTATTGACTACTAACCATGAGTAGAGTTGTCCTTATCTTAACATACCTGCTTGAGTCTCAGAGATCAAAAACACTCAGGGTGATATAGATGGGAGTAGGGTGCTTATATCCCATCATGCACTGCTCCGATCATGCTTAAGACATCTGTAGAGAACAGTCTATGACACACTGCAGTTATGAAGGCTACCTTTCTGACAAATGTCTCCAGTGAAAACTGTTGTTGTTTGATTATATTGAAATAAAATTAAATTGTTTGACAATTATAAGAGGCTATAAAACTGTCTGGGCTACTGTTTTAGAGAGCATGAAATAGGTCAGTATACTCCTTCCATGCATTCTAAGGTATAATTTGATACTTGTGTTTGTGCTCATATTTTTTTTCACTGTACTAGTATATCACAGGCATTAACCAGTATTCCATCCAAAGACAAGTGGATAGTGCTATATTAACTGCATCTTTTTACTAGTTTTCCTCCTTTTGCAATACTCTTCTCCTTTTAAATATACCTCATTTTAGCATAGTGTCAAATCTCATAAAAGTAAGAATATTTTTCTCAAAGACTTGATAAATCTGCTCAAAGCCTTTCACTGAAGTGGAACTTCTCTGTTGCTGAGAAATTGAAAGGTTTATGAATATATTCTTATTATATTATGACAGCTCATTTTTCCCTCTCATGAATACTTGAGTTTATTATTTCCCACCCATTGGCCATGAATGGCGCTGCACTCCCTGCTATTATGGGTGCTCAGACCAAGTTTAATTTCTCTCACAAGGAGAGTTGACAAAAGATCACAGGCACTAAGCCCTGGAATTACCCTAGATATTGCCCTCTGTGCTCTGCAAATGAAATCCTACAGAAGACCCTTTGGAAAAGAAGAACATGATGGTTAACACTCAGAAATCCATTTTGCACAGGGCATCGTGCGTACACACAGAGTGCGGGATGATAGGCAGAGCTGCCAGTTCCTCGATGAGAAAAGTCAGATGCTTAGCACTACACACACACACACACACACACACACACACACACACACACAAACACACACACACACACACACTGCCTCTCGCAGACGCAGGCACCCCTCCCCCTGCACTGTAGCCCCAGCCCTTCTCCCACTCATCTATCTCTCCCTCGTTCTCTTTCTCCCATGCCCTTGATTGACTACCAGGTCAGATAAGAAATTAAGACCAGTGAAATCAGAACCAGACAGCACCTGTCCCTTCTGCAGCCAGAAGAGAACTGAAATAAAGCACTTATGAAACTGCTGTGATCGTAACCTTCAAAACACTGAACTCCTCCCAGCTGTCGGCTTTCCAAACCAACAGTTCCACAATAGAGACGCTGGCACCAAGGCTCAAATCATCTATTCGTAACAGACTGCTGCCATTTTGGGACAGGGCAAAGAGTTGCACACTGTAAAGGCCTCTTTATAGCTACAAAGATTCTGAAAATAGATGTTGCTTTACCGATTTAGACTTGCTAATGGGAGGATCAGTTTGCTTCTATTTAAAATGATTCATTTGCTCGGAGGGAAAAAATGATAGTAAGTTAGTGATAAAAACTTGGAAATGTGAACAATGCTTACAATCGATCTTCATTCAGCTGACAATGGCATTTTTTTTTCTTTTTCTTACAACCAAACTATTGACATTTGTAATCAGCTACTGGATCATTTTCAATAAAGTTGAACTCTTAGCTGGAACAGTCAGTTACCTATTTCCAGCAACAGAAGAATAAGTAAGGGCACAGTTTATGTGTTCAATGACCCATCTTATATGCCTGCATGCATATTGCTAGCTAAGTTTAGTGAGAAATGTTCCAGTAATATTTTTCAGTACTTCCACAGATAACAAGATTTCATTTTTTAAACTAAGCTATTTCTACATAAGTTAAATTATATAGTAACAAATTACTAATTCATATAAAGATTTCTATCCTGGGAACTTTAAACCCATTGTCTGAATGACATGAAAAGATTTCTAACTGAATTATTATACAAATATAAAATTTGTTATTCTCAATAACAAATTTTATTTCCAAATACTAGTTAGCAGCATTTAATAGAATGCAAATGAGACGTTGTATAATTAAATGTAAGAGCCCTGCAAATAATATATGTTTTTTGATATATCAGACTTGGCCATATTTTAACTTAGAAAAAAAATATTCTATGCTACCATATTGCCATAATAATTGCAAATGGAAATTAGTCGTTTGCTAAAATGATACCAGAGACTGAAGGTAAAAATATTCAAAAGTTCTTTTAGCCAGATGTTAAATCCTCTCAAATTTGCATGTGATGTTACCAATATACATATACTCAAGAAATAAGAAAAGCCTGTAAATATTTATACACAGAAAATACATACTACCTCTAATCACTTCTCCTAATGATTTATTTTATACTCTCAATAGACAGTTTTTCAGCTGTGCTATTTTTCTTTTGAAATGGTAGATTGTTTACACTAGTACTTCAAAGTTATTTATGTAATTAGGGTTCTAGTTCTACATTGGCTTTTAAACCCAACTTCTTCTTATTCTGGAATGTCAAGCGCCCACAGAGAAACAGGACAGCGCCACACTGCGAGCTGATCCTCCCATGCGAGGCAGGCAAAGTGCGGTTAAGTACCCATACATTCGATCCGCACCTTCAGGTTTTGAATTCTGGCTCCTATACCTACCAGCCTCTCCCTTTCTCAGTTCACCCATCCTGAAATAAAGAAGATAATGGCATCTGCTTCATAGAGTTGTTGTGAAGATAGCCAAGTTAATATTTGTAAAGTGGTTGGAATAGTGCTTGGCACATAGTACATGCTATGTATATTTAAAATAATATGAGTATTCTCAACTATTACCAGGATGTAAAATATTTTAGATGTAAAATATATTTAAATAGATTTTAAGTATATTAATATCTGTGTAAGTCATTTATTTTTTGTTTTATTTTTGTTTCAATGTAATTGCAAGTTAATATAATTATAACAACAATAATAATGTAAAACATCAATAATAACATATATTAAGTATTTACTATGACTAGACACAAATTGAAGCATCATCTCACATAATCCTCCCCACCACTCTATGAGATAGATAATGTCATTACTCCTACTTTACAGATGAAGAAACTGAAATTTAGCAGAAATTACATGATTCACTCAGGTCTCAAAATTCTTAAGTAGCAAACCAGGACTTGCAAGGAAACCTAGCTGATTCCAAGACCAGTAACCAGAGCACCTCAGTTATTCCTTCTCTCTCAGTGAAAGCTTATTAAACATCTCGTCTTTCGTGGGCCATCAGGTCTTTGTACTTTGAGGACTGAACTAATTATCTCAAGCCCTCCTTGTGTACAATCATTGGCTTATATTGGTTAAATCTCATTAATAAAAACTAAAGTAGTCAGTGCCTCATCCCTGGGGATGGTTTCTAGACTTTTAGCCACACTGGGGCTTGTTTCTAGTTGGGATGAAAAGAATGCAGGACTAGCCAAAACCGGTTTTGCTCAGTGGATAAAGAGTCAGCCTTCGGACTGAAAGGTCCCAGGTTTGATTCCAGTCAAGGGCATGTACCTTGGTTGCAGGTACATCCCCAGTAGGGGTTCTGCAAGAGGCAGCTGATCGATGTTTCTCTCTCATCGATGTTTCTAACTCTCTATCCCTCTCTCTTCCTCTCTGTAAAAAAAAATAAAATAAAATAAAATAAAAACACAATAAAATATATATTTTTAAAAAATAAATTTGCTAAAAAAAAAAGAATGCAAGACTATTAACTGCTATTTGTGCGACCTTAGACAAGAAATTGAATGAATATAGCCATGAAGGTTTATTGTTTTAGTATTTGGTTGATATTTATTAACTACATTTAAATGGAAATGCTGTTGTTTAAGAAAAATATTTCCTTGAACCTAAAAATATGAAATTAAAATTACTGTCTTATTTCTCCATCTACTTAAATCATTTGAAAAGTTAACTTTTAACACAAGCCTAAACCTGATACCACATTATCACAACAGTGAAATTCATAGCCTTTGGTTTCTCATAATTTAAGAGGACACTGGTTAACATCCAAAATATATAATTAAAAGGGTATCTTTTCCTTGTCTGTTTTTCAAGGACAAATAAAAGCCTGGCATTTCTTAGTACCATGACAAGAAGCTTGGTGGCTTCAACCAGGTTAAATGGACAGAAGGAGTGTGTGTGTGTGTGTGTGTGTGTGTGTGTGTGTGTGTGTGTGTACTGCTTTATCTCCATAGAAGTTTTTCAGGTCAACTTGCTCAAGTGCTTCTCTGATGCTGAGAAAAAGAAATCAAATGCTATTGGAACAGGGGAGGTCAGGGTAAGAGATGGTGAGCGGATTCTTGTGTTCTGCTCCTGTCAACAGTCACAGAACCGGCAGCAGGACATTCCATTAAAGGTCCACGTGAAAGCCGCAGGAGAGGAGGCAGCAGAGTGGGCTGTGGACAGAAAAGACATTCCAGAGCTCCTCGGCTTTACTAATGCAAGCGGAAGAGCAGCGCAGGTCCAGGGTCTGGAAAGGAATGAGACAATGGGACCGCATGCCACCGGGAGGGTGTCCAGGAGTGTCTGTGGGGCTCACCTGTCTGTAGCTGCCACTGTGGATTATGGCCCCAGTTTCATTATGTCTTTAGCAAATGCTGGAATCATTTTTACTATTGAAAGAGAAGATGATAAACAGAATTCACTGAAGTTTTTCAAGAATAAGGACTGGCTCAGAAAAAAAAAATAATCATCTGATGAAACCAAATCCGAACAAATTATCTGCACACAAGTTATTAACAATAGCCACACACAGGACCTGCTGACTTGACCGAGTGGCAGGAAAAATGGCCTGGAGGATTATGTTCAGCTCTTCATATTCAAGAAACATTTTTTATTTGTTATATATAGGGTGTGTGTCCCCAAAATATAAACACAAATTTTGGATAATTATAAAAGCAGTGTTTATTAAAATACATTTTATTTTTAAAATTTTGGGACACCCTGTAGAATCTGGAGTCAATGTTACTAATATGTTAAATATTTTCATATATTAAAAAAATAGTTCCATATTGGGGGAATAAGGACACATATGTAATGCATTCATCAATAAAGCAATTAAAATATGTTTTATATATGCTTATCTAAATATTTACCACTCAGAAAATAAGATTTTCTGTTCCCTCAAAACCCTGGAAATACATCTATACTAGAAAATACGAATTATTTCAAAATGTAAAAGTATTCCTTTAATGCCATAAATTTGATTTGTTTTGCAAAGTCTTGAATTAGAAACCATAGCTTTTACTCAGAAACTGAGCTGGCATTTAGCAACTTGTGGTGTTGGATCTCCAAGACTTACAAGAAACGTTTGGGTCTCACTCAAAACAAACTGGTATTCAGCAACTCTCACAAAACATACTTGCTTCTTCTGAATATCAGAGAGCTACATAATTCCTAAATCTCTATGTCAAACAGTGACTCTTTACAGTGGATGTGTGGGTTTTTTCTCCCCAAATATCATAACAGATGTTTACTAAAAAACATAGTAATCATTGGTTTTTAAACCACTTTACTACAGGGCAGCCACCTCCAAAAATTATGTTAAACAGACTGGAATTTATATTAACATATCTTTCCTATAGATCATTTATATTACAAATAATACAATTTAAGTAAAAATATATAAATTACAATGTTTGCTTATTATAAGAAACTTCCATTTTTAGTTTTTAATGAAATTCCAGAACTGTTGAGATAAAAAGAAGTTTATAATATCTCTAATCTCCCGTTAAAGGAGATGGCTTTAAATAAAATTCACACAGCGATCTTACTCTAGTCTTTCACTTATATATATATGAAGACATAGGAATCTATTGCCCTTTATACTTAAAGATACACTCACTTTTTCTTGCAAAAAGGCCTATTGTCTGTAGTATTTGTAAAGAAATAAATGTTTATTTAAACATGTGATAGGTTGTATCCTAAAAAATATATTCTTTATAACAACCAATATTGGAGTCCTAAAATAGATTATATGGAAAAATAACCATTTCTCTCTTTGCATCCTAAAGTACCTCCCAGCCCCTGAGAGCCGCCTCACAGGTAAGTCAATAGGAGCTACACAGGGGACCTGAGAGAAGAATTTTGCCTCGTAAGTGTAATCCATTTATTGGTTTATGGACCAAAAAACCTCTCAGGAGTGTTACAAGCACATATGCTTTTCTTGAGTGATGAGTTTTGCGCTTGGATTTCTTATTTAATTGAAAGATGTGTAAAAACTTGTGTATAAATAGAGATCCCCGTTGGTTACACATTTCAAGAGTATCTCAAGAGTATAAATTATTCCATCAAGGGGTTGGAATAAATTATACTCAATAATTGGAATCAATTTTCCCTAGAGTAAGCACAAAAAAAAATTCCCATTAACATGGATAGTGGTTACACATAAAGCATGAGATGAAAATATAATATCACCTACAAATTAGCTTCATATTCCTTTAAAGAAAAATAACACAGTGAGATAAGCACACTCATATTGAACTATATTATTTCTGGGTAAAGTTCCTACTGCATTTTTGATATGGCATAATGTCAGTGGATCAAAGCAGAAAAGAGGATACACAAGCCCACATGCATAATCACTATTTCTGAGCGATCTCCTATTAAATGGCAGCAGCACTGCCTCGCTCAAATCTACCTTATAGTAATTCTGTGAAGACTGAACAGTTATTATATGAAAACCTCATCCCAATCCTTTGAAGAAAGAAAAGATTAAGCTCGTCAATTTGAACATCAGTAGCAGCAATGATCATGTACTAGAAATTTAATATATCTCAGCCACTGTGCTGAGCAGTTTACTTAAACCATTCTCTTTAAGAGACAACATAGCAGCCCTGGCTGCTTTGGCTCAGTAGATGGAGTGTCAACCTGTGGACTGAAGGGTCCCAGGTTTGATTCTGGTCAAGGGCGCATGCCCAGGTTGCAGGCTATGCAAAAGGCAGCCGATCAATGATTCTTATCATTGATGTGTATATATTTATATATATGTATATATATATATATATATATACATATATATATATATATATATATATATATATATATATATATCCTTTCCTGTCTGAAATCAAAAAAAAATATTTAAAGAAAAAAAAGAGAGACAATGTAGTAAAATATCTAAGCATGCACACTCTGGATCCAGACTCCACAAGGCTCAAATATCAGTGCTAGTATTTCCTTCTAGCTGAATAACTTCTTGTGACTCAACCATCCATCTGTAAAATGGTGATAACGATAGCACTTACCCTCATAGGCCTGCTGTGAAGATTAAATGTTAGTTCATATAAAACACTTAGAACAGTGCACGGTACTTAACACGTGTTTGCTATTACCATTGTTGTTATTGCTAATTAAAAGGGAAACAAGTATGGGGGGGCAATGGTATATGTACACAGATAATAATTTAATTTAAAAATTAAAAAAAAATTAAAAATAAAATTTAATAAATAAATAAATAAATTAAATAAAAGGGAAACAGGGCATAGTTGTATACATCCCATGCAATCAAAGTATGTTTGTGGCAAGAGGCCCCAAAAGAGTCTAGTCTGCACAATGACTCTGAGAGCTAGCATAGGTCAAGTTGGAAGCCAAAGGTGAGCAACTAAAGGCAATACATCTGTAAAAGTATTCATAGGCCTCCCAGGAAGAATGCAGATGAAGCCAATGACTAGTGACCTGGCCTGGGTTTCTTCTAAGCAATGGAAGAGAATGAAAGGGGGAACAACAATGGCCATCCTTTAGCCTCCGTTGTAGACTATACCACTCTTCACCAACACCTACCGTAGTTTCTCTTCAGGCAAAAGGATTTTAATTCCCCATCATGTGGAAGTCAATGTTCTCTACCTGACTTGCTTTTGCCAATGAAATGTGAATAGAAGTAGTGAAGTGCACTTCTGGGTAGGAGCTTTCATAACCTGTGTGTAACACCAACTTATTTTATTCCTTGTCCAGGGTTCTGGCCAATGTTCTAAGCTGGTGTTTTGGAGGGAGGGAGGGATGCTATGGGGCAGGGACCTTAGGTGACCCATAATGGACATAAAATGTGTGCCAGAGATGCACTTTTGTGTTGTAAGCTTCTGACTTCAACACAACCTAACCCATCATGACTGACACAAAGCTAAGACAGTGTCCCAAATGGGGGAGGACATGCACCCTGAGGTGATGAGAGCCAATATGCATTCATCTGCTGCAGGGGAGTGACCCTGTCATCCTTACCAGCCTATGGAGTGTCTGTGTCAACATCATACATGAAATCATGAATGATGTCAAAAGGTGGTCACAAACCTCAACCATGAGAAAATAATTAGGACCCCCCCCCCCCATTTACACAGGAAGCAGAGAAGACAGAGATTCTGGGGCACACACTGTGTGTCCATTCAGAGGAAACTGTGCACCTCTCACTGCATCTTCCAGTTGGAAGGAATTTGACGGACAGACATTCCACAGACTCCTCTAGTGGAGCTAAGTCTATTTTTATTTCTACTTCTAACATAATCCAAGCCCTTTTCTCTGCACCATCCTCCCAATCCCTGACTCTAGCCAAACAAGAATGGCTTGAGAAATGAAGTTCCATATAAAAACCAATGTGAAAAGATATCAGCAAAATAAATAGCGAATAAATATGAATGGAGCCCTTGCGGGTTGCAAGGCATTGTGGGAGGTACCACAGGAGATGCCAAGATCCCTCCCTCCAAGGTACTCTCCTGCCAACTGAGTGTCTCCTATGCCCTAAGCATTTTGCTAGGTACCTTACATGATTAACCACCAAAGCCCTCAGAACAACAGAGGAAAGTTTCACTGCCATCCCCATAATAGAGATAAAAACACTGGACCGGGCCTGAGGTCCCATAACAAGAAGATAGACAATTTGAATTCTGGCATTTTGACTCCAGAAGCTGACATCATAATTACTAACTTGATTCCTTTACAAAGAACCTGTATTTTCTTTGCGGAACAAAAACATTAAGAAAGCTTCGGAAATAGGACATATTTAGAGAAAAATCACTTAGTCTCATATTTCATGAATCTCATCTCTAATCTGGGGCTCCACCAACAGAAGTTAAATCAAATGAACTAATTAAAGGTAGAGCTACCTCATCACATATAGAAGAACTCTGTGAATCAGAAAGAGCATTCCCAATTTATAACTCATGAAGCCTTACTACACTATTCCAATCACTGTGAGCCACTTAAATATGATCATTATGAATGTATTAAAGCCTAAAATTTCTCCATTAGAAAGTGCTAGCATTACCCCAACATCCAACAGCCACAGGAAACTTCATGTTTCTGACCTGGTTGTAAACAATGTGTCACTTCTCAGAGCTAGAACACGACAAAACTTAAAAAACTTTTTTTATGCAACAGTTAACCATAAAAATTTATCTTAAATTTAAAGTTTGTGTTTTGTGGGTTTTTTTAAATATGAATCCTATGTTTTTCTCTGTATTTTGCAAATTTTACTGCATCAGTCAAAAAATGTGACTGGGGTAGTAAAATGTAACCATTGCTCAATGTAATGGTATGTGTTTGAAATACAACCCATTTGCTCTTCATTTAGAATGCCTTAGAAGTTGGCAACATCACAAATTTTTTCTATAAAATATTCTTTGTTGTGCTGTTATCATATTCATATAATTTCTTCATTTTATCTTCCTTGATAAAATATTTTCCAACCATGTCTGCTTTTTATCACTTTACAACTTACTGCCACATGCCCTTTTCTCTTGGCAAGGTTTTTGAAGTGTCTTGGCTAAGAAAACACTTGAACTGGCTTATCAACGGGCAATTGTCACCTAGGACTTGAATGACCACAAGGCATTATCTGAGGGGCACTCCTAAAACTTCCCTCCCTCCCGCTTTCTCTAGCATCATGTTTTATAGTCGGGTGAAGAAAACAAGCTGGCTATCTTTTCATAAATTATAGAATAAGAACTAGCTATTTCATTAGTGTTTCCCATCACTCCCCCACATGTAAGGCATCCCTCAGGTCTCTCTGTGCCAGCTCATTCGTGTTTAGGGAGGACACTGTGGCAGCTGAGCTAGTTGAGCATTTAAATACCCCACTCATCCCTGGTTTTGGCTTCCTTGCATTCATCTAGCTGTTTATGGACACCCAAAAGCTCCAAAAGCTGTTTTCCTTGGCTGTGAGTTGGACTCTGTAAAGCGTGTCTTAGTAAGAGTATTGTATTCCTGTCCTTTAAAACCCAGCCAGGTACTTTTCAGCTTTGGCAGCGGTTCTGATGCTGCACCAGCAGGGCTTTATTCCTTTACAATTACTGACAACGCAGCTCCTACCACTCTGCTTGACAAAATCATCTTTGCACTTTGTACAGTGACTTTAAAGAACAGCCACTACCCTCCCCAAGATAGCTTGTATTTAACATGGGAACACAGTTAATTATGCCTCCTATTAATAAGGGAAATACCAAAACGTGGGTCAATTCGTGCATTTAGAAAAACAAAAGGCCTTCATTAGACTTTCATTAACAATGAAATGAGTTACTCTGATGAGCTTATGGTAGGCACTACCACAGGCAGCTTGTGGACGGCAGAAAAAGAAGTTATATGCTCCCCACATTAAAGAGCATTGCTAGACACTCCAAACACAGGCCTGTACAATAATTGGAGAATCTTTACAGAATGAGCAACATACTGTCAGCTACAGATATAACTGTAAGAGAGAAAACTAATTTACATTTAGAGAAAGAGCATGTCTTTTAAACTGAGAGAATGTTCAATAGAGAAAAAGTTTGGTAAACATCTAATCATAGCAAAAGAAACTCCGTGGATCAGAAGATCCAAATAGTAACTTAGGCCTTATTTTTGTTTCCAAATGGATTTCTCTGACCATAGTAATTCTCTAATCTTAATATTCAGACAAATATATGGCTGTTTCTATAAATTAGGAGTCTTAAAAGAAGAGAGCTTAGATTTAAAGAGACTTAAAAGAGAAAATCCAGGAGTAGGACAGAATGTAAGAAATTTTTATTTGTGAAGTTCAATCTGGAATTCTCCTTTATATCTATGAGTCACTGCACAAGGGGATATATGTTGGTTCTCACTTAGTATTCCCCATTGTGGACTTATTAATTAGCATTAGTGACCAGGATTTTTCTTGGCTTCACCCTGTGATAGTTCGTGCATGAATGCACATGTCACTGTAACACAGAAAGTTAGTTTGGTATGGGAGAGAACATTCTGCTTGAGACACTTCAAGGAAAATATTTTCTCCTTGTGTGGCATCTTTAGAAACCAGTGACCATAGTGAATAGTGGTTTCTGCCTTGCTTTGACTAAAAGAAGTCAAATACAAGCTGTCACTTGTCAGGTGCCATTAAAAGTTTCCTATTGGGCTGAAAACGGTTTGGCTCAGTGGATAGAGCGTCAGCCTGCTGACTGAAAGGTCCCAGGTTCAATTTCGGTCAAGGGCATGTACCTTGGTTGCAGGCACATCTCCAGTAAGAGGTCTGCAGGAGGCAGCTGATCGATGATTCTCTCTCATCAATGTTTCTAACTCTCTATCCCTCTCTGTAAAAAATCAATAAAAAAAATATTTAAAAAAAATTTTCTATTGGACATAAATTTGACCTAGGTTAGATAAGGACATCTTTTGTTGTTACCTTGTTCCCCCGAAAATAAGACATCCCCTGAAAATAAGACCTAGCGCAACTTTGGGAGAAAAAAATAATATAAGACACTCTTATTTTTGGGGAAACAGAGTAGGTATTGTATATTGTCTCCTAGCAGCAATCAGAGAGTTTATAAGATGAAAATTATCTGGTTAAACGAAATGTTACCTTCATCTGCTTTCTTTGGCATCAACAATAACTAATACATTAGTCATAGACTATAATAATCATAACAAACATTCAACAATTATTCTAAGCCAGGCTGACATTCTGTCTTAGATTGCCTTCAGAAGGCGAAAACTGGGGCAAAACTCTGTGGGCTGCTGTGTTACCCACAGAGAGTGCAATCCCAGGGAGCCACAGCGAGGGGCAAGTCAAGGAGGCAGAAAGGGATGGAAAGCTACTAAGAGGATGCATTTCTAGGCTGGTCACTTCTGAATGGAACTGGTTTGCTTAATCTCACTGTGTCATCTTTCCAAAAGCTTGCTAACTATATCCCAGGAGATCTTTCCAGAAGGAGAAAAGAGAAAGATTTTTATTCTAGCCCCTACTTTTTTCAATTGTCAGAGATTGCAACAGGGCTCACTACTCCCCCTACCCCCCACTGTGCTGAGCACATGTGGGCCCTGAGCAAGTCCCCGCTGCCCCCGACTCCTCAGCATCATGAGAAAAGACCAAGACAGTGAATGCATCTGACACAGCCACAGATGAGGTGCTGTCAGAGTATGCCCTGGGGAGTTGATCCCCTTCCAGCTGCTGCACCTGCACAGGACTGATCACAATGGGACAGGAAGAAGCTGAGTCAGGATCTGGGTAGGATACTGAGGTGTCACTTCCTTTAATCCTCCCAGCAATAAAAGGAGTGAGTGCTCTTAGATCTCCACATCACACATGATGAACAGAGGTTCTATGAGACCAAGAATTTCACCTATAAACACTTAGCTTACCCACCTGTAAGAAAGTTTAAGTCCATTCTATTGGCCTATGGTCAAGACAATATATTGTGTTTTCCATAAACATGAGCATAAAAATTATATGAACATATAATCTCACTTAGTGGTAAAGGAAATTCTTAGCCTGACCTTCCCAATTATCACATATCTGACAGTAACTATGGCATTGAGCAGACACAAGTCTCTTGGTCTTTCATCCCCACCCCAATTCTAGTAATTTAGAACAAATGTACTAGAAAATCCTAAAGCTATGTGTGTCTCTCTAAGAATGAAGAGACACAAAAAACTTCACCATGATACTCTGTGTGAAGTCCAGTAGAACAGCTTCAAGACAGAAGCACTCTGAGCTAAATGTCCAGTACTAAAAATCATGATTGGAAGTGAGTAAATTTCTATTTTCCCTTTTTAAAATCTAAAAGGATTATGCTGTGTGCGTCAGAGAAAAGCACTAACCAAAGAGTACCTGCAATAAGAGAGGCTGAGTGGACATATGAGTAAATTTGCTGGACTGGGGCAGTGCAACAAAAACAAAACAAGCCTGGCTGGTGTAGGTCAGTGATTGAGTATTGACTAATCACAAAGTAGGAGGTCTCGGTTCGATTTTGATTTCCAGTCAGGGTACATGCCTGGGCTGCTAGCTTGATCCTCAGTAGGGAGTGTGCAGGAGCCAGCCCATCAGTGATTCTCTCTAATCATTGATGTTTCTATTCCGCTCTCTCTCTACCTTCCTCTCTCTTAAATCTAATTTTAAAAACTTATTAATGAAAAATGGAAAGTAAGAAAGAAAGAAAGAAAGAAAGACAGAAAGAAAGAAGGAAGGAAGGAAGGAAGAAGGAAGGAAGGAAGGAAGGAATGAAGAAAGAACGAAGAAAGAAGAAAGAAAGAAAGAAAGAAAGAAAGAAAGAAAGAAAGGAAAGAAAAAAGAAGGAGAGAAGGAGGGGGGAGAGAGGGAGGGAGGCGGGAAGGCGCATAAGTGTAGAGGAGTGGAATTGGTTGAGGGTCTTTAGGAGGAGTTCTGTATCGATTGCTGGCAGGTATTGCGTCTTTAGCTAGTCAGTTAGGGCTTAGTTCTGTATTGTAGTTCTCCAGAAAACGCTTTCTTATCAGAATAAGGACCTTAATGGCAAGACTGACTTGATGTGGCACAGAGATAGGAGGCCTGGGGATGGAAAAATAATAAGAAGCTGAGGAGATACAGGCTTAACATAAAGCATCTTCAATCTACCCAGTAAAGAGTCATGGTCATACACTGCAAGTTTAGATGTGAGTTCTTGGAGAACTGGAGCCATGTCTCTTTCATACTCATAGCCTCCTTTCCCAGCTGAGTGCAAGGCACCTGGTGGTATTCACTCATTATTTCTTTACATCAAAGAAATATTCTAGGGCCTAAAATACAGCATTGAGCAGCACTAAAAAATACACTGAGTGGCCAGCTTATTATGATCTGGCCACTCAATGTACTTCTCCTGAGTACCTCATTTATTTGATATCAAAGATACTATAAATCATGCACCTGATCAGTTCTCCCCTTTGCACTGGCTGATAAAAAGCTCAGGGAAAATAGATAGGTGATCTCCAGCAAAAGTCTAGAATACTTTTGGTACCCATTTGAGATACAAATACACTGAGTAGCCAGATTATTATGAGTTCAGAGATCATAATAATCTGGCCACTCAGTGTATCTTGCCTCCATGGAGTTTATATTTAAGTGAGGTCATATATTAAAGCTACTAAACATAGTAAGTTGATTTTATAGGGTGATAGGTGCTAATAAAAAATTTAAACAAATATTTAGTTGGCCAAACTGAACGTAAAGAGTTAAGGTAGAAGAGTGGAGGATTGTTATCTGGAGGATATACAAAGAAAAACCTTAAAATGCTGACTAGTGAAAACATTTCAGATATCAAAAAAAAAAAGGGGGGGGAAAGTTGTTCAATTTCTCTGAAATATTTGGTTCATTATCTGTAAAATAAGTATAAAATCAATTTCACAAGATCATTGAAGATGAACAAGATACCATATACATTTCCTAAAATGCAAAAACACTCAACAAATATTGGCTATTGTTAGGGCCATAGTATTTGGTATCCTTCTTTCACCCTTAAAACATGAGTCAATCAGTTTTTAGATTTGTAAGAGCTGTTACAGTACACACACACACACACACACACACATTTTTCTGGAAGAATATACGGTCATTTTACAAACAAATTAACTTCCCTCTCATCATTGATCCTCTTGACAAATTAAAAAAAGAGAGAAGGTGAATACATATTCCTGCAAGTGAGTATAACTTAATCAAGCTTTGTTGATTAAGAAAGTTATTTAGAGTTATTTTTTTTTCAGTATAGTCAACCCATCCCACTTAAGCATCTTGATTATTTGAAAGATGAAACTCAGTGTCACATAATTAACAAGGCCTTTGAATGTCTAGAACTTGATGAAAACTTTCAATTGTCTTTCAACTCTAGTTATATGTGTTTTCTTATGAGGGTCAGTGAAACAGAGAAATAACATGCATAAATAAATAAATATTTTTATTTTTTTATTATCTGCCAAAAGTTTATACATTTTTAAGAGACAGATGAATATACTGAAAGTCAAAACTTTGATTTCACAGACATTTAACAGCATCCATCTAGAAAACAACAGAAATTTTGAGTCAAAATTTGGTATTTGCAAAACAATATTTTGCTTTATGTGGTGCATGCAATAGGTGAATCACTACGCGAACATTCAAAAGGCAGCCATTGATGTCAATATAACTTCTCCTATTTTATAGCTGAAGTTTCTTGGGAGAAGTGGAATACATTCTAGCTATAAGTTAACGGTGTGAAAACTTGCTAATAATGGGCTGCTCTTAATCTGGAGCCCTTGACCCCTCTTAAAATATTTTTTATTATGAGAAGTGATTAAGTACAGAGCACTCATTATATTCACAATATAGTTATTATTTGAATTCAAGTCACCTGAACTGAAATATATATGTGTAAGGATGACAGAGACAATGTCCACGTTTACTACTTGAAATGCCATACATATTTGTCATGGTACACACTTAGTAATTCAACAAATTATTGCCTTCTTCTTTATTTTCCAGCCCAGCTCAAACATGAAAAGGAAACTTGACCTGCATTTAATGACTAAATCTGTTAACAATTTTGTCATGGTACTTGCATCCTAGTTCGACCCAAATGTAATACTTATCCAGTACCAGATGCCACAGCCTTAGTTTCATTAGCAAGAAGCTATTTAAATAACTACATGTAGTGGGTTTTGTTGTATTTTTAGTTATCATTCTCCACAATGATTTGAGGAAGAGCTGAGGGCAGGGCACCTGGTGATGTTCACTCATTATTTTATATCAACCATGTAAGTCAGATAATATAAATCATATCAACCTAAAAATTCAGCCTATGTGAAAAGTACTCCATTCTCTGATATGGTCAGTATGGGATGATTTTATGTTTGTCAGTTGCATTTGCTAAAAACTATAATTAGATGTCATTATTCAATTTTTTTTTCTCATACCTTGTGTAATTTTCCCATTTGATCTCATAAAAGCTAATGCACCTAATTTGACATTGAATTATATTTCAAGCACTTTTCACATACATTTGTCAGAGTTGTCTGTGGATAATAGAAAAAAGTCAACAATAAAATCACTACTACCAACAAAACCACTATATTCACCCCAGTCTAAGAACTTGGAAACAAGTTTGCATTCTGGGAGAGAGAGCACATAATAAGCATAACATGGATTGGAGAGGAGATGGCCAAGAGGAGTTGACTGTAAGCTTATTAAGGTATTAAATCCAAATGGGAGGTTGGGAAGGGAGGGGAGTAGAGTCAGTCAAATAAGAGTTAAGTTTCTCACTGAAGCCTAAGATAAAAGAGGCACAGATGTAGAGATAAGTCTATTGGAGAATATGTCTATTGCAGGATTATAAAGCTAACTTCCTCCTATGCGTTCTAGTCCTCAAATAACATGACCAGAGGGGAGCAGGTCACGGGTAGGTATTCAGTTGAACCAGTTCATTTGAGCTTTATTCACTGTAACATAACACACTGACATAACTTTTGGGTGTTAGTCTTTTGTGAGCTTTGTTAGCATGAATCAGGATTGCTGAACTTGACTTGCTCTAGGCCTGTGAAGTTTGTGAGTCAGCCAGTCAGGAAAAAGACCAAGACCATACCACCTATGTTGGCTCCTGTGAAACTGTCAATTGTTCTTTCTTGGTGAAAATCTAACATTGCTCTTTTCATTCAAACCTTACAATGCTTTTATGAAGAAGTAAAATCCACAAAAAAGCAATTTCTTATACTTCCTACTAATTAACCCTAGATTATTTTTGGTAAATTTGACTGTTTCACACGCACACTGAGATTCCCAACATTTTTTTAAAATATATTTTATTGATTTTTTTACAGAGAGGAAGGGAGAGAGATAGAGAGCTAGAAACGTCTATGAGAGAGAAACGTCTACCAGCTGCCTCTTGCACACCCCCTACCAGGGATGTGCCCGCAACCAACATACATGCTCTTGACCAGAATTGAACCTGGGACCTTTCAGTCCGCAGACCGACACTCTACCGCTGAGCCAAACCAGTTTCGGCTAGATTCCCAACATTTTAAAGAGGTGGCCTGCCAAGGAGGGTTGTTGAAATAGTAACTGGAGTCTATTCACTAGACCCAGCGTCCTCTAGTATGCTATGTGTCAGGGGACATTTTACATTTCTGTAAAATCAAACTCCGCCGAAAAATCTTCTTTTTCTACATTGTGACATTTTGTAACTATAAGGACAATGATAGTGAATATTGTGGGTCTCTGATATGTGCCAACCAATAACCTTGATAAGCTTCATATGTATTTAATATGCATTTAACATATACATGTATTTATATGCACTTAATCATTGTAATAATTTAGTGATATAGGTATTATAATCTTATCCATTTTGTAAGAAGATTAAAACTTGAGCACTTAAGTAATTTATTTGGTGTTTTACAGATAGCTAATAAATGATGAGCCTGAAATTTAAGCCCAAGCCCTTCTAAATTCACAAACTATGCACATGACCACCAATATATATCTTGCCACCAACAAGTGCATCTAAATTGTTCCTGAACCTACTGATAATTCTTCTGCTTAGGAGATTTTTACCACAATTTTCACAATGGTTGTACGAATAGTACTTCTGTTTATTTATCTTGAAATTTCCTTCTTCAAAAGCAATCCTTATTTGTTTTTTAATGTATTTTTATTGATTTCAGAGAGGAAGGGAGAAGGAGAGAAAGTAACATCAATGATGAGAATCATTGATTGGCTGCCTCCTGCATGTCCCCTACTGGGGATCGAGTCCACAACCTGGGAATGTGCCCTTGACCAGAATCGAACCCTTCAGTCCACAGGCTGAAGCTCTATCCACTGAAAACCAGTTAGGGCAGTAATTCTTATTTTTAAAGTTTTGTAAATATTAACTGTTTCTACCTGCACATAAGAATAATATTTACTCTTAACCTCTTTTTTTCAGCCTGAAGAACTTCTGTTTGGCTGTGCTATAGGCAGCCTCCTCTGTGTTCGCTTTCTTAGTCAGGTTTTACAGATACGATAATGACAACAAATAGCTCTGCACATGCAGATAAATCTGATTTTGAACAATACATTTTTCTAATATAGAAAATATGAGAATAAGAAAATGTTCAGGTGTATGGATACTTCCCTTACATGTTAATAAAATCATCATAAAATCCTTGTAGGAGAAGGATTAGGCTTCCTTTCTAGATCAACCACTGTTAGCTAGAAAAGAAAATAGTTCTGCTCAAAATCAGAAAAAAATGTTTGTAATAAACTGTATTCTAGAGTCCAATGGACTTGGCACCAAGGAACTGAATGCTGGAGGCCTCCAAGCAGAGTTGGAAGAGCCCTTTATACAAATATTAAAATCACTAAGACACAATGTCTTCAAGACCTGTTCACTGCCAATATCCCATCACTTTTTTATGACACTCAGCTTTTTTTAGCTTAAAAACCCAATGAATACCCTTTTGTTTAAGTTAAAAAAAACCAATGGGTGATGCCTTCAAATGTTTTTAAAATAACTGCTACACCTTATTGAATAAATTTTGTCTGGAAAAAAAAATACTGTTTTGAACTATTAAACTGCCCACAACTTAAATAATAGAGGTAACTTCAATACTGAAGAACAATTATTCTTCTGATTGGGTCTATATTGAGTAGCCCTGTGGATAAGAACCATGTTTTCTTTCATCCAATTTGTCAATTATTTATTGGATTACTGTGCTGTTGCTTCATATTAGCTAATGGTAATATCTGGGGATAAAAGAATCTTTAAAAACATGATTCTTGTCTTAAGGAGCTCAAGAAATTAGATAAGGAAGATTCATAAATAATTATACCAAAGGTGACAGATGCAAGAATAAAGTGCTGCATAAGTTCCATGAGAGCCCAGAAGAGGGAACTATGTCTTCAGATCTACTTAACATGGTGCTATCTTATATATTAAAGTACTTATTAACAAGAAAATTAAGCCAGTGGTGTGTTTTATCACATTCCACCTCCATTTTCTCCGTCTCAACATGTTTCTTTTATTATAGATCCTGACTTCACTATATAATCTTACGTTGCCCCACTTAGCAATCACATTATGAGGATTATTTTTACATATTTTAAGTTCTTTCCCTTAGACTTATTATTTATTTTGAATTTAGAAATAGTGTCAATTTTATAGTGTAAATATATAAGCTTCCTACTTCCAGGGAATTAAAGTTCTATTCTTAAATGTATTGTTGTCATGTATGTCCCTCTGATAAGATGGCACAAGTTTTAGTTCAAATTATTTTGAGTTTCTACACTTTAGTGAAGTGTTCTCTCCACATTTTTGTTAATTAGGTCTTTCATTGCTTCCTTCTTATCTTTTCCACATGGGTTGAAGATAACAAATCAGGGTTAGGGGTAAAATCCACAACCTGAGGCAGGAACTAACTGGCCCTCAACCACATAGCCAACAAGCTCTAACCAACAAAACTGACCAAATTCAAGAGTAGCCGAGAACATATTTTATTATAATGAGCATTTCCAGTTTCAAACCAAATAACATAGTTCTCTGAGAAACTTGGGTTAAGGCCATGTTTATCAAACATGCCTGATCAGAAGAATTGTCCCATGGCATTTGATTGCTAGACCTCTCCCCTAAATAGTCAGATTAAGTGGGATCTGAAAATGTTTCCTTTTAACAAAAATCTAAAATGATTCTAACAACCAGGCAAATTTAAGACAGCTTTAACATATCACAATAAGTCATTGTCATCCACTACACACTTAACTAACTTGCAAAACTTTATGATATAATTCGCTAATGATTTAATCCAATCCATGCCCCTTCCTGACAACAAAACTCAGTGTACTAACCGCATTCCAAAATAAACGATGTGTACCTTCCTATAAGTTCCCTTTTAAGAAAAATCATTATTGGATACCATAAACAAGAAAGAGTTATTTACACCAGTATATACAAATCTGAAGAAAGGAATGGAAACATTATAACAAAAAAAAATAGAAAGAAATAAAAAATATGCATTAACCACAACTTTAAACCCAACACTAATTAGATATACTCAAAGAGTTCTCCTGACCAACATTCACAGTATGTTGTTCGTACTTACAGCAATTCAGAGCCCTGTCACTGCTGAGCACATAAACATTCAAACAAACTTTTCCAGTACATTGCCATGTATCTAGAATGCCTCATTCTCAAATCAGGATTCCTTGATTTGTTTCTAAGTCAAAGCATTCAGACCTTTACTTCACTTATTTTTGGAAATCTCACTCCAAATTTTGTCCTACTTTTTAAGATAATGCTTAAATCTCATTAGATGTAATTTTTCTACAAATATTTTTTTAAGATTGTTATAATTTGCCTTTAAATACTATTTGGTCGCAAAAAAAAAACACAAAAAACTAATTTAAGTCACAGCTGGCTATACTTTCTCAGCAATTATCATGCATATTTCAATATTCCTCCAAGTAATGGGGGGGGGGTGTTACCTAAAAACATTAAAAATTAACAAGGGAGAATTTTCTTATTGAATATGAATCTCAATTTTGCAATTTCTTCATTTAGGATAAAATGAAGTCTTTTTTTAAAAAAATCAAATAATTAATAGGCCTCTATAAAGATTGGAGGCCCTGCATGTCCCCATGGAGTCTCATGGCCTTGCCCCATTCAAGTTTGAATAAATCAACTCATCTTAATGTTTCCCCTCCCACTGTTCCATGCCCACTCCAGACACTCTTCACTTTTGGAGTAAACAAAATAGTACTCCTGGGTGATCCTATTTGATCATCTAAGAACAGGTTTGAGAGAGGATTCTGAGAGCATCATTTATGTCCAGAAATGGCTAGGATTGTTTCATAATTTAATTTAGAGATGTGTGGTTTTTTCTGAACCTTACAAAATCATTCTAAATAGTTAGGCCTTCCTGCTGTTGCCATCAGTCACCAGGTGTCAGCTGCACTGCAAAGGTACAACACTTGGGAGGTGACAAGGGCAAGCCAGTGTGAATATAATCAATCATCTAAATTAACTTGCTAACATATCTTCTCAAATGATAGGGGCATATACTTGTGAAGCTGTTAGGACTCTGCTCCTTTGTGCTTATATGCACAATTAACCATTTTAGACATTGGATATTTCTCAGACACACTTGTAAGAGCAACAATTCATTGTTTATATGAACTATTCAATTATAGCCTTAGAGGACTAGGATTGAAGTGACCCTCAAATCCCAAATTGGATAAGGAATTTTTCTCACTTCAAGGTTGACAAAAACAGGTCTAGAAATATAGTAATATAGCATGCCAGCAAAAGCCTCATTTCTCAATATTTGTGTCTGAGTTGCAGCATAAATGCTGACAATCTCACCTGCAATCCTGCTTTGCTAAGATCTGTAGACTTAAGATCTTGGATAGTTCAAATAAGCTTTAAATAAGCATCTGAATTTCTGAGTGCTTATGGGAAATGGACCAAATTCCTCTCCTTTGGAGATTCGCCTATGTCTGATGCTAATGCATTCATTTAGGAATAATAGAAGGTCTTGCTTTGCATAGCTAAGCTTACCATTAATATTAAACAATGAATTTAGGCCGAAACCGGTTTGGCTCAGTGGATAGAGCATCGGCCTGGGGACTGAAGTATCCAGGACTCTATTCTGATCAAAGGCATGTACCTTGGTTGCGGGCACATCCCCAGTAGGGGGCGTGCAGGAGGCAGCTGATCGATGTTTCTAACTCTATTCCTCTCCCTTCCTCTCTGTAAAAAAATCAATAAAATATGTATTTTTAAAATGAATTTAGTGTTGTCTGTACTTCATTCATTTTAGTGAGCAAGAAACTTTTGTTTATTTTACTTCCAGCCAGTAAAATGTTATGTTATTTGCTTTTTCTTAAAACAAATATCTTTCTCTGAGGAACTGAGGCATTTCATAGAAAAGTATAGTCACAGTTCCAAAAGTTGCATGATGTAAAAACCATAAAATTTCCCATAGTGCCTAACAGCAATGGAGACTGCTGGTGGCAGGCTTTGTTTTCCTGTTCTTGCTCGAATCCAGTACTGCTCCCATTGTTTATATATTGGATCCCTGTAAATAACGATTGTATGCTGTTACTGTCCTTTACCAAATTAAATTTGCAAGTTGAAAAGTTGAGCACCACTAAGAGCATTTGCTTCCTCATAACTGGCTCACTGGCAGTCAGATCAACTGACACCTACATGGTGAGCCTATGTGGTTTGTGGGGCCAGAGAACAAGTTCTAGTAAAGATGTTTTCTGAGTCCCAGGGAAAACTTACAAATATATGGTCCCCTTTCTAAAAATCAAAAAAAAATAAGGCTGCTTATACAGTGAAGCTTAGTAACTGTATATAACAGTTTGAAATAAAATTTGGAACCAGATTTTTTTAACCATAAATATTTTGCCACTAAAACCAAATAAAATAAAAAACAAAGAGGAACACTGAAAGGTATGTTTGAAGTTTCAGTTATCTTCAAGCAACTGCAGTACATGGTTCTATCCATGCTGCTTCATTCTACTCTCCCAGCAGCTCTTTGGAGGAGCTAGTATGCTCCCTCCCATTTTTACAGGTAAGGAAATCCAGGTACGGAGGAGTGAGGTAACCTTCCCAAGATCATACAAGTATTAAACAACTGAGGGAGCATTGACTCTGGTCACCATCATTGAAAAGACATTGTTCATTCATTTACTGGTTTCTATCTCAGCATAAGATTGTACATCAACTTGTTCATCATGAACTCACTTCCCAGCTTCTGCAGCTCCACCTGGTGTCAAAGTTCACAAAGTTTTTTCTCCTAACAATCTGTGAGCTTAGCTCTCTTACCTCTTTCACTTCACAATGTCCTCATCTATAAAACGGGGACATTTATCCCCACTTCAGTGGGCCATCGCAAGGATCACATAAGATGACATATGACGAATGCCTGGAGGACTACTGGACACATGTAGAGCTCAGTTTTCCCATCGCCCCTTTTAACTCTATTACCATCCATCAAACAAGAAAAGGCTCTAGGTGGCCTTTCCAAGGTTTTGTTTTGTTTTAGTGCCTGCTTCTTCAGCATCCCCTTGAAGAAAAATTAGGAAAGATGAGTTCCTGCTGCAATGTGATGTCACAGAAATGTATGAAACAATTTCCTTTCAACAAATTGAAAACTTTCAGATACTTTATTAATGAACTAATTAATTGCCACTCTTTCAATAATTTAATTCCATAAGAGAGCACATCTCTAGCACATAGCCTATTTGTAATAACAATTTTTTTTAAATGTCTGTTTCATTTTAAGAGTATGTATTCAAAAATAACCAAGTTTAAAATATTTTAACTATGAACTTTATAAAAAATATTTTACCAAAAGATATTAAGTATTCTCATGGCAGAATCTAAAAGCCACAGTTTTATATGTTTACACATAAACCAAATTAATAGTTTACTAAAATGTTTTTAAAGGATTTTGTTTAATACATGAATTTAAGTTTACTGTTTAATCAACAAGCCAAGCACATGCTACAAAGAATGCTAGAACTCCAGTTTGGAGAGAGGATATCAGAGCTCTGCAATTTTGAGCTTCAGGAAGTAACGACACAACCGTATCAATTAAGTCTTGCCTCATACTTTGTGATTTACCTAAATAAATAAATAAATAAAGCATTTATATAAGCATTTCGTCACCACTAACCACCATAGGATAGGTATTGTCTCCTTCTATGTATTAAGAAACTGAGGCCCACAGAGTGTAGGTGGCTGTGTCAAGATTTTACAACCAGCCGGTAATAGAAATGGGAATTTAATCAAATCTTCTTTTTCTGAATCTCTCCCTTTTTTAACACATATACTAAATGAAAAATAATCCTTAAGACATTCTAAGTAAAACATTAATATTGTCCTTGATATTCAATAGTAATAAATTAATAATAAAATGTATATTTATTAAATATTATAAATTTTGTTGAATAATTTTATATTTAACAATTACTGTTATCAAATTATTTATTTTAATTAAATTATCAGAATACATTGTCAAATAGATTACTAATATAAAGGCCTTAGTTGACATAAAATATAAAAAAATTAATGGGACCTCTTCTCTCTTTTTTAAATTCTTTCTCACAATTTTATCTTAGGAATTCCAGAAGTTTTTATTTACTGTTTGAAGTTTCTAGACCTTTTTATTTTTTTATTTTTTTTTTCAAAATACATTTTATTGATTTTTCACAGAGAGGAAGGGAGAGAGATAGAGAGCTAGAAACGTCGATGAGAGAGAAACATCCACCAGCTGCCTCCTGCACACCCCCTACTGGGGATGTGCCCGCAACCAACATACATGCCCCTGACCTGAATGGAACCTGGACCTCCCAGTCCGCAGACCGACACTCTACCACTGAGCCAAACCGGTTTCGGCTAGACCTTTTTATATTAAATAATTTTTATTTCCAATCAACTTTAGCCAGATACTTAAAAAACTTCCCCCAGATTCTCAACCCTGTTATTACTCCACACCATTATGCCTATTATCTTAATTAATAACTCTAACCATGATGGTTCACCTCCCAGTTCCTTCCCATCCTTTCTTTAATACTTCTTTGTTTATGGCATTAAAGCCGGCTCCCTTTATGCTCCCCTGAGACTGTCTACTTTCTCCTAGTTTATCTGTCTCTCTTGTCCAACCTCAATTATCACTGTTTCTGGTTAATTATATTTTTTTATTATTCCAAAGCACTCCATTGCTTGCATCCATAAACTTTTGTCAAATTCTCTGTGCAGAGAAATGAGAGCCTCTGAGGAAATTATACCAGAGTGATTTGCTGCCACTCACTACATTCATAATGTCTCACCTTAGCAAAGACTCAGCCACCGGCTACCAACAAATTTACTTGACTGTTACCACCCATCTTCATCTCATTTCTGGTGTAGCAGCTAATGAGTCCCATCAAGACTCTTAAATCACACCTGCCCCCAGCCTCTTTGGAACATGAAAATATGTAAGCCTCTCTTAACCAGAAAATAAATTGAATAGCTAGATGATAGGTAGGTAGATGATGATGATAGGTAGATAGATGATTGATAGATAGATAGATAGATAGATAGATAGATAGATAGATAGATGATAGATAGATAGATAGATAGATAGATGATAGAACTCAGTAGATTTCTCAATTCCCTTCTGAGTAAAGTATAATATTTCTCCTCATCTTTGCAACTTAACTTTTGAGTAGCTGTATTCTAAAAGGTGCAGTCTCCATTACCCATTTCTAACTCACTTTTCAACCCACTAAAACTGTTCTCTGTCCCCTTTTAAACCTTACTCTGGGACATCTCCAATAATTTCCATAGTTGCCATTTCAGTCCTTACCTCTTAGTACCATTGCTTAATTGACACTGTGAGTTATTCTCTATTTGGAAAAACTGCCCTTTTGAAATTTTTTAAATTTTTGAGTAACCTCTTGTTTTTCTCTTTTTTTTTTCTTTTTTTTTTTTTTTTTTTTTTTTTTTTTTTTTTTTGTCTTCCTTGTCCTCTGTCCATTAATAAAACATTTGTTTTACTCAGGATTCTGTCATCAGCTCATTAATTTACTCACTTTATGTTTTAAATAAATATTTTATTTTATTTTTAAATATGTTTTTATTTATTTTAGAGAAAGAGGAAGGGAGATGTAGAGAAAGAGAAACATGGATCAGTTGCCTCCTGCACACCACTGGCTCGTGCCCTGACTGGGGACCTCATAGGGCCTGGGACAATGATCAACTAACTGAGCCACACAGGCCAGGACAATTTATTCTTTTCAAATGCTTTCCCTGATTGATCTCATTCATTCTGGTGCTTTCAACTATTGCTGATGACTCCCAAATACCTACTTGTGCTCACAAAGACACATGCAAATGTACATAGGTGTGTGTGTGAGTGTGTGTGTCTGAATGTGTATGTCAGTACCTATATACCAAAACACACATGTGCGCACACACACACACACACACACACACACACACACACACATAAATATCCTATATAATAAGAGAGGAATATGTTAATTATCCATTAAGCCCTGAGGCGTAAAGACTGACCGAATAACTAACAGATCACCAATCTGAAGGAGGATGGGGCAGCGAACTACAAGCGGACAGCTACAGGAGGGGGCAGGGCAGCAAGCTATGAGGGAGGAGCAGGGGGAGCTACAGGAGGGCAGATTCATGAGCAGGGCTACTAATATATATAGTATACTTGGATATTCCCAGGCAGCCCAGCTATCTCTTCAAGCTTCAGAATTACATATTGAACTGGCTTCTGGACATCTACCTATGCAGGTACAAATTGAATACTTTTAAAACTAGATGCATTTATCTCCCCAAATCAGTGCTACCCCTAATTTAGAAACCTCAAACACACCCTTGACTCTTTCCACTCTACACTGTTAACCAAGCATGAAGTCAATCTGACTCAGTGAGATCTCGAAGAGTCACCAGTCCAACCATTGTCTCTAAATGGTCCCTCATTTGGAAAATACCCAGGTCACTTCCCCGCCTAAAACCAATGGCTCCCATGGCCTTCACAGCATTAAGGGTAGTCCTCTGCAACCTCTCTCACCTCCTCTCTCCAAGATATATTTCACTCACGGGTTGATCCAGTTTTCATGGGGCCTGAGGCACCTCTAATTTGGAGAGATCACACTCTCTGAGACAAAGGATCCAAAGTAAATATAAAAGTAAACATTAATTTTGAAAGAAGAAAGAAGTCACAGCAAATGTTAAAACCTGAAAATATAGGTGGTTTTCTTTGAACTATTCTTAGGCAATGAAGCAAAAGTGGATTTTTATTTATTTAGTTATTTTTACACAGAGATGATTCCAGATTGCAACCTAGCCTCCACTTCCCATCCAAAGCTTCCATCCCTCCCAGCGACCCCCAGAGCTCACCAGAGACTGACAGCTCAAAGTAGAAAACCCAAGAGCTGAAGCTCACTAGCTTCTAGGCAAATTCTGCTCTATTTGCATGTGAAGATCCAACAAGCCAAACCATATTCCAACCGCACTCCATGGAGTTTGCTGCCTCTTTGCCTTTGCTCAGCCATGGAATGTGCTTGTCCGTTCTGTGCTCTGCTCCGTACTGCGCTGCCTTCCCCTCTCAGTTTCCACTCACCCACCTTGCTTAGATAAGTTCCAGGTGTTGCTCCACATCCAGTGCAAGAGTTACCTGGTTCACTCCCGCTGCACGACTCCTTTTCCCCGGGCTCTCTTCACTCCCAGGGCAGCTGTCCCCTAACATCCGCAAGGCCAAGGGCAACCATACAAGTGGAAGCCCACCTGCGATATACCCAAATACTTAGAATTTATAAATCAAGCCGAAACCGGTTTGGCTCAGTGGATAGGGCGTCGGTCTGCGGACTGAAGGGTCCCAGGTTCGATTCCGGTCAAGGGCATGTACTTTGGTTGCGGGCACATCTCCGGTAGGGGGTGTGCAGGAGGCAGCTGGTCAATGTTTCTCTCTCATCAATGTTTCTAGCTCTCTATCCATCTCTCTTCCTCTCTGTGGAAAATCGATAAAATATATATATTTTTAAAAATTATAAATCAAGCTGACAAATTGTGAAATAAATTATATGCTCTTCTTAATGTATATTCTCTTTTAGAATTATCGAACTCCTTGTCGCTCTGAGCCAGAAGTTGGTTGCACTGGGAGAGCTGACGCCAGCCCCACGCATCAACTTCTCTTCTTAACCAACTCCCTCCGAGGCTTCCCTCCACCCGGCAATAGCTCCAGTCCTTTCTGAGCTCCATCAGTGATCCCTGCAAACAGCTCCCCCACGGTCATGCCTTCGGCTGAGGTGTGCGCAGTTCGGGGAACAGACTCGGGAAAGAGGACAGTGCCCAGAACTCCAGGTCCAGGGCATAGTCTGGAAGGGGCGGCAAACTCCGTATGATCCGCTTGGCTCTCCATACTTCCCACCCATGGAAGAAGCAAGTCAGAAGAGAGACCGGAGTGGGGCTTTCTAATGTACAGAGGCCAGGAAGGAGCCCCGTTGTCTGGGCCTAAGGGTTATGCTGTGCACATGAGTGACAGGGAGGTCGCCCCATTCGACTGTAAGGTCTTTACAAGCAATGACTGCTTCTTACTGACAGAAAGCCATAAATGCCTGAAAACAAACGACTGAATAAAAAAAGCCTAACTCTGGACCTAGAAAGCCTACGGAATCGTAACTCCTGGGAAGCTTCTGTCCCACTAACTAGCACATCAGCTCCCTGTTGCTCTCAAGATTCTGCCCACCCAGGAAAAGCAGCTTCTCCCATCTAGAGACAAGGCTTCTTTAGATGCAGGTCACTGTGACGCGAATGAAAAACACAGTGATTAGACGGTAGCCAGGAACATGCTTTTTTACAAGTCCGCCGATGATGCTGATGTACAATGGCCAGGGATTTAAAATTACAAACTCTATTAAAGTGACACTAAGAAGCATCTTCAAAATGAAGTCTCTTGGCAGATAAACACAATTGCCTGGTAGCAGATTCCTCTTCCCTGGTTCGGCGGTCAGAGAGTGACTTGGCCTGATACAGAGTTGGAAGGGAGAAGGGGGTGGAGGGGCGTGGGGAGGATAAAAACCAGTAAAGACAGAGGACACGATAAGCTACACTACTTTTTTTAAAAATGAATGCACGGTACCTACCACACTAGGTGCCACGATGGGACCCCTCATCTGTGGCCAATTCCAATGGGAAAATGCCTTTCCAAAGGCTCCCAGCTCCAGTCACAGTTGGCCCTGTTTCTCTTCTGAGCAAAGACAAATAGAAACCATGCCGTGAGGAATTTCTGTCACACACAGCTGCAATTTCTGCTATCGCACTTCCAAAAGGCAGAGGAGGGTTTTCAAAAACATGTTATTGTTATGAAAGGATTTTGTTGCCAGAGAAGGCATTAATCAAAGTACCACTGAAAGGACCTTACTACCAGCAGTGTGTAGAGGGGCTGATTTCTGGGCGAAGTCTGACGCCTCCTTCATTAAGTTAAGGGAGTGAGTTGCAACAACTGTATGAGACAGTAGAAGCAAAAAGAACAGGGAATCAAAAGCCTTTTTTTTTTTTTTGTAATACAATCTTATTTTTTTAATAGAATCTTGGAAACTTGATTAACTTTCTCTTTGCTGTAATTTTCTTTTTTTTAATATATTTTATTGATTTTATACAGAGAGGAAGGGAGAGAGATAGAGAGTTAGAAACATCGATGAGAGAGAGTCATCGATCAGCTGCCTCTTGCACACCCCCTACTGGGGATATGCCCGCAACCAAGGTACATGCCCTTGACCGGAATCGAACCCGGGACCCTTCAGTCCCCAAGCCGACGCTCTATCCATTGAGCCAAACTGGTCCCGGCTCTTTGCTGTAATTTTCTCAACTCTAAATGTAATTAATAATAAAAGTTTCTGCTTCACAGGGCTGTTCATTGAAGTTTGACTATGCCGGGTACCATCACCCCAACTTCCACTATGGATATTTGGTCCACGTAAATCCCTTCACTTTATTTATCTAAAACACAATAGTCACGTGACAAGCACAGCACACAAAACAAATATGCACCAAAAGCAACCATTGTCAACTTGACTTTCTAGTAAATGGTCAACTAGGTTTCCAGGTACTGGAGTCAATGTTCCTCATACAACATATACTTATTTTAGTCATGATGTATTTCTTATTGTAAGTCTTACTTTGAGAGTCTGCACAACTCTAAATTTCTCACGTTAAATTGAATACATTTACCAGAGGTTCATATGTCAGGTCTCTTCAAATAATTGACATAAATTATCACATTTAATTGTACTTACCAAAAGCAATTTGAATAAATGCTTATTCAAATTGGACTGAATTTGTGTTCTTTTATTTGCTTCACAATTTTATCATTGTTTACTAGGCTCCTATTAAATCTAAAATGATACTATTCTTTTGAATTTAGATTTTGCGTGAAGAATATTAAGTCCATTAGCTTGAATAAAAATCCATTACCTGAATTTTCCTGTTCTTTTAAGATAAATCTCACACCAAAAACTAAAAGGGTCAGACACGGGAAACGTCACACAATAGTATTTTCAAAAATTGCCTGAAATTTTCTGACAGCTGTCCTCACACATAAAAGCAATGTTTATAATGCCAATGTCGCTATTAAGGACAATGAGGATTAATTAACGGCCTCAATTAATTTAGCATCAGAGCTCTTGATTAACTTTTTTTAATTCTTATTTATATCCTTATTCACATGACATATAGTCTCCTCATTTTCTTCAGACTCCATACCTGGAAGTGCCTTCCTTTGTGTATATGTGTTATAAAATGCACCTAAACCTAGAACTTACCGAGGAGGATAATAAACCAGCATCGAGAGGCACAGTCTGGCTCTTAGATTTACCACTAACCCCAAGTGAATCATTGAAACCTATCTGAGAATATTTTAAAATATGTTAAAAATTACAATCATCCACACTTGTAAAACAACATTTTGCATTTTGTAGTATTTTAAAAATTAGCACCTCTGATTTGGCAAATAAAAAATGATTAAAGCAGTGAGAATTTCTGCCCATGTTTCAAGAAAGACATCAAGTCACTCCTAACAGGACACACAGCTTTTGATTTCTGCCTTCCTCCCCATTTCTTAGATTCCTGGCTGGTTAAATCTTCACTTCCGTGAGAAAATTCTATTTTGTAGCTTTTACCTCCACGGTAGTCAGGCTTGGTGATATTTCTCAGAAAGGTGATATCAAACTGTTGGGAACCATTATGTTAAATAATGCTTATATACCTTCAAATTATTTAGACAATCAGTACAAACATGAGGTATTATCAATTCTTATCTTCTTGAGACAGCCCCTGTGGGCGAAAATAAGAGGAGAGATATTTTTTACTCCAATCTCCTCATAGGTTAGAGTCACTGCAGCTGTAAATGTCTCATAATTCCCTCCACTTATAATAATGTAAAAGTGTCAAGAACAAAGGCTAAGGCGAGCGGCTCCTTTGATGTGCATAACAGTGTCCGATAAAGGGCTATACTTTGTGCTCTTTCAAGCAAGAGGTTGTTTTTTGTTTGTTTGTTTTTCCTTTTTTTGTGTGTGTTGTTGAGGCATCCAAATATATTTCTGTAAGCAACATAGAGTACAGTATTTCTGTGAAATTAGTCAAGAAATCTTGACTACAGAGTTCTGGCAATGTTGGGTTAAAGCGTCGTGGTCCATTGGCCAGCATGCCATAGGGTCACACCGCAGTAAGTGGGATAATGTGGTGAACGCAGCATTGCTCTTGAGCCCATTACCCCACTTATTGTTGTGTGACCCTTATTGCTGTACTTTCTTAGCTCACATCCACATTTCTTCCTCCATGAAATGAGAAGATTGGCCTGCAATATATTTAAAACTCTAAAATCCAGTGATTGATTCTTTCTGGGGGGAAAAATAATAAGTTGATATCTGGGTTTTATTAGCTCCACTGGTTAGCCCTCATTTGCTTGAAATCTCATCTTACAACAGACAGCCTCTGGTTTCAAGTTTTCACAAGATGTATGTTATGCTTAATGTCAGCCATCCAACTTAAACTTGTAAACTAATCTAGCATTTCTCTGAACAGGTGAGAAACCAAACAGATATTCAAGTAATGTAGAAATAAACTGCTTTTGTCTAGACTATGGTGCTATGCTGGTGGCACAAAATATGAAAGAATTTTTGTAGTACATAAAAGGAATTTATAAAGAAAGAATAAAAATCACACTTCAATAATTCTTAACTTTTATTTTACAAAGTGTTTATTATTGCTATAGAGTTCTCACTTACATAGTTCTGATTTTTAAAATACTGCGTATTTCAAAGTATTGAATTATAATTTACTTCTAAATTTTAAAACCAATTCTTTCAAAAAATAAAGAAATAAATAAATAAAAACAATTTTTTCAATATTCTATTAGTAAATACAGACAGATGCATGTTATTTTGAGTACCAAATATGTCATGCTGGAGATTCAAGAAAAATAGTATCTTTGCCTCTACACAGTTTCTTAAACAAAGCCACAAGTTGCAAGAATTAAGTTGAGTAATAACTGCATCTCCTCCCATTTAATATAAATGATCTTTAAATACACACATCAAAAGAATATCCAATTCTAAAAGAAGCTGACAACCCATGATGAAATGATAGTATTGCGACATGAAGCTATAGTTATGGAACTTTAACTTTTACACTTTCATGTACTTCAGTATAACATTGTATTAATTACATGGATGAAAATAAATGGACTTCATATGGTTGTTTTGTTGAGAATAGTAATTTTTTTAAGTTCTAAAATAAAATGTTAAAGCTATCGCTCCTGTTTTGTTCCCATTCATTTATGTGGGGGCTTGGGTGGGGGGTATTTTTTTTTAAGATTTGGTAATGTGAACCTTACCATAGCCCTTCATTTAACATTTTGAAAAACTCTGGATTCTTTCTTTATCAGCAAATAAAGATAAGAGTAGCATGCTAAAAATGCCAATTTTGCTTCTTGTCTTGAAAGGTAATAATGTGCTTTCCAAAGCAAATTTTCTTTCCTAAACCCAAAGACTCTGTAATATCTACCTTAATAATCTTTTCATCTTGAACAGCATGATTCTTTGAAAATATTAATTACTGAACCATTCAGGATATCATTTTGAAATTATGTTAGACCACTTGGAACACTTAAGCAAATTCAAAATGTTGTACAAAGAGAAATCAATATTATTAGAGGGCTATTGACCAAGAAAGATTTCTCAGAAACACCGCTATTCTAGGCATAAGTGCATACAACAAGCTCAAATGCTAATTAGGTACTGAAAACAACAAGCTTTATTTGGGTGGAGAAACCTGTTATTAGTCATAGGGCCTATGAGTGGAAGAATTTTAAGATGCTTGAATCATGATATTTAAAAATAAATGCAGCTACCTATAATAAGTTTATTCTAATAAGTTTTTGGTACTCTTAATTGATGCAATTCTTGTAGCAAATAGCTATGTAATGGAAAGAGATTAAAAATGAGTAACATGTTTATTTTAAAACCAAACCACTTCTATTGATGTAATACGAATAACAAATCTTAAATCATAGAAGCGCTGTCTTGTAAATAACATAAGGTTTTTGACTTTTCATTTAGGCTTCAGAACCCTAACCACATTGTCTCACTTATTTGTAATCCATCAACCCAGGTGACAAATAGTCTTCTATATTTACCCCCTCAGAATATACAAGAAGCATACTGTATTAGCAGCTGAAACTACAAACGCTGCTGTCAATCAAACAGTCTGGCAGAGTACCATATTTCTTGTCACCAAGAGGCTTAAAGCAAAGAATCTGTGCCTAATTCTTTTAAACCTTATAGGTCAAAAGGTTTTAAAATTATTTTTGACACCATTTCTTTGCTTTGTCAACAGGCTTGAGTACTTTTTAGCTTGTAAAGGATATCAAAAACGACTCATTCTAATGTCACAAATTTATGGGTTTTAAGACATCACTTTTCACAGTAACATAATTCTGCAGCCAGATTAGCTGATTGCTATGCCTCAGAAAAAGATGTTGGTGTGATTTTGAAAACTGTGTTCTAAAAGCTTGGCTTCATAGTCCCTAGAACTGGGCCAAGTAGCTAGTGGGCCTTCAAATGGGGTTTGGCCTCAAGAAACATTATGGCCCTGGGTAGGTAGTCCTTACTCCGCTAAGTGAATAACAGCTTTTACAGGTATTATCAGTTCTCTGTGGCCTATACTAAATCATGAGGAAAACATTTTAGTTGTTCCTTTGAATTAACTCCTCAGAGTCCAACTCACATGACTTCATGCACCTTCTGACAAAAAATGCAATCATCCTGTCCTTGCACAGGGAGCAGTTGAATTTCCATCTTTCCTCCCTTGACCTTTTGCTTTTCAGGACTCTGGCCACTTCAGTGCACCTTCTGGTCTTTTCTAAAGCCTTCCACATCTTTATTCACATTTCAAATATCTCCTCCTTTCAATCCTATGAGCCGGAATACGTCAACGGACTACCTCTCAGCCAGGTACACTTCTGTCTGTCTGATTCTTGACACCCTCGTGAATTTATTTTTCTGCTGAGCATTTTCTTTTGCTCAGAATAACTCAGAGAGAAGTCTTATCGTTCTATTGGCATGCTACTCTTAGGGAGCAAGTCTAATCTTCTCACTCTAATATCAATAAGCCATCTTCATGATGACATACCTTCCCCCTGATGCACGCTCTCTGCAACCTCAGTGACTCCACTCACTTCTTAGAAGTCTGTCTCTTCATGAAGCTCTTCTTGACACATTGAAAGGCAATGACAAGCTCTTTCTGGCCTCACCCTGACTAAACATGAAATGCTTTTCACGGTCTCTCAGTTACCACCCAAGAGTGACACGCAATGCTATTATGTAGGATTTTATTTCGTTTTTCATGGTGTCCATATGTCTTTATATATGTCCTTCTACTGCAGGGTGTGTGCTCTTCGTGTCAGTCTGTGGGGATGTGGTTGGTGAGTAACTATAGAGTTCTCAAAGTTATACATGAAGCAGCAATGCTTCCCGTGCGATAACTGCACAATGAACATGTGAGTGATGATGTTGATGATACTAGAACTATAAGAGTTCTTCAAATTACACCTAACTTTTCCTACCTATTAGGAGGCCTGGGGTACCATCCAGTTAATAAATAAGAAGTAATTCAGAAAATAGTTTTTAATATTCACTCATGTGCATAAACATGAGAAAGAGGAATTAAATATCTATAGTTATACTAGAATTAAAATATATAATTACATATATATATCCAATATATATGTAACACAATAAATATGAACTAAAAAATTACACAATTAAACTTCCTCTCTAGACAGGAGGAATCATCTTATAGATGTCTTCAAATTCTCTCTCTTGGCCCAAGCTTTCAACACTTAGATAAACAATCACTATTATAGTAGTGGTTGCTTTACAATGAATGTTTCATTTTTTAAAAATGCCAACTTTAATAAAAATTGAATCTATTGCATAAAATTTAATCGATTGCATAATACAAGATTCCCAAAAATCTTGTATTTTTTTTATGTGTAGGTGACAGTGGTATATACTAAGCCATAGCTTAGGTTTGTAGTTATTGTGAATGTGTTGGAAAGCAAAGAATTTTGTGCTTTTTAAAATTCACTATATTATATCCAAATGGCATTTTGCAAGCTACACATTTATAAAATTGGGCTGTAATTGCTATTGTAAATGAATAAGTTATAAACATATTGTTCTGAAATGCTTTTCAATTAGACTAACTCTCCAATGTGTTTATTTTCCATCTGAGAAATTAAATTATAATTACCAATATGTAACTACAATGACATAGCATACTGTGAGGTGGTTAATCTTAGCTGAGTTTTCCAATAAGCTATTTTAATAATTTTGTTTCTACAATTTTTATTTCGACAGCCTGAAATCTTAAGTGATTTTTGTTTCCCAGGCATTTGTCTCATTTCCTTTCCTTATTTTTTTTAGGGGAAAAAAGGCACTCTATGCCTAAAAAACTTAAAGTAAGCTCTCTTCCACAATATCTGGTAAAATTCTGATTTCCACACATGCAAATACAGTTGACCCTTGAATAGCACTTGAATATATGCAGGTTTGTTTCTTTTTTCCCCCAAGAAATATACTGTACAGTTGGTTCTCCATACCTGGCATTTCACATCCAGGGAGGGATTCCAAAGTATTTTCAATCCGCATTGGGAATGCATGGAGGCAGAAGGCCATTTGTATGCACTGTTATATACCATTTTTCCATAAAGAACTTGATTATTTATGAATTTCATATTCACAGAGGAGGGTGGAGGCTGGAACCAACTCCCAGCAGATACCAAGGGACATTATCGTTAAGTTTCTGGAATTCCGGATCCCCGTCCCCTTATTCAAAGTTCAATTGCAATTTTACTACACACCCTCTGTCACATTACTTGAAACTAAGCAAAGCAGGGACTTTACAGAGAAGGTCTATAGACACGTTACACAAAGACAGAAGGCCATTGTCTTACAAAAATTAATCTGCTTTTAAGAAATTTCCTGAGTAAAAATGTTTCACATGTAATGTACAGACTGCTTAATTGATTGCATAATACAAGATTCCCAAAAATCTTGTGGTGTTTTTTTTTTATGTGTAGGTGACAGTGGTATACACTAAGCCATAGCTTAGGTTTGTAGTTATTGTGAATGTGTTGTAAAGTTTAGATTGTAAAGCTTAGTGATATGCATGTTTGTACTAAAACTTTTTTCAACCTACATTTAGAACAATTCTGTGGAAGGTTAAGTTGACCCTTCTTTGCCCTTGGGGGGTGTTTCATATCTGGGGGACTTCATGTCCAGTGACATTTGATACAGTTTTAATGTGAATCTTTAGAAGGTCATGCCTTCTACTATTTTGTACCCAAAAAGAAGACTATTTTGATGAGGTTCTATGGTGCAATTTGCCCTTTTACATGGAAATATCAAATCAAACCAATATCAAACCAGTAGAACTTAGTGACTTGATGAGGTTGGACTGTGTTGCCAACTTTCCCCTTTCTCACATGACATTCAGCCTCCATGTGATCTGCTTTAAATAGTGACAGGAGAAAAGAAATAAAAAGGGGTGCAAAAACAAATAAAAAACTACCATGACCAGAATATTCAGAGAGGGGGAGGAGGGATGAGAGAGAGGAGCATATGATTCATAGACATGGACTTGGCTTTCAAGACATTATTTATAATATATTACAGATGCAGGATTTCCCTTTTTTTTTAATTATAATATTGCATTTGTATCTTTCACAATAAAGTAACTAAGATTATTATTCATTTGGAAAAAAAATTCCCATTATGACTTGGGCATAGAGAAAACTCAATAAAAATGGAGTTTGTTAAAGGAAAATGAGCACATAATTGTAAAATAGTAAGTTAATAAATTAAATTAAATAACTTATCATGTTAAATTAGCCAGAAATATGTATACACTATCAAGCCAATTCTCATGAAAAGGCATGTCCATTTCCCTACACAGCAAATGCATGATTCATTTTATTATTTCGGTACATTTGTGTGATGAAGTCTCATTACAGAGTCTGAGAAATCCAATACTCCACTTATAAAACATCCAGAAGAGAAACTTGTTAAAGTAATGTGTTTCTTTCATAATTATTTTTATTTCTCCAGCTTTATTTTACTTCACTATCATCTAGGTGTAGGCTGACCCAAGGCCAAACACAAAAGTTTCTTCTAAAAACCAGAAATGCCAACTCTAACTGTTCCAGAGTACCTCGTTATGGTTGCTTCAATGCACACTTTGCTGAATAGGCCATCTCAACCTATGGCTGACGAATGGTGTTCTGCAGTGAGAGTCATTTCCCTTTTGCCATAGATTACACTGTGCTGATTCTGTTTTGCTTTTGGTCAAATGCCAAAGCAATACATCTAGCAACAAGAAAGCAGCACCGCTAATTAAAACAACATATTCAATCCCAACATATGCAAAAGGAAATAAATATTTAAATAAACATGATCTGATAAAGACTGTCATGATTAAAACTATACAAAACAAAATGAAGGCCTAAGAATAAAGAATTCCCTCCCCATCTTAACTGGGATGAAGAAATACTCAAAATAGAATATTTAAAGATAGAATAATAAATATGAAATAACAAAGTAGACAACATTTTAAGTGATTCATCTTATAAAATAATTTTTGTCTTAAAATAGGTCTCACTGACATATTCTGTAAAATATATTTCCTATAAAATTTAAAGTACAACTTTTAATTTTAATTATACTGAATAATGTTTTAATTAAATTATTAGAGCATACATTTATAAAGTCCTATATTAACTTACTCCACAAATATTTATTGTGTAACTACTAAATGCCAGACACTGTGCTATGGGATGTAGTTGAAAGGATGAATAATGCAGACATCTCCTTCTTTTAATAGACCTGATAGTTCAATGAAAGCTGATGGTGCAGTGAGGACAACAGAAAGACAACAAACAAATAAAGAAAGAAGACAAATACCGCATATGATTGAAGAAAGTTAACTGTGCTTGAGGCAGATGCTGTTTGAAGAAACTTGCTTTAGATAGGGGGATCAGGGAAGTCTTCCTAAAGAGATGACACCAAAGCTGAGCCTGAAAGATGAGAGGGCATGGTCACGCAAAGAATGAAGAGAGAGATGCAGTCGGAGGGACTAATAGACACATAGGTTCTGGAAAAGAACTTAAAGTGGCCTAGGACCTACAAAAACATCAAGGGTGATAAATATGAGGAAAATAACCTGATGTGAGCCTGGAGAAGGAAAAGGAGTTGGATGTATAGACTCTGGAAGGAGATGGGACCAGGATGGTATAGTAGAAGAAAGAACCAGTAGATGGTTTTAAAATATATTTTAAAGACAGTATAGGATAGGACTGTACTGTTAAAACTTTAGAGAACTTGGAGACTAAGACCCAGAAAGCTTAAATGCATTAGACAACCATGTGAATAATGACGATGCTGGTACAAAATCCCCCATAACCCAAATCAGAGACCTACATGTCTTGTATTATACTATCGATAGTTGTTATAGTTTCTCACATCATGTTCCATACTTACAATATGTTGATCACAATACCATTCTGAGAATTTAATCAAGGTACACTTATGAATATCTGTGTGTGTGTGTGTGTGTGTATATATATATATATATATATATATATATATATGTGTGTGTGTGTGTATATATATATATATATATATATATATATATATATATATATATGTATTGTATATAAAATTCTAATCTTAATAAATCATAAACTTTTCCTTATCTAAGTACTCAGTGATAGCTGAATTTCTTTTTTAAATATATTTTATTGATATTTTACAGAGAGGAAGGAAGAGAGATAGAGAGCTAGAAACGTCGATGAGAGAGAAAAATCGACCAGCTGCCTCTTGCACACCCCTTACCGGGAATGTGCCCGCAACCAAGGTACATGCCCTTGACCAGAATCAAACCCGGGACCTTTCAGTCCGCAGACCAATGCTCTACCACTGAGCCAAACCGGTTTCGGAGATAGCTGAATTTTTATAAAAGTTTTTTTAGTCACAGGTAATATTTGACAGTACAAGTGTATAACTCATTGATCTCAACAAGATTTTGATGGGTGGGACTACTAGTTTTCCACCTAAAATTCCTTTTCTTCTTCATCTGTGATGCATAACTGCCCAGATAGATATTTCCCAGGCTCTCTTGCAATTTATAGGCACATGCTAAGTTCTCACCGATGAAATTGAAGAGACACTTTTGGAACTGGACTTGATTGCCCTCCATACTCTTATTCCTCTTGCCATTAGCCTAAACAGTGAGAAACTGGTGACCCAGTGGAGACCATGCAGATAATGACGGTGCCCTTGGAACTGTCAGGAAAATGACTCTGAGAGCAGAGTCTTCAAATGAACATAAGAAGCATAGCTTCCCTGCCATGTTGGAACTCTTTTTTTTCTAAGTACTCAGTGATAGCTGAATTTTTTTTAAATATATTTTTATTGATTTTTTACAGAGAGAAAGAGAGAGGGATAGAGTTAGAAACATCGATGAGAGTCATCCATCAGCTGCCTCTTACACACCCCCTACTGGGGATGTGCCCGCAACCACCGTACATGCCCTTGCTTGGAATCGAACCCAGGACCTTTCAGTCTGCAGGCCAACGCTCTATCCACTGAGCCAAACTGGTCCCGGCAGAACTCTTATATGAGAAGTAAAATTCCATGTTATTAAGCCACTTTTATAGCATCTCTAGATTTCAGCAGCCTGGCTTTATCCTAAACAAAAAATAGTCATAAATATCTACCTGTCAATACAATTATATTTTCCATGTTGGAAGCAATCCTGAACCTTAATAAGGGGGGATACAAAGAGTCTCAACTGAATAGTTCACTGGCTTTCTATCTAAGTAATATTTTGAGATTTGTTAGAAGTGGAGGGTACTTTTTATACAGTCATTCCCTGCTCCAGCCCCAGGCACATACTGAAACATTAGGATCCATTGTTCTATGTGGCTTACATAGACAAAGGAGGTGGTTTTCAAATGTACACCATAATCCTCCACCACTACCCCACCCAGGTATTTCCACCACTCACAGATCCGAAGGCACACTGAGGAATCTATGTCCATGATAAAGATCATTAAGCTGTGTAGGTGGGATATAGGGTTCATTGGACATAAGTTACTGTGACAAAGGTATAGACGAGCTTTTCAGTTCAGTGACTGAGCCATGACTCGTGAGCATATGAGTGGGATCAGTATCGCAAATAATTATACAACCATATGGTGCTGAAGGTGACCAAGTCATCAATGCCATAATTTTTAATAGATTTCAATCTCTTCAAGACTAACAAAAACTCTACTATTCAAAAGTATTTCATAGAGATAATAATTCAGAACGATTGTTTATGAGTATCAATACCTGATTTAATCAGTCAGTATAGTAAGGTCATATGGTCACTTTTACAGTACATAACAACTCTGGTTGAATTTCTCAGAAGTGGGAATTGGACGCAATTAGTAATCCATGCACTATCCAATAGTAGTAGCAGTAGTAGTACAGTAGTCACAATCATAATAATGATATAGCAAACATTTATTGAACACTTATCTAGTTCCAGGCACTGTGCCAAATGCTTTATATACATTAATTCAATCTGTACACAACTTTACCATTATCCCCATTTCACAACTGAAGACATTAGGTGGAGAAACTAGTACTCAGACAGACAACATAATTTGAATGCCTCAAGTTCAACAATTACATAAAACTGTGACCTTTATTGAGCCAGAGCCCACTCATACTCATTTGTGTGTTTCCACAGCATCTAGCATATAATTACTTGCATACAATAACAAATACATACAGCCAGTTAATTAAAATAATATGATCAGGTTTTCTACAGTTCAGTCTCACTACTGGGGCAATTCAAAACAATTTGCAAGGTGTAAGTGTCATCATGGCAAAACTTCAGTACAGCATTCCAGAGACAGTTGTAGATTAGCATCTTGTTTGCTCATTTTGTCAACGGGTTGGCTTAAGTTGTAAAAATAAGAATGTAAAGAGCATGAGAGCCTTGCAGGTGCTATTAAAGCTAACATCTCCGCTCTTCTCCATACATTTTAGTTTCAGCTCAGAGAAATAAGACTTCCAACTTTTCTCCACGTGGATAATCACCGAAGAAGATGTGTCTGGCCTCTGTCTCTGAACCACACTAAACTATTCATTTCTGTATTCCAAAGGATGAGTTGCTAATCCAATTGACAAGAGCCTTCTATTCACTGGGCTCTTTCATAAATAGGCAGGGTTTCTGTGCCTCAAGAGCAGGAACCCAGCTTTTTTAACTTCCTGCACACTCAGGATCTTCCCCATTGTCTCCCTTCCTGAGCTCCAACATGGGGCTACCTTGTCCCCCACATCTCTATGAGTAAGAAGAGCTAACGTTGTGGGCACACCTTGGTCTCTCTGCTTTGCTAAGATGAACATGTGACTTCACCTTCAATCCTTCTCATACAACTGGTTCAATACCTGGTTTCAGAATCTGTCTTAAAGGTTGTAAGAGCTCTACAAGCAAACCTGAATGCATGGATCCCAAGGTCAAGGCAAGAAATCCCAAATTCAGTATTTCAAGAGAATCCAGGATTGTGAGGTAGAGAATACTTAAATATATACTTAAAAGTAGTGAGGTTTTTTAACATTTGATTCTTTGTATATGAGCCCCATGCGTCAGACTCTGGACAGAGACAAGCTAGTACCACCCCAAATCTACAACAACTTATATAATCATTAGGGAATAAGGTTTATAAAGTTTATCCAAATGAAAATGCAGAAAAATTTCTATAACCATTACTCTATTGATTTCAGCCATTGTGTCATCCTCAAAATGAATCCACATCATACTGTTTATTTTGGTTGAAATTTCAATTACAAATAAGATGCCTAGTTTAGGTAAACTACTATTGATAATTTTGCCACAAACTAAAAAGTAGAATTAAACAAAATCAGTTCTCTTCATAGGTCAAATGTATAAAAGTGGGATATTGAAAAATAGAGAGTTGAAGATTACATTTTCATTTTTTCTAATCCTTAGCAAGCTCTCTAAATTGCAACATGGCTAAATACAACAATGCAGCAGGGGGAAGTGATGTTATGGTATGTTTTCTGTTGCTTCCAGAAAACACATATAAGTTTAAAATAAAAATTCCAAAAAAATTACCAACTTCCATACCATATGTCGTTTATTAAAGATATACTAGGGGATATGTGGATATTCAGTTTTAGACTTTCAAATATGCTTTGCGTTAAAAATGTGTTTGATAAATATTTGCTAAATATTGAAGAAATAAACATCTGATGGTTTTATTCTTAAACTTAATGCTGCATTAAATATTGCTGTCTACAGCTATATGGTGGGATTCTTTTTCACTAAATCTTATCATTGCCTACTTATACGACTACTTACATTTCCAACAACAATAGATGTGTTAATTCCTCTTCAAGCTTGCTCTGACAAAAAATTTTGTTAAAGCAAAGTAAGAAAAATTTGATTAAAAATTTTACAGTCTTATATGCTAACAGCCACAATAACAAAGTTAAAAGTTAACCACAGAACTAAAGGAAGCTATTTGCATTTCTTACAACAAAGAATTAATATTTTACATTTCAGAGAAACAATTCAAATAAAGTGCAGGTGTAACATAGAAATATGTAATTCATAGAATATATACATATACCAAAAAACATTTTAAAAAGTCAGTCAACTTCACTAATAGTTTTAAAATACTAATTAAAATCATAATAACTTTTTCACCTATCAGAATGAAGAAAAAAAAAAGAAGTTGCTAGAACCCATTAGTGAAGAGTATAGGAATTTTGACTCTTATGTACATAGTTTTACTGGAAATATAAATTGGTGCTTTTTGTTGCAGAACAATGAAAAATTTAAATGTGCAATGGTCCACAATCCAGCAATCTCATTTTTTAAAAAACCCTACTGAAATAATAACATGAAATAGATATTAAAGGGGGTCAGAGAAGGACTTTTTTAATAGTGAAATAAGTCGGGGGAAAGCACTTAAAGTTCTAGCATGGAAAGGAGTTAAATAAATGAGAGGACAACAATATAATGGAATAATATTGGAGAGTCACAAATATAAATGCTTTCTATCAGTAAGAGATATGATAACGAAGAGTTGAGTACAATTCATAAGAAGCAGGAAGTCTGTAACCAAAAAAAATTCAAATTCAATTTTTTTCAAACTCATGATGTGACCCAAACCGAACAAAATTCACCTGCAGGTTATTTTCCCCCACAGATGTCCAGACTTTTACATCTAAAATAGAATTAAATGAACTGACCAGAAATATAGCCAACAATCTTTGTTTAAGTTGCCAGGCCAAAGAACAGCATGATCACCTGCTTGGTAGATATGGACACACAGGAATGTCACTCATAGGAAAAAACTGAAAAACATAGGCTAACAGTGGGCCACTTCTGTGTGTAGAATTAGTGAAGCAGAAGAAGGGGGCAAGAATGGCTTTCACTTATAAATTTATTTTGTTTCCTAAATTGTGTAATCCTAGGTAGTTTTTACTTTTGTGGCTTTGGTACTTTTAGATAAATTTTAAACAAAATCAGAATTAATCTATAGAAATTCACAAATAAAATTTCAGAAAAATAATAAAATTATGTTTAGGATTAAAGAGATAAATCATTGATTTCTTAAATGTTGAAAACTTTGGTTATTTATAATTTGGGACATACTTTTTATAATTAGTCCATCACCAACCAAGTATTTTTTTCCAAGGAGAAACTGTAGAAATTGAAACATGAAATTAGCATATATATTTAAACACCAAATAAAGATATCAGATTCAGAAAGGGAGAGAAAGAGGGAATAATTAATAGGAAAGTTTTGGCAAGATTTTTCAATATTTAAGAAAAGTTAACTCAATATATTCATCAAAGCTAAAATCTCTTCAGTTAGGTGACCAATTTATAGAGTAGTATAGTGTCAAAGAAATCTGAATATACAAATGAGAAACACTATTAAGTTCTGTTTCTGTCTTCTCTATCCCACTTTAACTTTGGGTAGATAATTTTAAGTGACATTCGGATGTTAAAGAAAAGACGACATTGACAAGGCATTTCAAATTTGAAAGTAAAATTTTTTTATCATATTACAGCTTTTAGCACATTAGAGGTGTGTGTTTAGAATTCATTGTTTGTAATTCTTACTGTGTGTGTACATGTGTGGACTTTATTTGGTACATCATACTATTCCATCACTTTTTACAGGTAGCTTGAGTTTGAGGAAAGTATTACTATAAATAAATATAGGATGTTTTCTCAAGGGGATAAAAGGCAGGATTCATTTTGTTCTAAGAACTCTCAAATCGTTGGTCCAAGCCTTGTGTTACCACTTGTTTGATTATGTTCAGCCCCATCAAGAAGGAGGCTGAGTCACCTAAATGGCCTATTTCACTTAACATAGTGTCCTCAAGATTCACCCATATTCACCCAGGCTCAAAAGTAGTACTAGCTAGCATCTTTCATGTGACAACTAGAGCACATAAGGATATAATCTCCTTAATTAATCTTCTAACTGACATTAAAACACTTAGTTTTTACAGCTTAGTGGTTTAGGTTAAGGGAACCTAACAATTAAGTATTAAAGTATAATAAAAGGCAAATATGCAAATTGTCCCCTCGACTGAGAGTTTGGGAGTTCAGCCAGGGGGTGGGGCCAGCCAACCGCCCACAGACCCTCCCCCTCAGCCAGTCTTGCCCCTGATCACCCCCGACCCTAGTGCATGAATTTGAACACCAAGCCTTTAGCTGAAACATAAAATATAAGCCCAGTAATTTTATGTAAAACTCTTTATGAGCCCTAGTAGGTTTGGCTCCATGGATAGAGACGGCCTGAGGACTGAAGGGTCCTCGGTTTGATACCCGTCACCGGCACATGCCCGGGTTCAGGCTCAGTCCCCAGTAGGGGGCATGCAGGAGGCAGCCGATCAATGATTCTCTCATCATTGACGTTTTTCTATCTATCTCTCCCTCTCCCTTGCTCTCTGAAATCAATAAATATCTATATTAAAAGAAAAGCAATGAGTTTGAAAACTCACTAAAAAAAAAAAAACTCTTTAAGGAAACTTCTTATTCAGAAAAATAAATCTCAGAAGTTTTATACATTACAGGAAAAAACTGTGCATAGGAGATGCGGGGATGCTAAGATCTACCTCTGGGACAGTCACTGCAGACCCTTTGGGTACAGAAATAGTCTGGCCTCACCCAGAACTCAGTAAATGAAGGTTGATTTACTGACATCAATAAATAAGTTAACACTACAGAGCATTACCGGTAGAGACTCTCTTACTTTTTGTTATTTAGAGATTTCTCAAACATGCTTAAACGTGAAAAAGAAATGAAGTTATTTTTCCTCTGTAGCTTTGCCTTAGGTTTTGGTCCCATGATTTTCCCGAAATAAAAGTAAGATCTGTGAGTGCCTGGTGTGGGGCCTGGATGAGGTTGGTTGATCTATTTGGAAATGTCTTTTGTGTGAAGTGTATCCTTGGGCATGTGGAGGTATTATTGATTTGAGAAAATGCTAAGTAACTATTTACTATCTGAAAAATTTAAAATTCTGAAAGTTTAAGGTCTCTTGCCAAAAAGAGGTTTTAAAGCTAACACCTTAATTTTAATGGAGAAAGGGAATGACAAGCCCTTCCCACCCAGAACGTGGGAATCCAATTCCAACCAGCAGCTATGTTTAAACAATGTGTCCATTTACACTTGAATGGCTACACCTTTTGATAGCCTAAGGTAGGGGTGTCAAACTCAATCAGAGAAGGGGTCAAAATCTAAAATCCAGCCTAAATCTCGGGCCGAATGGTTTACTGAACAGTCATAAACTGTCATTGTGATGGAAACACAGCGGAGTGCAGTGATGACAGCGCAGTGCGGGCCACATTGCAAGGCCTGGCGGGACAGATTTGGCCCTCGGGCCTTGTGTTTGACACATGTGGCCTAAGGGCAAGTTTACATGTAAACAAGTTTGCTCTCAACTCCCAGGGCAGAAAAAAAAAAAAAAAAAAGGTTTAAAATTATTAGATTTTAAAATTTATTCTTAGAAGTGTAAAAGTTTATTAATTAAAAAACAACAACAACAAAAAGGAGATTGAAAAACCTGATGAACAATAATAGCTGTTCATTGTAGTAGAGTCAACGATATGGGAGGGGAGCGGACTGACTGTTCTCGGGGAAAGGGAGGGAGGAAGAGACTGAACATAAACTGTGCACCTATGGATGAGGACAATGGGGGGTGGGGAGGGGGCGGAGGGTGGGGTGGGAACCTGGTGGAGGGGGGAAGAAATGAGGAACCTTTGTAATAATATGAACAATAAAGATTGATTTAAAAAAAAAAAAAAGTAAGCTTGCACCCTCTGAAATTTCAATTCTGCATTTCTATTTCATCTCACTCAGATACTCTCCTGCTCAGAACCCTAAGGTATTCCAATCACCCCACTCCCACCCCATTAGCCCACAAAGGAGAAGCCCAAGTCCCTGGTTCAAGCTCTGACTTCATCTTAAATATGCTCCTCCAGGTTCCCTTTCCTTGGTTATTCCTCAAAAACCCAGGCCTTTGCTCTAACTCTGTTATTCTGCAGAATTTATGTATAGAGTTACCCCTAAAAAGTCTCTGTTTTAAGAAGAGGCACCCCAATAGCAGTAGAACTTGGGCATTTGATGCCACTTCTGTATCAACAGAGGAAACCAAATCTGTTTGATGCCTTCTCTGTGGATGTCAGAGCAGCCTAACAATTCTCAACAAATTGTGTTGATTCTGTAACACTACTTTAATAAGAGTAGCAAGCACTGCTTTAATTAGCAAGCCTAGTCACAGAAGAAAAAACAAATCAATTTGGTACATTTTTTTTCAATTGTGGTAAACTACATATAACACAAAATTCAGTGGCATGAAGTACATTCACATTTTTGTATAGCCATCACACCATCACCACCGTCCACATCCACCTTTTTCATCTTCCCAAATTGATTCCCAAATTGAAAGTTTGTACTAAAAAAATGATAATTCCTCATTCTACTGTCCGTTTCTGTGACTTTGACTACTTTAGATACCTCATGTAAGTAAAATTATACAGTAATTGTCCTTTTGTGATTGACCTATTTCACTTACCCTAGTGTCCTTAAGATTCACCCATATTGTAGCACGTGTCAGAATTTTCTTCCTCTATAAGGCTGAATAATATTTTTATGTGTATATATCACATTTTGTTATCCTTCAACAGATAGACATATGTGTTTTGGCTATTGGGAATAATGCTGTTATGAATGTACAGAAATCCCTTCAAGACCCTGATTTCAACCTTTTGGGTAGATATATAGAAGTGGATTTACTGAGGCATATGGTAATCCTACTTTTACTTTTTTTAGGAACTCCCATACTGTTTTCCACTGAGACTACATCTTTTTTATTTTATTTTATTTTTTGGTTAATCTTCACCTGAGGATATTTTTTCCCATTGATTTTTAGAGAAAGTGGAAGGAAGGAAGGAAGGAGGAGAAATAGAAAAAGAAAGAGGGAGGGAGGGAGGGAGGGAGAGAGAGAGAGAGAGAGAGAGAGAGAGAGAGAGAGAGAGAGAGAGAGAGAGAGAGAGAGAGAGACATCAATGTGAGAGAGACACATCAATTGTTTGCCTCTGGAACAACTGACTCCTCTGGGGCTGGGGATCAAACCTATAACCCTTGTACATGCCCTTGATTGGGAATTGAACCTATGACCCTTCAGTGTGTGGGCCAACACTCTAACCATTGAACCACATGAGTCACGGTGAGACTATGCCATTTGTATTCCCACCAACAGTGCACAGGGTTCCAATTTCTCCACACCTTCGCCAACCTCTGCTAGGGTCTGTTTTTATTATAGTAGGCGTCCTAATGGGTTTGAGGTGCTGATAACAAATAAATTTTTATAGCATAAAAACATTTGCGAATTGATAGTTTTTGCTATTACCTAGCTATTCAAGTTGGCCATGTTTCAGCAAACATCAGAACATAATTTATGTTTTATAAAGATTAGATATTTCAGACCTTAGCCTGATATCCAAAAATAATTAGGAAAAAAAATGTCTGGAGAAAAATGCCAAGTAAAAGAAAAATGGGAAGGATGATGAAAAAATAAACTTAGAAATCTTCCAGTGGTTTGAGACTGATGAAAAATTTAGTCAAAATCCTAAAGCTTTAAAATCATCTTTTGATGGGCAACAGGCGAAAATTTAGCAACATTTTTTCTTTTATATTTTTATTCTCAATCACTTGTGTACTACTCAATTGTAATAATTTGAATGTTGCTGCCATTTTGAGGGTTATTTAAATATTTTAGTAGGTGGTTATTTTCCTTTAAACATGATGCATACTTGAGAGTGATCGTATTACATTCTAGGACCAGCTTTTTTTGTTTTTCCCCAAGAGTAATAGTCAATAATTGTATAATACTACTCAATAGAAAAACAGGATTCCCTTATGAGAATTTTTTCCATTAGCTCTGCAGGAACACACTTATTCCAGTGAGAACAGAACACCTGAGCTGACATCCTCTCAGAGAACTAATAACTTGCCAAATCCTACTTATCAGCGTGTATCCTTTTCTCAATTAATTCAAGATTCCCAGTTTGTTTACTTTCATCTCCAAAATAGCAACAACCTCCTTTAATATTTCAGACAGTCTGGCATTTAAGTAACTGATTGGTGAATGTTCAATTGCACTCGGAAGGCAACAGCCGGTCTCATCATCCGTAATTCATTAGCATAGAATGAAAATGCCATGCCAATCAAATTAAAGTTGCATGTGATAAGAGCTCTTTATTATCTTTTTCTCAGCAACGGTTGGAACTGCATTTGGTCAAGATTGGTTCTCTGCCCACACCCGAGTTGCTTTTCTCCCTTCTCCCTTCTCTCACACGTCACGTTTTTATTCGGCGTCTGAGCAGCAGTGAGCACCAGCTCTCCACCAACCTTGCCTTCAGCTCTTATGGTTCTGTTTTCTTCCTCTTCATCTCTTTGCATTATTCATCGCTGGGCTACAGCAAAATATTGGAATGAGTAGCACATGGCAACGGAAAGAAGAGACACCCCTTCACAGAATTTGTGTTGTATATGTTTAAATGCTTTCAGCTTTAAAAAGCTGCCGTGCCAAAATTAAAGCTATCGCGTATATTCTAACCACCGCATACCATAGGGCACGATGCCACTACATGGAGGATAATCACCAAAAATCCATATCCATGTTTTCAGGAAGGCATAAAAATATGATTTATATACATTTTTGTTGTGCTTTTTTAAACAAGGGGTAAGTAACAAAATAAAACATGTCACATTTTGTTTATCCTCTTAGGCCTCACAGCCGTATATGTCTTTAGTCTGCAAACATTTAAGATTTTTAACTTCAACATTTCACCACAGAAGACATCTGAAGGTTATCCTCTTCCCTCCACTCTAATAAATTCTATAACTCAGTGCTTGATCAAAGCCTTTCTCTCCTAGCTCTCACAATGTAAAGAAAGAAAATTTTAAATTGAAGTCATTTAGAATTCCTCAGTAGTTAAAATGTTTTTTCATAGACACAATCAAACCTTCTTTAAAGTTGCAATTAATTCTTCGTTAGGGGAAAAAAAAATTCCATATGGAATGAAATTCTCTGGAAATCATGTGTTTGCATTCCTGCTGTATGATTATTCTTACCACACCAGAAACTTCTTAATTAATTGCACTCTTCATGGCTACACGAAAACAGATGTAAATAAGTGCTTTTTATAACCATTAACTTTCACAACAGGCTTCCTCGCAGGAACCGGAGGGGCGAATTGCTGAAAGGCAGCTGTGGGTACGGACCGCTGAAGGAAGGCTAACACACAGTGGCTCTTCTTCATTTGCATAGGCAGTTCCTTCTAAACCCAACAAGTGGACAGGAAGACATTTCCAAATGCAAAGGCTCAAGAGTTGCCTGTATTTAAAGACAAATTGCATTACTGTGTTGAGTTCTGAATGGTGATTACATAATTAGGGCTGAGAGTTGGAGGGAAACCCACCCCTGTACTGGCTTGGTTTTATTTTCTAATTTTTTTTTTAATTTGGCAGGAAAGCAAGACTACTGAGAGTTTGAACCAATGAAAAAATGCAACAGTGAGAGAAACTAGAGTGGCAAGAACTAATAAGAGCAAAACACAGGACAAGGCCTTGCACGGAGTCCTAGAGAAGTCCACCTGGCCTCATGCCAAGCCTTACTGGTCTGAGAGATGGAGTTGGTTAAGGAGGGACCATGCCGTGTCTTCTAGGAGCCCCAGCATGGTGGAAAGGAAGGAAGCGAGCCCATCTGCACACACTCTAATAGCAGAGTATTAATGTCAAGTAGCTTGTTAACATGTTTTTTGAGGCTTCTTGGGGAAAAAATAGCAAAAATGTTACAACTACACAAATGTGAGTCTATCATGCCCAACATTTTATAATAGATATGATATGCCTCTTTGCATCATATTTTTCATCATAAATGTACTTCTCCCTTCCCCCCCGTTTTATTGAAGTTAATTAACAAATCAAATTATAAGATATTTAAAGTGATATGTATTATTACATATATTAATATATGTTAAAAAGGAAGCCCTGTTGAGTAGATTGACATATCCATCCCTTCACATATTCACGTAGTTCCTTTTCTTAGTGAGAACATTTGCATTCTACTCTCTTGGCAAATGTCAACTACATAATGCAAGGGAATCAACTATGCAGAGTGGGGCAAAAGTAGGTTTACCATTGTGAGTACTCCAAACAACTTGTTTTTGTATTATTATTTATTAATTATTGCATTATTTCCCATCAAACAACTGTAAGCCTACTTTTGCTCCACCCTGCAGTCACCATGTTATATATTTGATCCTCAAACTTTCAGTTTTGAAGTTACCTTTAAGATAGCAGCTTACACTTCTGTCTGAGTGAATTGGAAAAGGAGACCTCCCATTAAGCCAGGGAGAACATCAGAAAGCAAGAAGGAAATCTGCTAGTGACAAACTTGAAGCCTGTGCTTTTTCGGTAAGTGCAGGTAACTTTTACTCCATAGATTCTCTTATGGAACACAAAAGAACACCAAGGTGCAACCTGCACATACCAATGAGAGCTACGAAATGGAGCTTAATCTATGAGAATTAGGCCTTGTGCTATTTTTAAAAATCCATCCATGATTCTCTCACAGGCTTTAATTAGTTTGTGCTTTTGCAGAAGAGAGTGCTCTATCATGATCTCACATGAGCTATCTGATTATGGTTTCTGAGGCCTGTTCATTGTTGCAATCAAAAAATAATAACAGCTACCAATTATTAAGTGTCATGTATTTAACACTATGTACTTTACATAACCATCCCTAATTCCCAAAACAATTCTGTAATCTGGGTATTATCTCCATTTTTCACAAATGAAACCTGGGCTAAGAGAGGCTAAGTAACATGTCCCAAGTCACAGAGCTGCTGAGTGGAGAGCCAGAATCCAAATTCAGAGCTGCCTGACCACAAAGGCCAAGCTCGTTGATGAGACACCTCCATCGGATCTGCTAGATAACAAGAGCAAGCCCAGGATGTCTCTGGGGTACCATAGTCTCTGAGCATCTCTCTTCACATCTCCATTTTGCAAGGTCTCTGTTTTTTCCTTAAGGAAAAATGAAGGACAGCCTTTTCCTTTATAATCATCCATGAAATAAGTTTAATTTGGCTTTGTGGGATTTACAACTCTAATCTAAGGGAGGGACCAATGTCCAAATACAAATGTGGAAATAATTATTGAGACCTATTATATATGCGGAGATTTTGACCAATCACACGGAGTGAAGGTTCCATCTGTCTCTGTGACTGAAGCCATCCCACCCCATGTTCATGTAGGTCTTCCTAGTTTACAATCATAATTCCAGGTTCTAAGACATATTGCTGTGTGTGCACCCCCTCCGCTCCTCGCACCACCCCCCCAACACACACACACACACACACACACACACGCACACACACACACTTAAGTTTATCTCTCTTGGTCTTTTTACTTCTAAATGCATGACACTGAAAGATTTAGCATATTAGTGGTGCTCAATAACTATTTATTATCATTAATTAGCTGAATGCCTCCAGAAAGCCTAATGAAAAGGAAAAAGGGGGTTTGGTTTAAGAAAACATATGATTAGGCCTCCCTGCTGACATCCTCTTTTTGATTACAGAACTTGCCTTTTGGACTCAACTGAGAAACAGCATTCGCATAGCTACGTTTCCTTTATCCGAACTGATCTCGTGTGTAAAAGAGAACGGCTGTTAAAAGAAATTAGTATAAATTAAAATTAAACTGGAGTTTGTCCACATTGTATCAAAATCAAACCAAGCAGCTTAATCTTTAAAAGGTCCTCCTTGGGGGTTTTCTTCTTCCTTCATTGTTTAGGCAGGAACTTCTCCTCAGACCTTTTAGTTCATCCTCTCCAACTGACTCAGGAAAGTGAGGGCGGTTAAGAGTCGGGCTAGTGTCCTGGGATTTGTATGGAGAAGATTCCCTTTCACTACTTGATAGCCTCAGGGCTGAGACGGCTGTAACACACCACTCATCACCAACAGTGTCAGGAGTTGTATCAGCATCTTCAAAAAGAAAGTCATTTTCAGTTAAAAATAGCCATATTCTAAGCTTACCTATGCTCCCTGCACACTTTTTAAAGTCCAAGTGAAAATATTTCTTGAACCTGTGTTTGACATGCTCAGTAATTCCTAGGAGGCATAAAACACCTTTGTTTTATTTCAAGAAGCTATCGGCTCTCTGGCTGTGGTCAAAACCAGAAAGGTCTTAAAATTTGACTTGGCTAGCATCCCAAAATGTTATTCTAACCCCCGACAGATCTTTCACCAGGAGAATATGAATCAAGCCGCATTTACCTTAATACAGTAGCTATTTGATTTGCTTAAAAATCATAGTGTTCCCGTCTATGTAATAAAGTACAGTAGAAGAAAAACACCGATTCTTGGAGCGACTGTAATTAATGTAAGGAGAGTTTTCTGGTACAAATGTTATGTGATGCTGCGGCCTCTTCTACATCTAATAGTGTCGGGGGGGAGGGGGGAGGGAAAGTCAAAATACTTCTGATTTGTTCTTTAGGCAATAAAAATTATATATAGGGCCTCTGAGAATTGACTTGATTTCCAAAGATCTAAAGAGCAGGGGAAGAAGTGATGATGGCCTTTTGTTTATAGAAGCAAACTTCCAGTACTAAGTGACTGTCTGGGGGGTAGAACGAAGTATGGTTTTAATTCTGCCCTGAATCAAGCTCTGAATAAAGTGGTGGAGCTCGCTGCTAACACACAGTCTTTCTCTCAGACAGTCTGCTGAGTCCGGACCAGAGCACTTGCACTTTAGATTTGGAAGCAAGCTGCTCAAGATGAAATGCATCAAATATTTCATATAGTTAAAAAAAATGATCATGATCTATCTGGAAGAAATAATCTAGGATAATTGTTTTCTAATCCCCCCCCCCCCCATTTTCTTGATCTTGTACACCTTATTTCAAAGAAATGTGTGACATGACTGCAGTTTTGCACATGAAACCCAAAGGCCCTCTCATCTTTATATGATTTGTATGTTTTATTAATGTAAAAAGAAATTCGAGTTTTGGAAACTTCCAATTGATTTGTAAGAAATAGAGTATTATTTGGAAACTACATGTAAATTCTATTTTAATTACCCCACTGGCAGACCTCAGCAAACAAACCATGCAATCTCCATTACCCGATGACTTTAAGAGTGAGCATTTTGAGTGGATTTGATTCAAGTTGTTAATGAGAGCTGGAGCGGTGGCTTATTTCACTGGATTTTCACTTCCTGAGACGAGGAATCAAGTACTGAATAAATCAAGTGCAAACGGCTTTGTCTTAGCTTCCGACGATCAACACCAGAAAGTGACTGTCTTCAGCACGATCAGCAGGGCAGCCTCTCCGCCTGGAATCGAAGAGGCACCTGGCAAGTGCCCAGCCTCTCACGTTGTATCTCTTAGGAAGGGCAGTCTCTGATGATCTTTGCTATTGCTCTCAGCTCTTCTTACGGTTTACGAATTGTAGGGCAGGCACCACTGTGACAGACAGGCAGTTTCTGTCTTCCTGACATGTATAATTCAAGAAGCCTCAGAGGAACCTTAGCCGGTTTGGCTCAGTGGATAGAACGTCGGCCTGTAGACCAAAGAGTCCCAGGTTCGATTCAGGTCAAAGGCAAATACCTTGGTTGCAGGCTTCTCCCCAGCCAGGGCCCTGGTTGAGGCTCATGCAGGAGGCAACCAATGAATATGTTTCTCTCACATCGATGTTTCTCTGTCTTTACCTCTCTCTTCCACTCTCCTTAAAAATCAAAGGAAAAAATATCCTCAGGTAAGGATTAACAACAGCAACAAAAGAAGCCTAAGAGGAAATATGTGACCTCTCCCTAAACCACCTAAGGAAGAGGGATGAGACAACTCGCCATACAAGCCCACCACAGTAAAATGCAGTCATGAAATTTAACTTGCTCAAGTTCTTCCTCAAAGTGAGCTCAAGTTCAAAATAAATCATGACTATCGTTTAAGAACAATAGAATGTGAAAGTGAAAAAGAAAGCCTGGCACCTGCCTGACTTTCATCCACTTGATGTCACTACTACATTGGAGCATGCTTGTTAAAGATAAATGAAGGGAAATGATTGAACTTGCAAAGGGCTCAGTGCCTGGCACATAATAAGCACTCAATAAATGTTGGCTCTTCGGTCTTAGCTGTAAGATAGTCACATGCAGAATGATCTGTGTGAGTTAATCAAATGTAGGGCATACACATTTTTCAATGTATGTAAAATTAAATTATATTAATAGTACAACTGGGCCAAATTGAGAGCCTCCCAGAGCAGCAATTTTCAACTAGTGTGCCATAAGGATTTTTAAAACATGCAATACCTGACTATTAAGTCAGGGCACTGATCTCTTTTCCCTTAGATTGTAAATAAAAAAATTTAAAAAAAATAACAGCAACACAATAATAGTCATCTGGTGTGAATGAGTCAAAATTACAGTTTATCTTATTTTTTGTCAAAAAAATATTTTTGACATGCTGCAGAATTTTTGTAATTAGTTGACATGTGCCATGAAATGGGAAAGGTTTAAAATTGCTGTCCTAAATATATGTGAAGTCCTGAAAATATCTCTACAGCATAACAGGGACTTGTTAGGACTTTATAAGAAAGGATTAGGACCATTTGTTTATTTTTCAGAAGATTACTCTACGGGGACCTACGGGGAGATGTGAGGCTTGTTGTCTTGGGTTGGTCCTCCCCAAATTTGGGGATTATTTAATGCAAATCATCTCGGATTTTAAACTGGCGATTCCGGCCTATCGCCTTAACTAAAACAAGATAGCCCCCTACCTTCGCTGAGAGGTCTCAGAGTCCCTGAAGTCTGGCAGCCTCCACTAAGCCAGCTGCTGTTTGCAGGATTCAGATGATCTGGGACTTCCCAGGTGTCAGAAGCAAACAATAGATCACAGCTGGCATTAATTGGCAGCACCCTGGTTGGCAGTCTCAGCAGAGAGAGGCCAAACACTGAACAGGCCACAGAGAGAGGACTCCCCTCACTCGGCTAATATTAATTGAAATGTCTTCGTGGAATGCTGTTTTGCACATTGCAATGAAAACAGTTTGTTTTTAGGCTTTAAACATCCCTCTGCTGTGTTTGCAATCTGAACACTACAGCATGTGTTAAAACATAAGATCCAGGGAGGCAAACTGACTATAAACAGAGTAGTTTAGAAGCTGGGGGTGGGGAAGCAGGGTCTCTCTTTTGCAATGTTCAAGCTCAGGGAAACGCACAGAAGTGATAACACAGCACAAAAGGGGAAAAGGAAGAAATATTTCAACTTCAGAGAATTTTTTCACTGTGTTTGTTGGTAAGAACCTTACGGAGGGAACATTGTCTAAATCCATGAGTTTTCCCTTTGATGCTACCCTCTTAAAAATCCTAGGCCGCTATGCTAAATATTACCCTGGTTTTCTAGGGCAATCGTCTCAATCCATCTAGTTAAAAGATACCTAGGAATGTGGTCTGTGACCAATAGCACAGATTAGCATGCTAATGTTGTAAGGGCAGCATTGTGAAATAAGCCGGAGATATCCCTGGAATCAGACTGAGCACACCAGGCCAGCCCCCGTGTATCACTCAGGATTACACACAGACGGCTAGGAATACAGAACAATCGCTCCACATTTCTTTGTGCTGGTGTCATCTCCCCTTCGTATCTGGGAACAACAATACCCATATCTCGTCCCCGGCTACTGACATTTGTCATAAACTCCAATTGACCTTCTGCCAGAGGAGCTTCGGGATGATTCTCTTTTTATCTTTCACAGTCTTCGGCATGGAATGATTCATTCCGGAAGTATCCGGGTCCCCGCGTGTGCTCCATGATGTGAACAAGAAGCAGGCAAATCAGTCCCTGCCCGAGGAATCCGAAGATAGGTTCGTGACACATGTCGACAATCTGGAAGACAATGACAGCTCTCTGGTGCAACCTGAACAGGTCAGGGCTGAAGGCGAAAAGACAAGCCAAAGACATCCATGTGGTCAGTTTTCTCATCAAAGGCTTTAGGCTAGGGGAACATAAATTTGGAAATGTGCTCTGAAGAAAATGTGGATTTTAGATGATAAAACAAATTTCAGATTTTTTTTTAAAGCAGAAGGAAAATAAAACAGATAAATAAGAAAGCCTTAAGAAGGGACACAAAATACGTCAACTGGAATGAAGTGTACTCCCAGCTCTTTATGTCACAGAAAAAAATGAGGAAGTCGTGGTTATACTGGTTCATCATCCAGATAGTAGAACATCCCAGGTTTTACAGATAGAAACATTCACGTAAAACAGTTAAGCAAGTCTCCAAAAATTAGGACTCCAGCCAGTGTCGTAACAATAGAACTGAACAAAGGCCCTCCCTGGAGTAGGATTCACTCAGTCCTGGTCCTACAAGAGGTAGTCAAATGTGTGGAAACATTCTCTAATTCTTCTTTGACACTCAGAAACCATTACTTCTCAGCAGCCACAAGCATCTTCAGTCCACCTTAAGGCACCTCGGCAACTCTCTTCATTTCCTCCCTCCTGTTTTTCTCCCACTGTCCCCTGCCCACTCATATTCAAAAGACGGAGGGACAAACCCTTTCAGAACTTCTTTTTTTCCTATCTCAAAGCACTCCTACTTCTAACTGGCCACGTGAACATAACCCTTGGACTCGGTTTGCACAGCTCTAATACCTGAGAGTCAGTGTCCTGTGAGAAAATGTTCGACAGCTGAAAACATTTTGCTCAATTTCCATGGACAGAGTGCCATGCAAAGATTGAAAACCCTAACCTTAAAAAGACAAGCGAGTGCCTTCAATGCATACACTTAACTGGATGTAGGAATGCAAGTTATATCTTATGTTTTAAAAGTTCCATTGAAATTGAAGTTCCAAGACACAAGTGAAACTTTGTCCACTCTTAATCCCAGGAAAAACAATGTTATTTAAGGCAACCCATTGTCCAGCCAATCGCTCCCCTGTGATAATCTTCCCCACCTACTGAGTATCACAGGGATGAGGGAATTCGAGATGAGTTTATTATTATACTTTCTAACCTTCAAACTGCGAACTAAACAAACACAAGAGTGGGTGTTTAAAAATTAAGTGTGTTAATACAAATCATACTAATAAATTTCAATGCAAGCTCTGGGAGATCCATTTACTCCTATAAATGGTTGGGTACTTTCATCACAGTTATTATAGTAAGTATCTAGTGGTAGAAATAAACTCACACATCACTCTCTAGTAATGTGCTTAAAATGTACCGTTCCAGTTGGGATTCAAAAACAAAGGACTCATTCAATACATGTGGAAAAGGCTTTGAGATCTTTTGAAGAAAGGATAGACATGCGGAGCGTCCCCATTTTTATAGGTGACTTGTTCTAGATTTAATTACTGCAATAGAGAATTGCAAGACTTTTTTATTATTATTATTCTGTCTGCACCCCTGTCGACCTACCTACATGAACTTGGGCAAGTTCTTAAGCATTCAGAGAGCATTACAACCTCATAAACAAAAAGGTGTGAAAACCAGAGCAAAAATTATACCTTCAAGTCAATCTGAGATATATGCTTAGGATTATATCAGATGAAGGCAAGCTCTTGCCAAACAAAAATAAGAAATAATATAATTATAGAATTTAAAAGCCAGAGACAATCTCAGAGCTTATTGAGTCCCACCTGCTCATTTCAAGTCCAGAATCTGGGAGGAATACATAAGATGTCCAAGGCCAATCAGCCAACAACATCATGGGAACCTGGGAACCAGGAAACTGAAGCAACACATACATGCACTCATGCACGCATATAAATTAAAATGTTTAGAAGAAAGATTTCTTCATGTATAGATAATGTTTGTACAATGAGAAAGTTAGGGGCAAAACAATAGAAAAACTGTTTTCTCTCTTGATGTCTCTTAAAGAAATATGTTACTGCAAAGTGGTTCCAGTCCCAAGGTAAACAAAACAAGACTGTTTCCACTGGTGTGTGGGTCTCCTGCTTCCATCCCAGCTATGGAGAAACAGAAGAAAGCAATGAAGGAGGAACCAAGAAAGAAAAAAGAAAATTATTACTACTATTGAGGTAACCCAGTCCAGGGGCAAAATTACATAAAGAGGATTTTATTGTGTTACTAGAGGTCTGGTGCATGAAATTTGTGGAGGGCGGGGAGGGGAGGGGGGTTCCTCTCAGCCCAGCCTGCATCCTCTCCAACCTGGGACCCCTCAGGGGATATCCAACTACCTCCAGTCAGACATCCTCTCACAATCTGGAACCACTGGCTCCCAACTGCTCACTTGTCTGCCTGTCTGACCACCACAACTGCCCCCCTGACCCCCACCAGCCTGGTCGCCCCTCACTGCCCCTCCCTGCTGGCCTGGCCACCCCCAACTGCCCCCCTGTGGTCATCCCATGCAGCCTGCTGCTCGGTCATTTGGTCGCCCCTCACTAACCCCCCTGCCAGCCTGTATAGTCATCCGTTCGGCTGCAATGGTAACAATTAATATATATATAGCTATTTTAAAATAAGGAATAACTATACTTGTTGCAATTATTATGTTGCTGCTATAATTTATATGCCAAACTCTTCTTCAAAATTAATATTATTAATGTTTTTAGCTCTTAGTGAAGAAATGATTCTGAGCAGTCTAAAGTTCTATATTTATTTGAAATTATTGACACTCTTCTATCAGTCCACCATGCCTGCAAATCTCTCCTGTTCTTAAGCCATCTCTTTGTCCTTTCTGACTCGATCGCCTTCTTCACCTTTCCCTAACTAGCCCATAAAGAAGTGACATAGACCGGCAGTCTCTGCTTCTCCTTTAATCTCCCATGTACAGGGTCTCTTTCAGGTCTATTGAATCTGTTTCACGAATGCCAACGGATCTCCAGATCCAAAGGCCTCCTTTCAATTCTCATCTGCCTGGCATCCAGCCACCTTCTTCTGGGAACTCAGCTTTTCATGGCTCCCTTGAAGTCACTTAATCCCAATCTTTATGAACAGTTCCCAACCTTTTACTGGGTCCTCCACCTCCACCACTGGCCCCCCACTCAGTCAATAAAATTTCATCTCCTCTCCAGGTTTCATTTATACCGGTACTTCTCCAGAGAGCATGATGTTGCTGCCAGGAGACATTCAGCAATATGTGGAGGCATTTTGGGTTGTCACAACTGCAGGGCATGCCGACCATTGGCACCTAGTGGATGGAGGACAGAAATGGCTCTAAAATTCCTAGAGTATACATCCTACAGAACACAGGACAGCCTTCCAAAACAAGAAATTTTATCCAGCCCAAAATGTCAAGAGTGAAAGAATAAGAAGCCTTGATCTATACTATGTGTAGACTGATGGCTTTTATATAATTATCTATCATCTACATCCCTCAACTAAATTTCATTGCTATTTTTAGTGCATCTCCCCATATGTGTCCAGTAATCATCATTATTTACCTCTAAACCTCCTCTTTGCATAGTCTCTGTCGCAGGTAAAGGCCTTTTTTAAGCTGAAGTTGGAAAGCTTGGCATCATTTTCTACTCCTTCTTCATCGCCCACACAACTTATGTGTAACTGTGTTCTGTTTTATTTTATAATCCAATAATCCCATGGGTGATCTGGTTGACTCCAGCCTCACCCCATTCCACTCCATTCTTTACACAACAGCAGCCACCCTTCTGCAACCAGAGTTTTATCCATTCTCTTTTACTTAAAAATTGTCAGTGTCTCTCACTGCCTAGCGGAGGAATTTCCAACCTGGATCTCAGGCTTATGGAGAGGAAACAGAATGGGAATAGAAGGGATTTCCTCACACCACCTAAAATTACATCTAAAGGTCAGCGTGCAGTGCATTTTCGGGAAAGAATATTAACAACTTTCAGTAGACTTCCTATGACAGTGATTTCTCAAACTTGAGCCCACGTCAAAATCTCCTAGAAAGCATGTTGAAACAGATTGCTAGGTCCCAGGTCAGTGCTGACTTTACCAGGTCTAGATGTACATCTGATCCTGAGAGCACACTTGGAAGAGAAGACTTTATAAAAATAGGGAGGCCCCCCTCATTCCCACAGGTTCTATTGGGGCTGGCCTGGGCTTCCCGATTCTTTTTAATCTCCCTAGGTGATTCTAAGGGCCACAAAGTTTGCAAACCAGTGCTCTGAGGGATCCACAAGTAAAGAACCTAAGGGATAGGGCAAACCGTGCTTGCACAGAGCCTCCTCCTCTGGCCTCCACCTCCCCTTCAGGTCCCTACACCACCCCACTCCTCAATGGCCTATTCCTCTCTCTCTCCTTCCATCGCTTCACACTTAGCCCTCTAAAGAGCTCACCACACCAATAAGAATGCCCTGCACGCACCGTGAACCTTCCTGCCACTCGCCATATACTTCCCTCTGCCAGGAATGCTCTTCCCCAAACAATCTTCCTGGAAAATTCTACTCCTTCAAAATTAGCTAAGGTGTTACCTGCTCTGGCTCTCCCAGTTCCAAACCCAAGCCCAAACAGCAGCCAGGCAGAATTATCCCTCTCCATGTGATGTTCCCATAGCCCATTATGCATACCTCTCTTTTGGCATAGTGTAAAAGCCCATCGTTGACACTGCTGTCTCTCACTGGGCTGTGATCTCCCACAAGGCTGGGAAGATCTGGTACCTCTTGCAGCCCCTGGCACAGCCCAAGTAGTCAATATGAGGAACTAGTTCTTTCATTCATCCAGCAGGCAAAGGGAAGTTACCTTGGTCTAAAACCGTGGTTGGCAAACTGCAGCTCGCGAGCCACATGCTGCTCTTTGGCCCCTTGAGTGTGGCTCTTCCACAAAATACCAAGGCCTGGGCGAGTCTATTTTGAAGGAGTGGCATTAGAAGAAGCTTAAGTTTAAAAAATTTGCCTCTCAAAAATATTTTCAATTGTTGTACTGTTGATATTTGGCTCTGTTGACTAATGAGTTTGCCAACCACTGGTCTAAACCCTTCCTAATTTTTTTTTTTTTCTGTTTTAAGATTGTTCTACATTTTAAAAGGCAAACAAAACTGTAGACAGTGAAAATTCTTTGAATGAGCAGGAATCTTCTGAATGGTTATGAAAATCAGAAAGGGCATCATGCCTGTACGACAGACCTCAACAGCTTTAGGTACTTAACTCTAAAAACTGAATATTTAATTTAGCATGTTCAAATAACTTGAAGTTCTCACTGGTAAACCTGCAAATAACTACTTAAAAATGTGTGTGTGGTGGGAGAAATGACTATAAAAATGTCAACTTGGGAGAGCACTGATCTGTTTCTCTGCATCTAATTGCTGCCCTGTGTAACGCGATGGGAATTCTCACAGCGAGATACAGAGGATGTGAATCGGACCCAGATGTGTGCCCCCAGCCTCCTCAGCCCGGTTTTCAATAAACATTTTTTTTTTTTTACTTCTCTTCCCTGCCCTTCATAATAGCACAGATAAATGTTACATTTTACACACTAATCCCTCAAGAAAACATATTATACAGAATAAAGCAAGTCTATTATTTTGTGGTTTTAAAGAGGATGGATTAGAAATAACATTGATCGTAATTTCAAATTTCTACAAAAAGCTAGCAAATCTAATTGCTATCTTTTTTTTGTTTTGTTTTGTTTTGTTTTTTTTTAGTGGCTATCATTTTTGTATCAGAATTTGGGAATGTGGGTCAGCCAAGAAGCATTTTTAAAGGGTAACAAAGAACTAAGTGACTTTGATGGAATATGATACCTTCTGTAGTCACTTTGAGATAATCATAGCTGAAAGCAGCAAAATTACTTAGAATTTTAGAGTGAAGCTGCTGTTACTTTTCATTATAAATTGGTTACAAAAATTTTGTCATTTTTACTGACTTTATAAGTGTAATTATCTTGAATAATGAGTTTTGAAAACTAACTAGATATATCACAGAAGATTTAAAAATATGTAATTCAGCAATCCATTTATTTTTCTGTTTTTACAAATAAAATATACAATTATTACTCAGAATTCCACAAAAGTACCAACACTACACATTCTGCTTTCTCATTTCCTGAATTTCTTAACTGAATTATAGGAGTTAAGCAATTCTCATTTGACCAAGTTGGGTGTTTTTAAGCTTTTTCTTTCTAGGTATAAAAATCTAGGGATCCATTTTCCACTTCCCTTTTGCACTTCTTCACCTCCTTAAATAATACTGCTTTTACTTATTCACTCCATTTATTAAAGATAAATGGGACACAAAGAATCAAATTAAAAGTTTTCATGGGCACTGTGTGTGTGTGTGTGTGTGTGTGCGTGTGTGCGCGCACAGTGCGCGCGCACATGTGTGTTCCTGCTATCTGGGAAAACTTTGTGAATTGTTCGTTTATAATACCACAGTCTGATTACAGGTAAATGGTGGCATAATTTTTATACTGGTTCCCAATGCTCTTGTTTTGGAGAACATAAATGAATCTGCAGTTAGAACGAATCTTCTCTTGCTGACAGTTTTCCTGAATTGCAAAGGTTTCTTGGATAGATTTAAGACTTGTGGTTGAAACATCATCAATCAGACTTTAAAATAAGCACCAGAATATAATAGTTTTTCCCCTCCATGTCCCCATCTCTTCCTATCCCAAGGTACAAGAGCAATAAATTTAATTATTTAATTTATCAAATTAAATTACCTCACTGGAAACTTGCTGTGACACTGTCCTTAGGCACTCTGTCTACCGAGACACCACATAGAGGTAAAAAGTTTTTAGGTGAGGTTCTTTCCTGGTATTTATATTAAATAAATTTATTTGCACAAAATGGACTCATCTTACCCTGAATTCCTTGCAAGAGTAATTTAATTCTGTAGTGAGGATTCCATATCCCAGCAGAACTCACAGTCTGTGAGTGGGTGGTCAATAGATATGTTCTTTCAAGTTAAAAATAAGTTCTCATCAGGAAGAGTGTTTTGACTATGTTGCTTATCTGTGATAGTTCTGACGATAAAAAAAATCCTCCTCTGAGATTCCATTTGAATACTAAATAAAACCCCTCAGGAGCACTTTAGCAGTTGTAAGTATTCCCTAAATTCTCAGTGAAATAATATGCTAATATATTGCCATTAGGAAATCTAAAAGGAATACTACTTTTAATGACTGAGATATTTTCAAACAGCCAAAACTTATCAATTTCATAGTGCAGAATGATTATAAATGAAAAAATTTTGATGAACTGCAAAATAATTTTAATTATGTTTATTCAGTTTCATGGTCCTCATTTATTCTTACAAAGTATTTTGATAACCAGTGAAATGTTGCCTCATATGAAGTTCATTACTACCAGAATCTACAATCTTCAAAATATGAAAGATAAGTCTGATTAAGACAGCCCTTTAATTGCTTTCTCCCAATAAAAAAAATTAGACTATCAGAGACCATGATGTTTTAAATGTTGGGAAAGTTCCAGAGTATTCCAAAATTAAGGGAGAAGGTTGTTTGTATTCAGAGAAAACTAACTCTAATTTAATAGAAATTTAAACCCAGATGTTAACATTTTTATACACAATTTCTTGGCAAAGAGGGAATATATCATGCAAATGGAATATAGAGGGGCTTTTCTATTAGGTCTTAAAGAGATTTTCTCTGAACCAGGTGTTAGTTATGAATTTATAATTCTTTGGGAGGCTAGACGTGATGGCAACAGCTAATAATGAAGCTTACTCAGCATATATATATAACACCCACCAACTGGCTTGTCCATCAAATTCAGCACACTTCCTATGTGGACAATTTCTATATTGGTAGCTATGAAACTCCTAAAATTGCTTTGTTGAACCTGGAAATGCCATAAATTTTGTTTTGTATATAATTATTTATTTTTTAAAATATATTTTATTGATTTTTTTTGCCGAGAGGAAAGGAGAGAGATAAAGTTAGAAACATCGATGAGAGAGAAACATCAATCAGTTGCCTCCTGCACACCCCCTATTGAGGATGTGCCTGCAACCAAGTACATGCCCTTGACCAGAATTGACCCTGAAACCCTTCAGTTAGCAGGCTAACGCTCTATCCACTAAGCCAAACCGGTTTTCAGCTAATCATTTATTTTTAAGACTTGATAACTAATTTTCTCTATAGTATGAAATCCAATAGTAACAGAGAGAAATTGTATTTGGATATATTTATTTATTAACTAATGTGCTTTCTCTTCAATGATTCTTTTTTTTCTTCTTCTTTCTTTATTGATTAAGGTATTACATATGTGTCCTTATCTCCCCATTTTCCACTCCCCTCGCCCTCACCCCCCACTCATGCCCTCACCCCCCTGGTGTCTGTGTCCATTGGTTAGGCTTATATGCATGCATACAAGTCCTTTGGTTGATTTCTTCCCCTTACCCCCACCCTCCCCTACCTTCCCTCTGAGGTTTGATTCTCTGTCTCTGGGTCTGTTGCTGTTCATTAGTTTATGTTGTTCATTATATTCCATAAATGAATGAGATCATGTGATATTTATCTTTCTCTAACTGACTTATTTCACTTAGCATAATGCTCTCCAGTTCCATCCATGCTTTTGCAAATGGTAAAAGTTTCTTCTTTTTTAAAAGCAGCATAGTATTCCATTGTGTAGATGTACCACCATTTTTTTAATCCATTCCTCTGCTGATGGGTACTTAGGTTGTTTCCAAATATTAGCTATTGTAAATTGTGCTGCTATGAACATGGGGGTACATATATCCTTTCTGATTGGTGTTTCTAGTTTCTTGGGATATATTCCTAGAAGTGGGATCACTGGGTCAAATGGGAGTTCTATCTAATATTTTTAGTTTTTAGAGGAAACTCCATACTGTTATCCACAGTGGCTGTACCAGTCAGCATTCCCACCAGCAGTGCACGAGGGTTCCTTTTTCTCTGCATCCTTACCAGCACTTGTACTTTGTTGGTTTGTTGATGACAGCCATTCTGACAGATGGAGATAGTACCTCATTGTTGTTTTGATTTGCATCTCTCTGCTGATTAGTGACTTTGAGCATGTTTTCATGTTTCTTGGCCTTCCTTATGTCTATCCTCTTTCAAAAAATTATCTATTAAGTCAATTGCCCATTTTTTGATTGAGTTGTTTATCTTCCTTTTGTTAAATTGTATGAGTTCCCTGTAAATGTTGGAGATTAAACCATCATCAGGGATAATATTGGCAAATATGTTCTCCCTTGCAGTGGGCTTTCTTGTTTTGTGGATGGTTTCTTTTGCTGTGCAGAATGATTCTGTACATAGAAAACCCTAAAGACTCCATCAAAAAATTATTACACTTAATAAATAAATTTGGCAATGTAGCAGGACACAAAATCAATGCCAAGAAATCTATGGCATTTTTATACACCAAAAGTGAGCTTACAGAAAGAGAGATTAAGCCGAAACCGGTTTGGCTCAGTGGTAGAGCGTCAGTCTGCGGACTGAAAGGTCCCAGGTTCGATTCCAGTCAGGGACATGTACATTGGTTGCGGGCACATCCCCAGTAGGGGGTGTGCAAGAAGCAGCTGGTCGATGTTTCTCTCTCATCAATGTTTCTAGCTCTCTGTCTCTCTCCCTTCCTCTCTGTAAAAAATCAATAAAATATATTTTTTTAAAAAGAAAAAAGAGAGATTAAAAAAGCAATCCCATTTACCATTGCGCCAAAAAAAATTAAGTTACCTAGGAATAAACTTGACTAAGGAAGTAAAAGACCCATACTCAGAAAACTACAGGACACTGAAAAATTAGATAAAGGAAGACATAAACAGATGAATGAACATACCATGTTCATGGATTGGTAAAATCAACATCATTAAAATGTCCATACTACCCAAAGCAATCTCCTGGTTCAATGCAATCCCCATTAAAATACCAATGGCTTACTTCACAAACTTAGAATGAACTCTCCAAAAATTCACCTGGAATAAAAAATAAAAATAAAAATAAATCCCCAAATAGCTGCAGCAGTCCTGAAAAAGAAGAACAAAGTAGGATGGCTCTCAATACCAGATATCAAGCTGTATTGTAAAGCCATTGTTCTCAAAACTTCCTGGTACTGGCAAAAGAACAGACTTACAGACCAATGGAATAGAAAAGAGAACCCAGAAATCGACCCAAACCACTATGCTCAATTAATATTACACAAAGGAGGCAAGAGCGTACAATGGGGTCAAGACAGTCTCTTCAATAAATGGTGTTGGGAAAATTGGACAGATACAAACAAAAAAATGAAACTAGATCACCAACTTACACCATACACAAAAATAAACTCAAAATGGATAAAGGACTTCAACGTAAGAAAGGAAAGCATAAAAATCTTAGAGGAATCCACAGGTAGTAAAATCTCAAACATAGGCTGAAGCAATATCTTCACTGATATAGCTCCTAAGGCAATGGAAACTAAAGAGAAAATAAACTAATGGGACAACATCAAAATAAAAAGCTTCTGCACAACAGTGATTCCTTCTTAATCTGTGTCCCTTCCCTACTCAAAGACTTTTGAGATATCCATTGTCTTAGGGCAGGGTTGTTACTTTGTTAAGTACAACAAAGCAGTCAAATCCTTTGACTTTGATGTTTCAAAGATTCCAAGCATAGGACAAAAAGATCTGGATTGATAACTACTTACTGTCAGAACCAGTTCTTCCTACCCACCCATCCCAGACTAGATGGAATGAGAGAAGGATCCTGCCAGAGGAAACAAGGATGTTTGAGCTGCTCTGGGTATCTGAACAAAAAGAAGGTTGATCATGCTCAAACCTTCAGAATGTCTTAGTGCAAGCATGTCAAACTCGCCATGTGGCTCACAAGGAATATTTTTGTGGCCTAGCCAATATAACAGTATGTAAGAAACATTTTATAAAAATTTTGTAACTTAATTTTTACAATATCCTGTTATACAGGGTAATTATTAATAATGAACTACAACATTCACTAATGACTGATCACTATTTTCATGTTGCAATCATTTCCCTTGCATGCCTTATACACAGGCACACCATTTCTCTCCACTAATACTAGCAGTGAATATGCTAGCAGCCAATTGCCACGTCATTAGTCTTGGACTGATTTGTTTGGTTTGCACAACAGAAAATATTTTGCTTTCAGGGAATAAGAAAAAATAGGTTTATTTGTGTTGTACTTATTAATTTGTGCAGTTATTCAGTGTCTAGCAGGTTAATGTTCAAGAAAAAAATATTAATTTTTATAATAATGTTCTATTTTATGTTAACGATTATTTATTTATTTCAGCCCTTTGTATTCAACATGTCTCTATAGAAATAAACCTATGTTTCTATAAAAATTGAAGCTTTTGTGTTTTTGTTTTTGTGGCCCATATAAACTTGTTTATTTGGCCCTTGTTAGCCTTTGAGTTTGACATGCTTGTTTTAGTGGATCTGAGAAGGATGGAGTTGTGTAGGTGTAGCCAGGAAGCCAGAGAGTCTCACAGAGTATTCCTGGGCCCCAGTTTGGCACAAAGGATATCAGAATAAAGATGGTTGCACAGAAGTCCTGGACAAAAAAGGGTCTGAGGTAACTACAGAAAGTTCCCCATCGTCCCACCAAGAGAGGCTCAGGAGAGCAGAGAAATCTGACCTGCTCAAGAAGAAGGGGTCAAAAGTAATTGAGAAAATGGAAGCTGAGACGATCAGAGAAAATGAAGATCATTCAGGTTTGCAAAATGATCTAAAAATCATCAACCAGAAACCTGATAAAACCTAAGTGTCTGGGGGAATGCCATCAGGAAGACATGACAGCCACCATGACCTGGCATCATGGAAGCCCCTAGTGAGTAGGTTAAACCTGGATGCAGGTAAAGATCCTAGTTGGAGTAGTCTGGCTCAGATAAAGCACTGTGACCCTGCAGTATTAGCCCTGAACTAAAGATGAAGAAAGAACATTTTAGCCCAATTTAGTTAATATCGGATTTTAAAATCTGACTCAATATACTCTGCTAGAATAATGAGTCACTTCCATGTTATTCAATAAATAATGTGGTGACAACTGCCTCATCATGTTGAAAAGAAAATGATGCTTTATGTCAAAATAAATTCCAGATGGATCAAAGATTTTGAATTCCAAAATGAAACCATTAAGAGAAAACATAGGGAAATATTTCTTTAATTTTGTAATGTGAAAGGCTTTCCTAAACATGACACAAAATTTAAAAACTGTTAAGGAAAATGCCAAAAAACTGAACAAAGTTAACAGACCGATGGCAGAAAGAAAGAAAAAGCTTTACATCACATTTTGATATTAAAAGAGCCAATTTTCTAATTTACATAATGTTTGTTTAAATTAGCAAGAAAATGTTTTTTAAAACTAATGGGAAAATGAGCAAGTTATGCAAATAAGTAGCTCACAGATATAGAAACAAAATGGCCAGTAGTCTGCAAAAAATTCTTAATCTGACTCATAATTAAAGAAATGCAGATTACTATAAATTTTCATCTATCAGATTTACAAAAATTTTTAAGTTTAATACCCTATGTTAATGCAACTATGAAGAAACAAGTTATGAGGAATTCTGATACTTTTTTATTATTATTATTGATTTCAGAGAGAGGAAGGGAGAGGGAGAAAGGGTTAGAGACTTCAATGTTGAAAGAAAACATCTATCAGCTGCCTCCTGCACGCCCCCTAGTGGGGTTTATGCCCAAAGCCCGGGCATGTGCCCTGACTGGGGATCAAACCGTGACCTCCTGATCCATGGGTCAATGCTCAACCACTGAGCCACACAGGCCAAGCAGAATTCTTACACTTTTGATGAGAGTTTTAAATGGTATATTTTTTAGTGAAATTTACTAGTAATAATCAAAATCAATAACGCATAAACATTTTTTTTACTTGGCAGTCCCACTATTAGGAATTAACTACTGAAAAAGTAATGCTCCCACTGATTAGAATGTTTTTCACATAATTATGTATAGTAAGAATGAGTAGTAGAGTAATCCAAAAACTTATTAATGCGGGTGGTAAAATATATTGTGATCTCCTCATAAAATAGGATATTATGCAATCATTTTTTAAACTACATTTTTAAAAATATATTTTTATTGATTTTAGAGAGTAAGAGAGAGATGGAAACATCAATGATGAGAGAAAATCATTGATCCACTGCCTTTTGCATACCCCACACTGGGGATCAAACCCACAACCCAGGCATGTACCCTGGCCGGGAATTGAACTGTGACCTCCTGGTTCATAGGATGAAGCTCAAACACTGAGCCGTGCTCAATGGCTAAAACAGTACATTTTTATGGATGCAAACAGAAGGTCTCTAAGCCATTTGATTAAGCAAAAAATAACAAGTTACATGTGTTTATAATAAAAATCTCATTCGTGAAGACTTTGAAAAAAAATATATATATACACACACACATACATGCACATATATAATATTTGAGAGGTGCAATTATATTTTTATACCAAAAAACAAAAAACAAAAAAAAAACAAGCATAGGAAAGCTGAATGATTACCTTTGAAGAGATTGCTGAGGACATATGTGGTGGCCTGGAGAAGGGAGAGTGAGGTTTTGTTCTCATAACTTTCTGTATTCTTGGTGCATACTATACTTTTATGAATTTTTACTTTAAAAATGACCTTTTTTAAAAATCAAAGACATGGGAAGTTGTGTAGTTTTCCTTGGTTTAAAATTAAAAACCACACTTCCGTAAGTAAAATGTGCCTCCGGAGACCAGGACAGCTGCAGCCGCCAGCAAGGAGAGAATTTTGTTAGGCTTAGCCTATTTCTAAATCACTGGTTTTGTTATTACAAATAGCTGATGTCATTTTTATATCCCAAATCTCATAAACCCTAACTCACACTAACTCAAAACCTAAGTACAAGTCAGTGATCTGCAGGTGCTCACGACTCACAATTAGCCCCTAATTAAATCAATTACTAAAAAAGTGTCAGTGTACATTTCTAAGTTTTTTTCCTAATGTTTTGGCAAAAGGAATATGGAGAATTCAGACAACTGAAGACCTGTTCCCTGCTTTTAGGCAGGCACATCTCTCTTCCCTGTTCTCTCCCCAATGTCACGGACTAACTCCCACCAGCCCTGCTGTCACAGCTTCAATGACACATTCTCACAGAGGGATGCCCTCACCGCTTATCTAAGAGTGCCTCCCACCCACACCCTCCTTATTCTCTGCCTTGGCTGCCTGTTGATTTACTTCTTGGCTTTTATGATGAATTGCAGTTATTTTTATTTGACTGTGATATTGGTTTTTGTCTCTCTTCCTCGTTGGAATGTATGCTCCATGAGAGCAGGGCCAAAGTTGACTTGTCTAATGCGTTAATATAATCCTAGCACATAAGTAAAAATAAATGTGTGTTATAGAAATAAAAAATATGATAGCTGTGTGTGAGACTAATATTCACAATAGCTTGCCTTGTTAAGTGTTTACATAAGAGTGTGCAGTATTCTAAGTATATGTATATTCATGCCATACTTAAAACAATGATATAATTCCCATTATTGCTCCTATTTTACAGATAAGAAAACAGATATAAAAAAGGTAAAGTAGCCGAGACCAGTTTGGCTCAATGGATAGAGCGTCGGCTTGGGGACTGAAAGGTCCCGGGTTCGATTCTGGTCAAGGGCATGTACCTTGGTTGCGGGCATATCCCCAGTAGGGAGTGTGCAAGAAGCAGCCAATCGATGACTCTCTCTCATTGATGTTTCTAACTCTCTATCTCTCTCCCTTCCTCTCTGTGCAAAATCAATAAAATATATATTAAAAAAAAAAAAAAGGTAAAGTAACTTGACCAAAGTCACAACCAGCTAATAAGGGAAAAGTTTTATATATATATATATAGTGTAGCAGCTCTATGTATTAAGTATATACATACATATAATTCACACTTATATATGAAGTATATGATTGAAATTATAATTTTTAGCTACAGAAAGAAATATGCACTCTTTCTCAACAAAACATTGAAAAAAACGATTTAAAGAAAATTAAAATACTCAATTCTATTTCTCTTTGACATAGAAGGAAGAAACTCATTTCTCATCAATAATGAGAGAGGACTTCCTTCTGCTTTCATCCTCTGGAAAAGTACATCAGTTCTTTACAGAAATTCTGCAAGTAGTTTCACAGGCCCCTGTGCACATTTTTGTATAACTATAGAGGATACCAGTAAAGCCAAAAGCAGCCAGTGGCCCATTCTATTGTATGCAGAATATAATTGTCACTTCACTATTTATATCTGGCATAAAGCTATGTAGTGTCATCCTTATGAACATCAGGAGCAACAAAAATAATTCTGATGTATAGTGCCTGATGTTTTATAAGACCACATGAAATCTGATTCCCTTTACTTTATTGATCTATATATATATAAAAGTCTAAGCGACCCAACAATCTCATGACAGATCTATCTGTTGCTATAACATGCACTGACTACAGGGGACAGATACTCAATGCACAGGATCTGGCTCCTTCTTGTCTGGATTGGGCCTTCAGGGATGGAGCGAAAACTCGCTATCTGACATCCCCCAAGGGGTCCTGGATTGCAAGAGTGTGCAGTCCAGGCTGAGGGGCCCCTCGGTGCATCGGGCTTCTAGGGTTATAATGAAAGAAGATGGTATGGCCTGGCCATTGTGGCTCAGAGGTTGAGCTTTGACCTATAAACCAGGGAGGTCACTGTTTGATTCCTGGTCAGGCACATTAAAAGGTTGCAGGCTTGATTCCCAGTAGGGGGCATGCAGGAGGCAGCTGATCAACGATTCTCTCTCATCATTGATGTTTCTATCTGCTCTCCCTCACCTTTCCTCTCTGAAAACAATAAAAATATATTTTAAAAAAGAAAATAGTATGAATAATGTAGGACATTTCTTATGAAAGCTCAATGAGAATGAATTGAAACAAAAGGATTAACTCAAAAGAAAGATTAATTTACTTAGACAAAAATATCCTGCAATTCATTGCTGTATTCTTGTTCTTAAAGTAAGTCTTTCTTTTGTTTTCAATACACATGGGTCAAGATTCTATAAATTGGCATGCAGCCTAAAACAGACAAACTAATTATAATAGGGCATATGTATTTCTTTCTCTTACCCATTGGCTTTATTCACACCAGTAAGAAAACCATGCTAGCAACCCCCACTTCTAAACACAGTAGTTACTAACAGGACTCTCTGAAATCAGTTCTCCATTAAAGTGTGTTTATGGATTTGAAATAAACAAAGAAACAAATTTTAAGTAGAGCAAGTAAAGTACTGTTAAAACTTTGCTGTTGTTGTTGTTAATCCTCACCGGGAATATTTTTTCCATTGATTTTTAGAGATAGTGGAAGGGAATGGGAGAGACAGAGACAGAGAGAGAGACACTGATTTATTGCCTCCCGCACATGCCCTCATCAGGGCCAGATCGAGCCTGCAACCCAGGTAGGTGCCCTTGACCAAAATCCAAATGGGTGACCCTTCAGTTCTCTAGCCAACACCCTAACCACTAAACAAAACTGGCTAGGATTGTTAAAATGTTTTAATATTAATGAGTAGAACATCATTACCAAACAATCAAAATCACTTTGGAGTATTTTTTGTTTTAAGACACACATAATGTAATTACTAAAAATATGCAGCACACCAAAAAGCATTTTTGCCAACCTGACAAAAAAAATAGGTATACCGTAATTTTGATTCATTCACACCAGCTGGCTATCTATGTTGGCTGTTGTCATTTTTTATTTGACAATCTAAGGAAAAAGAGGTCAGTGCGCCTAACTAAATAGTTCAGTATTGCATGCTTTAAAAATTATTGCAGCACACCAGTTGAAAATTGCTGCTTTTGACCAATGGTTCTCAACTGGGGACAATTTTTCCTGCAGAGGACACTGGGGTATATCTGAAGACATTTTTTATTTTTTATCATGAATTGGGGGAGGCATGCAGGGGCTGCTACTGGTATCTACTGGTAGAGGCTAGAGAGAGGACAAGTTGATAATTGATCCCATGGAGATGTCAAGTAGACTGTTGAATAGACATATGTAGAGCACATGATGGAAGTCAGGACTAGAGACATGAGTTTAGGGATCTTCTGTTTATAGTTAAATTTATGGGACTGAAAGAGATTACCTCAAAGTGAGTGCATGTAAGAAAAAGTTACATAAACTCTTATGTATTATGTAATACATAATAGGTTGTATTTTCATAGTACTTCCCAACCAACTTGCTCATATACAGTGTGACTCTGAGAAGTGGACTCTAAGTCCCCTCCTCTCAAATCTGGGTGGGCTTGTGAGTCACAATGAAACTAACATAGTGGAAGTGACACTGTATGACTAAGAGTAGGTCAGAGAAGGAATACTTGCACTTGGATCTGTGAGCAATGACTCAAGGTCACCTACCTTGCCACTGCCATCGTGTGAGGAAGCAGGCTCTCCAGCTGACGATCTGTTTTTATTGGCCGGTAATGTGTAGAAGTCAAGCACTGTTGACAAGGGACAAGGGTGAATCTGGGTCCACGGTGATGGCCCTTGCGCTCTGCATCCAGATCTCAACACTCTACATAGTGACCAGTCTCAACATCTGGGAGAAAACCAAAGGAAACTCACTTCCCCTCAAATTACTTAGCTAGTAATTAGAAAAAAAAATACCTTTAAAAATGACTAGTGTTACCTACCATTAGTAACCCTAGCATGGTTTCCCTTTGCTTAGTGATGGTAGAAACATAGTTGAATATGCAACTGGCACTGACTTGTCTTTTTGTCTGCCCACAACATTCTCCACTCTTCAAAAGAGAAAAATACATTTACCCTGACACATCTATGAGGAAAATACATTCATTGTCAATACTCTGGTTTTGGTCACCTACCTGTCACCCTCATTACTGCCACTTTATGAAATAAAGTAGGTGCAAAGGCATATATATATCGGCTTACATACATTTATTTCTATATCACCTAGACCTATTGTAGACTATCAGGCCGGGACCGGTTTGGCTCAGTGGATAGAGCATCGGCCTGTGGACTGAAAGGTCCCTGTTCGATTCTGGGCAAGTGCATGTACCTTGGTTGCGGGCACATCCCCAGTAGGGGGTGTGCAAGAGGCAGCTGATCAATGATTCTCTCTCATTCGATGTTTCTAACTCTCTATCCCTCTCTCTTCCTCTCTGTGAAAAATCAATAAAAATATATATATATACAATATATTTTTTTTAATTATATTGTAGACAATCAGAATATACTTTGGATGCTCAGGAAATCATTATATCTTTAAAAATGTTTCAGATTATTTGATATTATAATTATTGTAAGCACATTCATATACAATGCTACTAGGATGAGATGAGAAATAAATTTCAAGGACCTGGAAGAGCAGCCTTGTCTATCTCATTACTGTTCTGCCATATATAACAATAAATTATGAATGTCCCACAGAAAAATTCCAAGGAGTACCGTGAGTAATATGTTTGCTGCCAGACCCTTGGGAGGCAGTATTGTAGAGCTTCATGTTATTACATATTTTGCTTTGTTTGTTCATTGTTTTGATTTGGGAAAATTAGTTATGAATTATTTCTGTAAAATAGAAGGTAAACAATTTTAATACTCTGTAACTTTATGTCATTTATAAGATTACTGACTTCCAATGATGTGCATATACATGAGCATATAGGAAAACATTACCAGTATTCAAAGAAGATGTGTTTCTCTAGATATGGCTAAATACACATGTTAATTTGACCAAAAAAATAATAACATAAGTTTAGATTTTTTTCAGAGCATGATTTAATAATACAAAAGCATTTTATGTCACATATTCTTAACAGAAGTACAATTTGATTCAGAAGTACAATTTGATTTTATTGTTGTATTTCTTCATGTGTAAAATCAAAGTATCAGTTCTCTAATGCTCCAAGACAATTTAATGCACAAATTAAATTTGGAGAATTTAGAGGGAAATAGTTTTTATCTTGATTTATCAAAATAATTGCTTTCATTTGTCCATGATCCAATTCAGATCAATTTAAAAAAATTAACTTATTGGCAATATTATATCACACACATAGTCACATTTATATTTATAACCATGGTCTCAGCTACAAAGTAGAAATCATAATTATAAGAACCTAGAAATCCTTATTTTTGTAAAATATGTTCTTTCATTTATTATTGTCAAATATCTCACATTTATACAGTGAAATGTTTCAGTGTTTTAAACTCACTCACATTAGGTAAAATAGGTGTTATGTTTATTTTTCAGGTGATGACACTGAGGTTAAGGTAAAGGATCTTACCCTAGAATGTGTAACTAGTTTGGGGAAGTAACTGACCACAGGACTCACATACCCTGGTATCTTCATATTTTCTTTTCTTAAAAATATATTCGGATTGATTTCAGAGAGGAAAGGAGAAGGAGAGAGATAGAAACACCAATGATGAGAGAGAATCATTGATCAGCTGCCTCCTGCACACCCCTCACTGGGGATTGAGCTAGCAACCCAGGCATGTGCCCTGACCAGGAATCGAACCATGACCTCGTCATTCACATTCTGTACTCAACCACTGAGCCAGGCCAGGTGGCTTTGGATTTTCTAATGAAAGTTGTCACTCGGCTGGGCCAGAAGGTAAGTCTTCACTTTAATCAGTTTAGTAATTACCAGTCACATTTTAATAAATATAAATAATTTTAAATGACCAAAAATTGCATCTATATGCATCTGAGAGCTTGAGAAGAAACTCTTAACTAGAGAACAATCTTCTACCCGGATACTGCTACAGAATGAGTCCAAATTGACCAGAAAAAGAAAATGTGCCTGTGAGTTTTATTTCTACAGGGTCTTCAAGTCTCATTTCACAGAGCCTTGTGCTCGATGCAAATAGTATTTAACATCTACAGTAAAAACTTTCCCACATTTTTCGAAGGATGAAACTTGAGGAACCCTGAGAGAAAGCTAAGGATAGCCTTGTGATTTAGTCCCGTGTGATAGAGTCATCAGCGCACTGAAAATAGTGTCCGGGTCACACAAATGATCCAGCTGAACAGTTAATGAGTGGTTATCATGGGCTCAGTGTCAACTGGGTGGGAAATGAAGAGAAAATCCCAAACGTAAATTTGTTTAACATTTGCCATCAGTGACCCAGAGAGATAGAGAGCTTATTTAAGTTTGCATCTGGATAAGAGAAAATATCCTTTCTGGCGGTAAAAATTTCAAAACTGAAGTGAAGGAGCACAACAGAATCAGAATTTAAATATTTTGATTAATTGGAAAAAGGTGATTGGAGAAAGAATCGAGATCAATAAAACTAAAAAGTAATATAGTGTCTTTGAGAAAATTAGATTATAAGAATACAGAAAGAAAAAATAAGGGCAATTTGCTTGACTTTTTGCTGTCTGCTTCTGTAATCCCCAAGTTCACTCTGGGCACATACATCCACCACACACACACCCATACACACACACACACACACACACACACACACACACACACGTACATACACAGTATACCAAACAGAAATAGGATTCCAGATAGAAAAAACTGTGATGTGTATCTAGTATTTCATGTAGAAACTATCTTTCAGTGAGACTCAGAAGCTTCTAGTGAAAGCATATGTGTCCTTAAATGTTGTCTTGTCATTGTGTGTGTGTGTGTTTACCTATATGCTTTATGAAATCATACAACCTCCTGGGTAAAACAAAAGTATGAGAGGTGGGGAGGACATTGTGTGTGGGTTTTTTTTTTTTTTCTTTTTAAAAAGTTGAAAATACTAAATTATTAGGCCAAGATTATGCAAGAAATAAGGTGCAAAACAATGTGTCAAAAATAAAGTTTTAAAAAATTTTAATGCTATGTTTATTCTTTTCAACCAAACAATTCTGCCTTCCCTATTCAGCCTCATTCAAAGATGGGTCTTTGAAAATACAGCACAATGTTTGAAAATAACAAACCTCATACAGTGAAATAGGATAGATGATGGAGAAAACTAATCACATAATGCTGAAAACTTTCCTCTCAAAATTTGCAAATGCTAAAATGAAGAGTATTTCATTGCTGATTGGCCTCATTTCTTTCTCCTAAGAATTTACACAAAGATTTTAGATGAAATAGTCTTACAAGTTGCATGTGGAATAAATTGAGACTATGCCGATACCCTGCAGTTCAGATAGAAAGGGCAAACAATAACTTGGTATATTTTTTTAAAATCAAGTTTTGCTTATGGGTGGGATTTTGCTATTTGTAGAGGGAGGGCAAAAGGACAATAGGATTTTTTTTTTTTTTAAATCTCTATCTGTCATGAACTGGGACAAATGTAACTTCTCTGTTTGCTTCTCCCTTCAACACCAAGTTGTTTTCTTAAAATGTATTTTACAGTTTCAAAACTGTAAAATACATTTTAAGAAAACAACACATAATTGATTAAATCATTGTATTTAATAACTTGGAGGGGGAGAAATGTTTATATTTGTACATTGTTTCCATGGACCAGGCTAGTTAAAAATGTACTCACTTCTTTTGAAGATACCATACATAATCTGTGATAAAATACTTCTCTGGATTTTGACCTTTCAGATTTGCTCATTTTAAAACAGACTGTCTATAATGCTCTGTGCATGTGGGGGTGTGTCTGTGCATGTGTGTGAGACAAACATATATGTGAAAGACCCTTCACAAAAATTCTGTTCTCTTTCATCTAATTAGTCAATCCCTGACTTCAAATTTTTGGTTATAAATCCATAATTTAATTTCTTTTTTTATTTTTTTCCAGAATTTAAGATTAAAGAGGTTTGGCTTTTGTAGGAATTTCACTTGAGTTTTAATATTTTTTCTTTAGTTCCATAGGAGAAATTAAGTGGTTTAGGACAACTGAGATTAATGAAAATTTTTATTAATTTTCACTGATAATTCATGACAAATTATAAAGAAAGACAGCACTGATAATGTGGAAACACGAAGATTGTCCTGAAGGTTTTTGGAATGCTTTATTGGAGGATTTTCAAAAGATATGTTCTAAATATTTTTGAGAAAGCATGAAATGCCATGTCAGGTCACATTAATTTATAATATTGCCACATATGCTAAAAACAACCTTCATTCTTGCCAAGAACAATCTTCCCTGAAGGTGAAATATATTTGCATATCCTTGATTATCCCAAGTTTTTAATCCATTTCTAGCTCTGAAAATATAATAGCAACAATTTATGGTCAAAAGTTATGTTAAATTAAGAAAATAAAAGTGTACTTTTTATTTTTCCCTCTGGTTTCAAAATGAAAGCCCATTCCTCCCATCATACCCTGTTTCCCCAAAAATAAGACAGTGTCTTATATTAATTTTTTGCTCCCAAAGATGAGCTAAGTCTTATTTTCAGGGGCTGTCTTATTTTTCCATGAAGAATAATTCGGTACACATTTATTGTTAAATGAAAATAAAGGAAATTTATTACTGTATACGGTACGGTAGTATGGTAGTTGTCAACACAAACCAGACAAACTGTGAATCCTACAGTATCAAGAATTTACTCATTTATTCAATGACAATCATGTCATCATCTTCTGGAACATCATCATAACAATCCAATTCCTGAATTTCCTGGAGAATTTCTTGTGACTCCATTTCTTTCAGAATCAGTGGACCAAATCTCTCATGTTTGGCCTGGGGGGGGGGCTTATTTTTTGGGGGGATGCCTTATATTTCACTCAGAAGGAAACCTGTAAGTAGGTCTTATTTTCAGAGGATGTCTTACTTTCAGGGAAAAACAGTATTTCCCAAGACTGCTGTAACATGGTGCCACAACTGGTGGCTGAAACAGCAGAAATGTATAGTTTCACAGTTCTGGAGGCTGGAAGCCTGAGATCAAGGTGTCAGCAGGATTGCTTCCTTCTGAGAGCTGTGAGGAAAGGTCCCGTTCCCAGCCTTGGCTTGTAGATGGCCAGCTTCTCTCCGTGCCTCTTCCCATGGCCTTTTGTCCTGTTTGTGTGTCTGTCTCCAAAGTTCCCCTTTTTAGAAGAATACCATTCAGATTGGGTTAGGATCACCCTAAGAACCTCATTTTAACTGGATTACACATATAAAGACCCTCTCTCCTTGTAAAGTCACATTGAGGTGCTGGGAGTTAGGACTTCAACATGTGATTTTGTGGAAGGGACATAGAACTTAAAGCATCACACCATTGTAAAACTTTTCTTTGTGTAGGAAATGTTTCATGTAAATAAAGTATCTGAGTACAGAGGAAAAATTCAGACCATGACTCTGTGGGTGCCACCCACTTGGGTTAGATGAAAGCTCTGGGTCTATGCTTAGGCAAGTCCAATATCCAATGAGATTCATTCAAGTTTTCCTAGAAGTTAGAAATTCATGATAAAAACCTGTATCAATTAAAACTCCGTTGCAAGGGACAGAAAGCCTAACCCAATTTGGATTAAACAAACAAACAAAAAAAGTTAGTCATTCCCATAACTGCAAAGTCTAGGGACAAGACTGGAGGGTGTGTCTGAATTCGGGATTCAAGCAATGCCATCAAGGTAAAATTTTCCACCCTACCTGGGTTGGCTCAGTGGATAGAGCAAGCATCTGCCTGCAGACTGAATGGTCCCAAGTTTGATTCTGGTCAAGGGCATGTACCTTGGGTGTGGGCACATTCCCGGTAGGAGGTGTGCAGGAGGCAGCTGATTGATGTTTCTCTCTCATTGATGTTTCTAAACTCTCTTTCTCCCTTCCTCTCTGTAAAAAATAAAAATATATTTTTTTAAAATTTTCCTACATTTTAAAATATTATTCAGATCAGCCATTATCTTATTGGCTTCAGCCTCTCAGATTTAAGTCCAGTAGGAAGAAACTTTCCAATAATCATATTTGTGTCTTCCTGTCTCAGATTGGGTCCTGTGCTCATGCTGATCCTATTAACCAGGGAATGAGGTAGCTCTAACTCGAGGCTGAACTCACAAACCACCCATCTAGAATCAGTGCAGGAGAAACTTCCTGCTGAGTAGAGGAACAATGGAAGAGAAACTGATCACTAAATAAACATCAAAAGGTGTTACTAGAAGTGGGGGATGCCAAAATCAACAAATATCCACTACAGAGGCCCAAGTGACAAACCCGGAAGTAAGTGGGTCAACTTAGAGATAGTATCTTCTTATATAAGATTGGGTCAGTAAATATTAGCAATGAGATTTAAGAACCTATCAGAATTCTCACATGAGGCTGACTTTATCTGTAAAATGAACATCAGCTAATCCTCTGATTTTGCATGCAAAAGCCCATTGTCAACTACACTTCTGCAGAAGATGCCCATTAACTGAAAATGATGGCTCTGGTTTATTGAGCTTGAATAGCCCAAGTGGCTCAAGAATGCAGAGAAGTACAGGCAACAGCCAACAGAGAATAAGCTTAAGTGAAACTAGGAAAGGTGTTTCTTTCCAAGAGGCCTTTTTTCCACCTCTCAAGCAATAAAGAATATCCAATACTATATTGACTAAGTAGAAACCAATATTTTATTTTCCTATAGACTAAGAAAAAGGAAACTTTAAAAATAAATTTTAAAGGCCTAAATTACTATATCTGTCCATTTCCTCTCAGTTTATTAAGACATTGTCCCAATTAGTGGAAATGATATTTCTGGTCCACACTCATCTAAATGATGCAAACAAACTATGACAAATTATTGGTTGCAGGTTTTTCATTTTAACTCTTATTGTTTATATATTTATTGAATCATATTTAGAACCTAGGATCTGAAACATAATCAACACAATATATGTGTGAAATAGTTTTTGGTTAGAAATGAACTATTTCTGTTCTAGGAGACTTTGTGACAGTGTTCCTTGGTATTATATAATTTTCCACTTTAAAATCAAACTAGTAAATCCTCTAGACTCCTCTAGATCATTTCTCCACCTTTGAGTTTGTCTATCTTGTTTGGTTTTTTTGTTGTTGTTTTGTTTGTTTTTGACAAAAGAGGAAAAGCTGTGAGCCTAAGAAGTTTAACCAATTTCATCCTTTTTAAACAAGAAGTGTTAGTCTACATTATATATAAATTTACATTGCTAATTTTTTTTTTTCTGTAATGAGAAAGGGTCTAGCTTTGTACTCCTTGCTTTCTCATCTTCTTCTCTTTATCTTTCAAAAACAAAAGAAAAGGAGAGAGGATCAGACCAACAAAAAAAACACTATGGACCTTATTTATATGGAATGGGTACTAATTATCAACTTCCCCATAATTCACAACAAAGAACCAGCTGAAAGTGGTTAGGACATGTCGGAAATATTAAATGTGTTACTAATTATTTCTGTACCTCATCAACAACTCAGCATTTTTATTCTTGGTAATCATGACTCACCCTCTTCATTCATTTATCATTTCGATTGTTTTTTATTATAGGTATTGACATGGTTTCATGAGAAAAGTGACCCTAAAAAGGTCCTGGATGTCATTCAGAGACCCACCCTCCATCTACTTTGCTCCAAAGCCATATCCTGCCTGTTCTTAATCTGTCCTTTGATTTCAGTGGGACAACTGAAGAGTGAATAAATACTGTGTTGCTGAAAATTGAAGTCTGACTCTGAAAAAGATTTTTATAATGTATATTCTAAGAACTATGGTTTGAGTACTGTACTCTGAAACACTTTAAACATTGCATAAATGTCAGCAGTAGATATGCATTATCATATATATGTATAGGTTTTAATCCTAACATTTTTAATACTTATAAAGTCAGGACTTTTTTTTTATTATATTACTAAAAGCCTTAATCTAAAAATAAATAAATCAAAGTGCCTAAACCATAGGGTGCATTCAATAAAAACTTATTAATTTGAATGCACCCTATGGTAAAGAAGCTGTCTCCAGATGTCATCCCATGGTACCAGAAATAGTAGGGCACAGAGGAGTAACATGAACTTGTCTGTCTCCATCTTCTGGAGCATGAGAGCTGTGAAGATTGTATGAGATGAGGGGTTCCAGTGAGTGGAGAAGGTAAACACTGTGCTCACACCCTCCCATGACCACATCAAACTTACAACTACGGAAAATCAATCTGAAGACTAGCTGAGTGAAAGTCCTATAACTAAGGATGTAAAAAAGAAGCTGCAAGATAGTTCAGAGACTCAAAATGAACTAATCCCTCACCAACGCGTGGCAGTTGAGAACTGGGAGGTGTATGACTACAGAGGTCCTCCTGAGGAATGAGAGGGTCCAGCCCTCCACTGGGGCTGCCCAACTCCGGACTCCAGTTCTAAGAGAGAAATCTCCACAAAAGCTGGCTGTGAAAACCAGCATGTATTCCCACCAGATGAAAAGGTGGCTGCTAGAAAGCTAGATGTCCTCTTAAAGGGCCTACTCACAGACATACTCACTAACTCACCCTAAACTCCAACAAAGGGACAATGGGTCAGAAAGCACCAGAGACATAGGGGGATAACTAACTTTTGTGGCTTCTGGGGGAGGGCCATTTTTCCTGTGTTGAGTCCTCTCACACAGCCTACAGGCACAGGCAGGCACCAAATCTGATTCTGCTTTATTTATTTATTTATTTATTTTTATTGATTATGGTCTCACATAATTGTCCTTATTTCCCCATTCCCATCCCAAACCCTCCCTAGGTATGCTCCCTCCCTCCCCCCTCCCTCCCCTCCCCCCTCCCCTCTCTCCTCCTCCCCCCCACCCCCCAGTTGTCCTTAGCCACTGGCTAGGCCCATATGTATGCACACAAGTCCTTTGGTTGCTCTCTTCCCCTTACCCCCATCCCCCCTTACTTTCCCTTTGAGGTTTGAGAGTCTGATCACTGGTTCTCTTTCTCTGGGTCTGTTTGTGTTGTTCATTATTTCCTCTAGATGTGTGAGATCATGTGATCCAAGAAATACCCTTGTAAGAACCTAAACTGCAACAAGCCATAGTGGTTATGCTGAGAGGCAAATGAATCAGTTTGTAGTGAGTTCCTTTCTGGGCCAACAGTTCTTTTGAATCCCAATTTCAATGTCAGATAGTTCCTTATGTGTACATGCCAGCCATGATATTTCAGATCTGGTTGGTGGACAAATGGCGGTAATGCAGGTCCACCTGTCTCTGGTTCTGCTTTAACCTGGTGAACACTACTCACCCTGGTGACTCCCGGAAACCCTGTCTCACCCAACTCACACACTACCCTTGGCTCTTTCAGGAGCTGTGCCTCACAGGCAGCCAGCCTTGGCCCACTCTAAAGACTTCCTTTAAAACTCTCCAATGCCTGTAGGCCCTAAACAGATGGCAGCTGGCCTCAGCGTGCCCTGAGCCTATTGGTGAGCAGCCCAAGGACCAGCACTGCTGCTCAATGACCTGGGGTTCCAGCATGTCCTCTCTCACACACCTCTGGGCCCAACACAGGCAGCTACCAACTGTGAATTGGAGAACATCATGCTGAGTGAAATAAGCCAATCAATGAAAGAGAAACACCACACGACCTCACTCATTTATGGTTAATAAAGAATATTATAAACTGATGAACCAACTGTGAATAGTTTTGATGCTCCTACCAGGTAGCCCCAAACCTGGCACAGGCAATAGCTGACATTGGCCTGCAATAGAACCCTTCCAAAAGGTACGCTCAGTGGTCTCCTTCCGACCACAAATGACACACCCAAGGAATTGTCACAACAGGGGCCAGAGCCCCACTAGGACAAATGCCACTCCATGTACACATGGGGTCAGCTCTCACACAGCAGCTCACACACTGTGGTCATGGCCAGTCCTCATACCTAGTCAGCCTGAGGGTCAACCGCACCCACTGACATGCCAATGGTAATCAAGCAAAAACTACCCACACGGAAGACACTCCTGGAGCACCCAGATCAAGTGACCAGGGAAATTGTGTTACTGGACCCCTCTGGACACCTACTACATAAGGCCAAATGATCCTAATCATAGTATTACCAGAAATAGGATCTCTCCTAACTTTTAAACTTGAATTTATTTATTGCCTTCCCTCAAACATTCATCCAAGTACAAAGCCTGGTAACTTTGCTCTACCATTTTCTCCCCAAGCCACAACCTAATTCAGGTGTTCAGTAGAGCATACCTAGATTATTGCCACAACCTTGTCACTAGTTGTTGTTTTTTAATCCATTTTATAGGTAAAGAATAAAGGTTTTTCCTCAAATATTAGTTTGCTTATGACTTGCATATATTATAGATAACCAAACATTGAGGAATCAAGTTATTTGCTATCTCCAATCCCCCAAATCCAGTATGGAACATAATCATTTTCAAATATTAAAATTCCCTTACAGGCATGCTCATGTCTTTAATATTTTGCATTTTGTGTTTGTTCATAGTATCCTTCATCAAAATTCATCAAATTTGATGTAACCTAATTTATCAATATTTGCCTTAAACTTTGTTCCTTTGAAGTTTTATTTAAATAATTAGTTCTCATCTCTAGATCACAGATATTCTCTTATGCTTTCATCTGTTAACTACATATATAGATTTATCTTCCACACCTAGAGTTTACTTTTGAATATTTTGTTAGTAAGCAATCCAGTTTACTTTTTTGCCTATGGTAAACAAGATTTTCCAACAACTTCTAAAAAATTCACCCTTTCCCCTCTCAACTTGTGGTGTCTTTTTTATTGTAAATTAAATATGTGCATATACATTCCAATCAAAATACCAATTGTATTTTCTGTGTACCAAGAAGACTCATTGTTTACAAATAAGTCAAATGTAAGAAAAATAATGAGAGTATGTGAGGGGGGGGGGGGGGAGAAGTGATTCTTGCTTGTTTTATAAGATAATGAGAAATTGGCCCAAGAACAAAACAAAAAAAACTAACAGAATGGAATAGCAAGCACAACTGGTATTTTGATTGGAATGTTATTTGTAAATTAATGTAAACATATAGATTAATTTAGGGATTATGCGGCCTTTTCACAATATTAAGTTATCTCAATCAGAAGCAAGCAATGTCTTTTTATAAAGATCATTATTTATGTTCTTTATTACAGTCTTAAATTTTTCCACATAATTGAGTAATTACAAATTTTATTGAATTTATTGGGATGACCTTAGTTCGCAAAACCATATAAATTGCAAGTGTACAACTCAACAAAACAGCATCTAAACACTGCATTGTGTGCCCATTACCCAAAGCCAACTCTCTTCCCATCCCATTTAACACTTTTTACCCAGGTCCACCTACTCCTACCCCCACTTCCCTCAGGCTATCACTACATTGGTGTCTGTCTGTGTCTATGTGTCATATATATTTTCTTTTTCTTTTTGCTTAATCTCTTCATCTTCTTTCATCCAGTCCCTTAACTGCCTTCCCCTATGACAGCTATTAGTCTTTTCCATGTATCCATGCCTCTGTTTCTATAATGTTCATTAGATTCCATGTGTTCTTGATTAAGCTAATTTTGGATTCCTTACAGGTCTTGTTGCTACTGTGAATTGTATTTTCTAGTTGATACATGTTGTCATTCCAACATCATCTCATTCAGTGTTCTTAAGAAACAGACACTAACAGGTGCCTTAATTCCAATACAACTGATTTACAATAAATACAGAATAGCTCAGCGTAGAAATATGACAGATTAACAGATAAACAAGTTGCATTTGGATAAATTGGGAGATTTGGGTTTTAATTTTTTGAAATATATCAGCACGTCTGTAGTCTAAGAAGATGTAGCCATGGGGGAGAGGGAGCATAAAGACACCAAAGTAGTATGTTGGAGTGTGGGGTGAAGAGAATGAAGGATTGACAATAGAAAGGAAATGAAGTAAATTCTTGGGAACAGGAGAAGAGATCTCTCATGGCTTCAGTTTACAGACATTTACTGAATGTTCTATACTCAACCCTGAAGAAGTGGGGATCAAGAAGACAGTTATAGCTCTAGCTGGTTTTGCTCAGTGGATAGTGCATCAGCCTGCAGACTGAAGGCCAATTTGGGTTCAATTCTGGTCAAGGGCACATGCCCAGGTTGCAGGCTCAATCCCCATTAGGGAGCATGCAGGAGGCAGATGATCGATGATTCTCTCTCATCATTGATGTTTCTATCTCTCTCTTCCTCTCCCTTTTTCTCTGAAATCAATAAAAATTTTGGAGTGAAAAAAAGAAGACAGTTACAGTCTGTCCTCATGGAACCTGGAAGATAATAAGAGATAAAGAAATCAAGCAAGTAAATATAAGAAAGTAAGCAGAGGTGCAATCTTAGAAAGAAGTAAGGACAATGTCCTCCTCCTCTCAGATGAGAAGGAGAAAGAGGGAAGTGTAAGATGTAATGAGATTCTGACGTACAAGGTGGCAGGGGTTTAGGGACATTACAGTTCACAGCTTTTCATCATCCCAAGAACTAAAATATATCTCCTGTGAATAAAGGGAACCAAGTTATAATTGGTGCCATAAGGAAGACAAATTTTAAATTACCAGTCTACTGGCAAAATATGGGTCTGTCCCAGATCAAAGGACCAGTAGAAGCAGGAGAGTATGGTTCTAGGATTACCTGTTTCAATTATCTTGGATGCTTCTTAACTATGCTTCCTGCACAGGTCCTATCTGAAACCAACTAAAGCAGAATTTCCCATGGTGGGCCAAGGAGCTACATTTTCATTAAGCTATGCAGGAAATTCCTACACAGAATGGTTTAGCACAATTGCATCATTGCTATGCCTCAAAAAAATGAATTAAATGTTTGTTGTTATTATTATTATTAATTCTCACCTGAGGATATTTTTCCATTGATTTTTTTAGAGGAAGTAGAAGGGAGGGGGAGAGACAGAGAGAGAAACATTGATGTGAAAGAGACACATTAATTGATTGCCTCCTGCATGTGCCCCAACCAGGGCTGGGATCAAGCCTGAAACCAAGGTATGTGCCCTTGACTGGGATCTAACTCCAGACCCTTCAGTCTGAGGGCCAATGTTCTATTCACTGAGCCAAACCAGCTAGGACAAACGTTGATTCTTAAAGATTATATTTTCCTTCTTTCATTCCAACTTTTTTTTTATTTATTATTGCAAGTTAGAAGGAATAAGAAGTTGATTCTTTCATCAGTGGCTGTGAATGGTTTCATATTTGCAAAAGTACTTTTTGGGTTTTAGAGGGGGAAAATACCTATTTTAGAAAGCTTACAAATTGTATTCTAAAAATGAAGACTGGCAGCTCTACCAAATATTATAGTATATTGTTAAGTGTTAACAAATTTATAGTTTTCACATTCTAAATCTTTCTACACTCACATTATCTCAGTATCTACCTTTAAGTGAGGCCTGAGAAATTGAATTTGGACTATACTAAAAAGCAACTGGCAGTTGAAGAATAAGTATATGTGGGGAACAATCAAGAAAGGAAAGTTTGACAAGGAGTCCCTAAATAAAATACTTTCTTGAATTTCACAGACAGCATTAACTGCCAAACCAAATAGAGAATATAGTAAAGATCTATAGAGAATATTCTCTTAGAAAACTATCCAGTGAATAATATCCACCTTTTCCTAAATGGTTTTATTTGTTACAAAAAATAAATTGTCTGATATATATATCAGATATAGATATACAGATCTATTCCTATTGAAACAAGTATTTTTTTAATATATTTTATTGATTTTACACAGAGAGGAATTGAGAGGGACAGAGAGTTAGAAACGTCGATGAGAGAGAAACATCGACCAGCTGCCTCTTGCACACCCCCCACTGGGGATGTGCCCGCAACCAAGATTCATGCCCTTGACCGGAATCGAACCTGGGACCTTTCAGTCCGCAGGCCGACACTCTATCCACTGAGCCAAACCGGTCCTGGCTGAAATGAGTATTAAAACATTTATAAATATGTTCATGTTGAAATTGACTACTTGTTTAAGAAACTACTTATAACTTGTGCCTAGGAAAACCAGAGTTCAGTATACGTTTAGAATATTAAAACATCTATTGATTAATTAAAACATATTTCTTGATAAATAAAACAATATGTAAATGTCTTGTGCCAGTTATTAAAAATGAATGATATAGTTTTAAGTTATAATACTAGAATATAGTTTTCTATTGTTCTGTTTTCTATTTCTATTCCATAGAAATACTTTTTGCAGTATGTCCTAGGACAACTGTAAAAGAACATTTCTTAATTTTTATTTTTAATTTTATTTGATTTTTTCTATCACCATTTTTTCTCCCTATACCTCTTCTACCTCCACCTACCCCTTCCCCCTGCAATCACCTCACTGTTGTCCATGAGTGAGAAAACAATTCTTTTAGTGTATGTTGTTTTTAAGAATTCTAGATTGGATGGTGATGATACACTTTAAATATGTAGAATATTCTAGAGAAATTATAATTGTGATTAAAGTTTAAAGTGCAATAATACAGCAAAAGAAAATATTTTGGTGAAACAACTTAATGAAACAAGATATTCCAAACATTTTCCTCTTTAAAAAAAAAAATTAATCCTAAAGTTTCTCAAAAGATAGATCACAGCCACAAAGGATTTTCCTCTCAAGTTGACTCTCTATAGATAATTTCATAAATAAAAAGCATAACATGTTAAAAAAAAAAAAAAAAGACATAGCAGGTTTAGTCATTTTATGTAAACCATTTCCATAAAATGAGTGACTGTTTCACATTAAATGAGTCTCCTGGTCAATTCATTCAAACCACAATCAAACAGTAAAGACCATGTAGTTGCAAAATTAGCAATAACAGTTTATACTTAATGTTCCTCATTACATATCAGGCATTGTCTTAATTAATCCTTTATTGTGCACACAGCAGTGGGAGTGATTCTAACGCAGCCCCAGTGGGATCCTGCCTCCGCTCTGTTCAGAGCCCCATAATTACCTCCCACCTCACGCAGCCCAACAGCCAGCATCCTCACTCTGGCCCACAAGGCCCTGCATGATCTGTGCACGGGTTTTCTCCTTTTCCCCAAGCCCTCCTACTCACAGGGGCACCGTTCTCCTGGCCATTCTTCCAGCGTGCCAGTCGCGATCTGCCTTGGGCACTTCACAGTTGCCGCCCCCTTAGCCTAGGAACACCCACACCCAGATATCTGCATGGGTCATCCCCTCACCTCCTGCAGATCTTTATTCCTAAGTCACTGTCTCTGGAACACCTTCCCTGTCTGCCTTATCTAAATTTGCATAACTCCCCTCAGCACTTCCAATTCCCCCTACCTGCCTCTTTCTCCTTAGCATCTTTTGCCAGCATCCTTCGTTCTTCTTGTTTATTTTCTGTCTCCCCACTCGAATATAAGTTCCACGAGGACAGAGATTTTGCCTGTTTTCTTCACTGCCATGGCCCTAGTGGAAAGTATACAGCATATAAAAGGCACTCAATAAATGTTTATTGAAATAATGAAAGAAGGAATGAAAAGTCATCACTTACTTCTGAAGCAAATAGGCTTGTGTAGTCATGGAGAAACTTAAAGTGTGGTAGTATTAAACATTAATAAAACGGGTTTGACGGAGATCTCCTACTTTATCTATTACTCTTCACCAAAGGGAGACCTGGGGGAGGGGAGAGGAAGTGGTCTCTTTTCTAACCCTCAGTTCCTGATCCATTTCAGGTACTTAATAAATATAACCCGTATACTCTTTGGCCCAGTCTTTTAAATCCTCTGGCTTTGTGGCAAAGCTGCATCCCTGCTCTTCATTAATCCATAGCAATTTAGCATCCAGTCATTCTCAAAACTTGATTTGTATTCTCTGGTCAGACTGGAATATTCCTTGACATAAAAGCTATGAAGCTGGAAAGTACAAGAACTGTGACTGTGAGCATCCATCAACACAAAGATCAGCCTCCTCCTTGTGGCTCTAAGTCCTGGCAGTGGCTCAGGGTGGCACTGTTCCCTGAGAGCATCATGAATGCAGAGCGCTGGCTGTGGCAGCCCGCCCTCCACGAGCTCTCTCGGTCCTGCTGTCTTCCATCGGCACCCACCGTGCGGACTCTGCTCACCTTCACAGCCACCTGCTCAGGCTCAGCTGCCTTCCGTGAACAGTGGTAGCCATGACTACAAAATTCCACTTCCCAGCTTGCCAATGATGATGGAAAGTTTGGGGCTACCAAGGAGTGGACTCTGAACAAGTACATATTAAATATTCTTTATAGAGTGTCCAGGGTGGTGTGCTGCCAACGTTGTCACCACGCCGGTTGAGCATGGCACTGTGGAAAGTTCAAGGGCTTTGGGACTGGGCAGACCTGGGTTCAAATTCCAACTCTAGAGTTCTTTAAAAATAGCACATGCTTACTAAAAACTTATGACATACCAGGTATTAAGCTAAGCGCTTTACATACATAAATCATTTGACATAATGATATAACCTGAGTACTATTATTCCCATTTTTACAGATAAGAAAATTGAGACTTAGTAATGTGCCCCAGGCCACATAGCCAAAAAAAAAAAAAGGCAAAGCAGGTACTTGAACCCTAATTATTAAAATACATACTCTTAGCCACTATTTTATACTAACTTTGTGAGTTGGAGAAAGGAAATTAACTTTATTAGCTCTTGAGAATTTAAATTTAAAAACATAAATAGCCAAGAACATAATACTGCACAGTAAATGTGGGGGAGGGGGGGAACTGTCTTAAATTTGATGATATTTGAAGAATTCTGGTTAGTAATGGGGTGTTAATGGATTTTTTATGTGTTTAAGGAAAACATTGTTTTCAGAGATATATAGGAAAATACTCGAAGGTGAAATAATATTGTGTCTGAATGTGCTTCAAAATAATTCAATGGTGTCAAGTGGGATATAGATGAAACAAGATTATCATATATTTACTGAAGTTAAGTAATGAGTACACTGGGGATTTTACCATTCATTCTACTTTTTTTTAGATCTGGAAATAACAAATGTAACACACACATATTAAAATAATGTGTGTGTGTGTGCGTGTGTGTGTGTGTGTGTGTGTGTACGGAGAAAAAAAGGCTTACCTTTATAGTCTCTATAAATGGGAAATAAACCATTTTGTTCTTCTGAACAAAACTAATCTTTAAATATAAAGTATCTTCAATGAAAAGTTGTTACAGTATAAAACAATGATTTACCTGGTGCCACACTTAAAAAGTGAAACTCAAGCAATACCACTCGCTATGTGGAAACTGCCCTCCAAACCACACTGAGTCCTCCAGCGTGCGTTCCAGGTTTGCACGGTGACTGAAGGAAGAAAGCCGGTGTTCTCTGCTTCACATGGAGAGCACTGGGCTCTGATAAACTGCAGGAAGCAGAAGATTAGAGTTTTCTGGCCAATAATTTGTTTTAAGGGGATAAAATACTTGGGAATTTTTTCCTCAAAACATCTTTTAGAATCCTGAATTGGAAAAATATCAGAGAAGTACTAGATGAGTAATGCCAATGAGAAAGTTTAGTCCATGCACTTTATGTTTCCTTATAAAAAAAACAACAACACAAAACAAAACAAAAAAAACCTACTAGTAAAAGCACAAAATATGGGTTCTGTATTGTTGGATTTTTCTTCTCAGAAATTAAATAATATCAGAGACCTAACATTTGTAGACAAGCTCACTTGGTGATTCCCTAGGGATGTGACTTATCTTCAATTCTAATATGAAAATATAGGCAGTAATTTGGTGATGGCATAATAAAATAAAATAAAATAAACCCTATTTTGAGAAAAAGAAAAAAGAATATAAAGCTGTACATGGTAAAGCAGGCACCAAGTAGGAACTTCAGAGTTGCCAGATCTGGAGATTCACAGTATAAACTTCAGGCTTAGTGGCAAGAATGGAAATATCCAGTCTATTCCCTTCAACGTTCTGGTGAGTCACAGTCAGTGCAATTTTCATTCTCTTCAGTCAGCATCTTTTAAAAGAGATGAAACATTCTTCAAAAGAAATTCATATCTCAAAAAAATATTATGAAGTTACAATTAAAACTAACGACTAAGAGAAAAAGAATGTATAGTCTAGAGAAGCTACATTGCTTATTCTTTACTCTCCCACCACAATAATCACCAACCAAATCAGAAAATGGAAACTGTAGTACAACAGAAAGTGCTGACTGACAAACAGAAGCTCCGATTTTCAATCCCTGTTTTGCCTCACATCTGCATAAGTCAGTTAGCCAGTCTCAGCTCCAGTTTCCGCATCCACAAAATGTAATAATACTTCAGAGTTGGGAATATTAGGAATAAATCAAGCGTACAGTTAAAGACCTAAATAAAACAAAAGAAAATCTAGAATTACTCTTCATATATAAGTTCAATGGAAAACAACATCAAAATGTGAGCCAAAGACATGCGTATTTTATTTAGCAACGGGACTGTGTGCTGTCCCAAATGGAGGCATATATGAAATGTTCAGCAGCAAAGATGATCTTTCTGAGGATCCTTATCCATGAAATAAAAGTTTCTTCATTACTTTGGGCAAAACTTGTTTTAATATTTGTACTACTCAGTCCTGCAGATTTTCCTCTGCATTTCTGACTCAAATTCTGATTTGCATGTGGGGATCTTCAGGCATTGATCATCTTTTCTTTGCTCAATAAACCAAACAGCAGTCACTTCTTTATGCGTTAAGAATTACATAGATTTGCTTTTTAAAATTACATTCAAAGAAAGCTTACTTCCTAGCATTGGTTTTCATGTTAGTTTAGTAATTTTCTTCCAGCCAATGTTAAAACCAGGTCCATGTTTTCTTCTCTATCACATTTTTTTCTTGTCATTAGTAATTTAGTCTCAGGGGGCCAGGGGAATGATAGAGAGTAGGAAGGAAAAAGAGACAGAGGAAAACAATTGTACTGTAAGAATAAAACATACATTTAAATTATAGGATGGTTATAAGCAAAAATAAGTGATTTTTAAGATAACATTTTTTTTACTAATCTTTATTATTAAGCAAAAATCCTGTGTTAAGTTAAATTTGAAAACCCATTCTGTCAGTTTCATAACTGCAAACATCTAATAAAAGTACAAACATTGTTCCTGTTCACATTTGGAACAAAAAAAAACGTCAGTATAAGTGAGAAATTTGGGACTTCAAACTTATTATTATTTTAATTATTTCTTATTTTTTAATCTTACAACATAGCTAATATTTTATTAGCTTATATTTTCTTAAAACATAATTTAATAAGCCCAGGCATGAATTTGTATACATATGCTTTAAATGTGCAAATAGCACAGCTCCAGAATGTTTTTAGGCTTAAAAACTTTTCAATCTGCCCATTGGGTGATAGAATAAAACAATAAATCTTGACAGTCTAGATGAAAATTGAAAAACAGCATATTATTGATGTCTTCATTCAATACACCCCTCCCACTCAGAAAAGATGCTTTCAGAAATGTGTTTGGCAAACTTGATGTTCTTGTAGATCAAGATGCTTCAGAAGCATGACTTCTCTGAGGAAACACTAGATCTTGTAACAGAAATATCTTTAAATCTTTTAGATAGCCAGTCCACGGGGAAAGGTTTAAGAAAGGATCAAAGCGTGTCCTTTCAGCTTGAATTATTCCATTACAGCTGAATGTGACATAATTACAAAAGATGTTGGATGTGGAATCTCATCAGGATTATCTGACACTCATCTTTGTTGAAAAAGTCTCCCCAGCTGTTGCTCTGATCGCCCAAATGTGACAGGAGTACAGAGTACAAAAGTACTTGTAGTGGCCACTGCTTGGAGTGAGCTTAGCTTCCTTAGGCCATTTTGTGACTTTCTGCAAATATCCAGAGTATGGAAAAACAGAAAACATTGTTCCTAATATAGTTCCATTTTCATCTCTAAAGCAGCCTAAAAAACAACGAAAGGCAGCACCCGGGAGGGGTTTCCCTTTTGGCACATTTGTGTTTGATGCAGCCAAACTCATTTCGCCGTGCGCACTTCAATCAGAAACGATCGTTTGCACTTCTGTGCAAGTCTGTGAATGCCCTTATTTGTTTGTACAATCTCATCTTGATTTATCACTCTCCTATCTCGATGCCTATTAATGCCTTCGCTGTTAGAAATTTTTTCTCATTGGGGATGTATCAGAAAGAGCATTATGACCCTGAAAATGAAATAAACTGCATAGATATTTAATCTCTTACTAAGTTTTATTGGTCATCAGTAAATCACATTTAAAATTGTAAGTAAAAAGTGTGCTTTTTACAGGCCTTTGCCAAAATTTCTTTTTTAAGTATCACCAGAGAAGTCCCATTGTAAAATATAACATCAAACATAAAATGTTGAATAATTACTCATTCCAAAGGATTTGGGAGAAGCAAAAAAAAAAAAAAAATACTTTTCTTTCCTTCCTTGTCATGGATTACATTTTCTTCATACATTATTAATGAAGTTAAACTACTAGTAACATGCCAAACGTGCTGCACAGGAGATTTGTGCCTAATCCAGCACAAAACAGGCCCAGTCACATAATGATAGAAAAAAGAACAAATGTCAACAGTTTCACACTGGGACTAGATTAAGCAGACCGTACTTACTGATTTCTTACACAGGGATTATCTCACTTTTAGTGCCATGAGAAGGAAGGCCACACTTCTCTTATATTAACACAGAATTGCACCTGAGCGGGGGAAACAGGAACTGAAAACGCTTCGTCCCCACTCCCACTCAGCCCCATGGCCATGGAGCCTTGATTTATTAAATATCGCAGACATAAGCCATTGTTTGGATAACAGGCTGCATAAAAATGTCTAATAGTGATATACATGTATTAATACCTTAGAGATCAAATATAATATCGCTTCTCATTGAACTCTGATTAGATCGTGCTTAAAATAACTGGTGTTTATTGTTTACCCTTCTACTTGCGAGGTTTAGAAAGCTCCATGGCTTAGACCAAGGCTGGATTCTTTTTCAGGCAATATTAATGTTGAAAGAGTTTAAGGGTTTTTTTCCCTTTAATCTCTGGAGGCTAAGGCGGGCAGCCCTTACGTAAGCAAGCTCCCATTGACTTCAGTGAGAGTTTAGCAGTTGCATAAATATCACTGGAGCTGGCTTCTTCCATGCTTCATTATTAGCCTTGTTCAAAGGGTACTTACGTATTCACCGCAAGTGTGGTTTTCAGACGTGTGATGTTCCAAGTAGCCAGGATCATGTCTATTATTCATGTCAAGGGTTCACACTATTAAATTAGGCTATATAAGAAATTAAATAAACTTATTTATTTACACCTCAATATGCAGACATTCCTGTGACCTCAAAAATTGCAAATGCCATCCAGTCTACAATCGATCTCATTATATCAATGACAACAAAATATTCTAATGTTTTTGTATTAAATAACTTCCCAAATGTGTCTTTTAAAAAACTTGATTCTTATAAAATATTTTGAGGAACTTTAAGAGAAATTTTATCTTAAAAGGAATTTTATTTTGAGATATACTTTCATTTCACTCATAATCTATTTGTTAATTTACCTTTGCTCTTATTCTAACTATTTCTTACAGAGGTTAAGAAACCAATCATTCAATCAGTGGATGAAACATTTAATCATTTAGGGATACTTGCTTATAGTGTATCAAACAACAGTTTGCCATCTTGTTAATAGGCATTTCTGAAACAAATCGTTAGAGGATTCTGGCAATAAATTTAAAAAGTGACCAAATAACCTATCGTTCCTATATTGAAATATAAAATGACTTTTTTAGCTGACTATATCATTGTGCTAATCAGATCAAAATTTATCTTCAATTCAATTTCTGTGTAATCATATTAACTCTAATCTGTTTTATTACCAGTGTCACAACCTAAATACTATATGGCCTGAGTAGCAAATAGGTGTAGTTCATGAAAAAGAGACCCAAGAATATTGAATAGATAATAAGCCATCTATCATTCTATTAAAAAAGCAACTTTCAAATTTTATGTGAAGACTTATGTATAGAGTAAAATGAATTTGTGCCGTTATATGTTATATTGGGTTCATCTATCTGTATGTGTGCACTCTAACCAATGGTCCATCTTTATAAAGACTGAAGATGGACACAGAGTCTCCTTGTGCAAAGGGTTAATGCTAAGTGGGATTGACCAGTCCTTTTCACAAATGAACATTACTAGGAGCAAAGCTCAAAATATAAATATTAACAAGACATAAATATATAGAGACAGATATTCTTTAGTATACTACATTCCTTTATAATTCATAGGTAGACTTTACATCTTTTCTATTTCACAAGGCAAAATTTTCATTGATAGCCTGGCTACATGCTTCCCATATTATTGATGTCTTCAACTAGTGAGTGCTTAGGAAATATAAATTCCTTTTAACATTAGCCTAAATCAAATATAATTAAATGTAAATGTGTTGTCAAATTATGTAGGTTAAGAAAAGATGGCTTTAAAGATGGAATGTAGTAGTTTTTCCTAAAAGTGTTGTTTGCATACTGATGATTCATAATTAACATTTTTTGGTACACATATTAACATTTTTTATTTTATTAACTATGCTTTTATTTTGTTTTAAATAGAAATATGCAAAAAAAAACATAAAATCCTTGATTTCTCAGATATTATTAAAATAAAGTTAAAAATACACACACACATAAATGATTAAAAAAAAATCATTCCAAAATTCTTGAAGCTAGCATGTGCATGGGAAATGCATATATGTCCTAAAAAACAAACAAACAAATAAAAAACACCTGAAATAAAAGCTATGATATTGAAAAATATATATTTAAAAGTTGTATTGAGCCTTGGCCAGTGTGACGCATTGATTAGAACATCGGCCTGAGCATGGTATATGCGGGTTCAATTCCCAGTCAAGGGCATTTACCTAGGTTGCAGGTTCAATACCCACCCCTGGTCAGGGCCTATGCAGGAGACAACCAATCACTGTGTCTCTCTCCCATTGAGGTTTCTCTCCTCTCTCTCTCTTACTCCCTCTCTCTTTCTCTCCCTCTCTCCCTCCCTCTCCCCCCCCCCTTTGCTCCTTTCCACTCTCTCTAAAAATCAATCAAAAAACATATTCTTGGGTAAACTTTAATAAAAATATAAATAAGTTGCATTAATATTTTTAAAAGGGAAGGATGACCCTAACTGGTTTGGCTCAGTGGATAGAGCATCGACCTGCACACTGAAGGATCCCAGGTTCAATTCCAGTCATGTACCTTGGTCACAGGCACATCCCCAATGAGGGGTGTGCAGGAGGCAGCTGATCAATGATTCTCATCAATGTTTCTAGCTCTCTATCCCTCTGCCCTCCTCTCTGTAAAAAAAATCAATAAAATATATTTAAAATAAAATAAAAAGGAAAGGATGATCTTAGGAACATCAGTTAATACAATTCATTTTCATTTATTATTTTGCATCTGAAGCAACTTCTAACAGATCTTTTCACCTTTATGGTATAAAATCAATTCACCTCAGAATGAGTACAAAACTCAAAGAAATCAGTGGCTTAAGAGAAAAGAGTCTTGACCATATTCTCTTTCTGAAAAACAATTATTATGGACTCACCCCGTGAGGACTTTAAAATTCCAAAGGTGTACCTATCGGCTGTAGTTCTGTCCACACGAAGGCGTAGATAAGAAACCCCCACCTGGTAGGCTCTGCCTCATTGAACCCCAGTAACTGGGCTAGAGGAGCACCCAGCTTCTCTGCTACAAAAAGGAGCTCTCAACATGACCAAAGCCAAAACCTGGTTTAGTTACTTCACATCATGCTATTAGCTTAACATTTCAGGCAGAAGGCAGATGAAAAATAATGCCCTGATACAGATATAAAGTCTGGCCTGTTCAAGAAATTCAAGGGGACAGAGACATGCAAAGCAGTTGTGAGGGAAGGGTATTTCAGGATGGTGCTCCACCGTGGGCAGAGACAGGTTACACAAGGCCATGAAGGCCCACTGTAATGCATTTAGGTTTTAATCTAAGTACAATAAGAAGTCGAAGAAGGGTTTTGGCAGGGGAATTCAATGATCCTATTTTCACATGTAAAGATATTTCTAAGAGAGTAAGTGAGGGAGAGGGAAAACAAGAGGGGAAGAGACAGATTGGTCAGAGGCTGTTAAATTAGTTCAACAGTAATTGATAGCAGTCTGGACTAGAGTGGTAGCAATGGACATGGAGATATGTGGATGGCAAGTAGGATAAGAGAAATCTGATTTCTGGACTCTTTGTGGGTTCGACAGAGACCATCAAGAGTTGGAAGAAGGAACATAGGTTTGGCTGCATGGGAATAAAAAATTGAATTTTGAATATGTAAAGTTTAACATGCAATGACATATACCAGTGGAGACGTCAAGTAGGCAGGTAATTGGTTATAAAGTCTAGAGCTCAGAAGACAGGTCTGAGCTAAACATATCAATTTTTACAATATTTCCAACTATGAAATTGAGTGGGGTAACCTAGGAAGAGTGTATAGGCAAAGAAGAAAAGAAGATTCAAGACAAGCAACATGTAAAGAACAGACAGAGGATCAAGAGCCAGCAAGCACAAAAGACATGAACAGGGAGGCCTGGAGAAAACCAGGAGAGAGGGGATCATAGGAGCAGGAAAGGAGTTTCAGCAAGGAGGAAATGGTCAGCAATGACAAATGCTACAGAAGGAATAAGATGGAGGGGAAAGGTTGGGAACACAGAGACAGTGGATCCTCGGCAAGGGCAGTTGCAGGCAAATGGCAATAGGTGATGTCAGATTGAAGCAGGTCAAAGAATAAAAGGAAAATGAGGAAGTGGACACATTGTACAGATAGGATTTATTTTTAAGTTTATTTATGAACCAAAGCTGAGAGAGATAATGTGGAATCAAAAGGGATTTCTGTTTATTTGCTTTTTTGTTTTAGGATGAATTCTTTATTTGGATTGGAGGTGTTGGTCCTGCCCTGCTACTCCCAACGCATTCATTTCCGTTTTCCAAATCGAGTTTACACTCACAAGCACCTGGTCCATCCACAAGCAGCACAGACTCCCAAGAAGAAACACAGACTCATTAACATCTGTTTAATCTCCCCACTTGGAATTATCATTTCCAGATAGATTATTTGGTTAATTAAAAGGAATTTCAATCCAGGGTATTTGACAAAGCATATTACTTCAAATTGAAAAAATAATTTACTATACTAAAAAAACTTTTTTCACCAAAATAAAGTGTCTTGCCACCATATTTTGGTCAGAAATCGACCAAGGAGTTCAAAAATGTTGATAAAATCTTCGTTTTAGTCAAATGCTCTATCTCAGTTTGCTAGAGCTGCTGTAATGAGATATTACAAACTGGGCAGCTTGAGAAATCTATCATCTCATGGTCTGGAGCACATGTGTCAAACACAAGGCCCGCGGGCCAAATCCGTCCTGCCAGGCCTTGCAATGTGGCCCGCACTGCGCTGTCATCACTGCACTCCGCTGCGTTTCCATCACAATGACAGTTTATGACTGTTCAGTAAACCATTCGGCCCGCGATTTAGGCTAGATTTTAGATTTTGGCCCCTTCTCTGATTGAGTTCGACACCCCTAGTCTGGAGGCTAGGAGTCTCAGGTCAAGAAATCAACATGGTTAGTTCCTTATAAAAACTGTGAGGAAGAATCTGCCCCATGCCTCTGTCTCAGCTTCTAGTGGTTTGTTGGCAATCTATGAGGTCCTTGGGCTTGTAGACACATCACCTGGTCTCTGCTTTCATGTTCACAGGATGTCCTCCCTTTGTGCATGTTTGTGTGTGTATCCAAACACCCCTTCTATAAGGACACCAGTTTTATTGGATTAGAGCCCACCCTAATAACCTCATTTTAACTTAATTACTTTTAAAAAGATCCAATTTTACAAATAGGGTTCCATTCAGGGTACTGAGCATCAGGACTTCAATGTATCTTTTTAAGACATAATTTAACCCATAAAGTGCAGTAAATCAAAAAGTCTTTCCTTTTTTTAGTAAAGGGAAGAAAATCACTTTTTGAGAGAGATAGCTTTAGACTGGTGGTATTCATATTTTGATCCTGCAATTCTTATACACTGAGTAGCCAGATTATTATGACCTCTGAATTGCCATAATAATCTGGCCACTCAGTGTATATCCTATATAATAAAAGGCTAATATGCAAATTGTCCCCTCAACCAGGAGTTCAACCAGCAGGCAGACTGGCCAATCGCCCATGTCTCCTCCCCCTGGCCAGGCTGGCCACACCCTATCCATGTACGAATTCATGCACTGGGTCTCTCTATATATGTATGTGTGTGTGTGTGTGTGTGTGTGTGTGTGCGCGCGCGTGCGTGTGTGTGTGTGTGTGTGTGTGTGTATATATATATATATATATATGTTTATGTGTGTGTGTGTGTGTGTACATATACTGTATTTCCGGCGTATAAGCCGACCCCCTAATTTTTACAGTTAAAACATAGGTTTAGGCCTATATTTGCTGTATAAGACTACCCCCCACTTCTGAGACAACACCAGTTCTTTTTTTAATACACCACCTCTCTGACTCTGGCCAATCTGAGCAGGCTTTTTACTAGAACACAGTGTAGCTTCAGGTAAAGAACATGTATAATTTGCATGTAGTCTTATACAGCAAATATAGGCCTAAACCTATGTTTTAACTGTAAAATTAGGGGGGTTGTCTTATACGCCGGAAAATACGGTGTGTGTGTGTGTGTGTGTGTGTATATATATATATACACACACACACACACATATATAATCTGAGTGGCCAGATTATTATGCATTTAGAGATCATAATAATCTGGCCACTCAGTGTATAGGCAGACTTGTGTATGTTTAAGACCTACAGGATGTATACCATGGGAAACAAAACCTCATACATGTCCTAGCCTATTTGAGTGGCTTGAAATTCAGAATGTCTAGTCATAACCTTTATTTTGCAAATGATAATTTATAATAGCTGTCATAAAGCATGAATAGTTTTTTAACATACAGGTATTTAATTTTCATAATACATACAGTTGTATGGAATTCTTCGTTGAATTTTTCAGAGATAGATATAACAGGAATGAACCTTTTTTTTATGCTACAATCCTAACAAGAAATTTGTATCAGGTAAAGAAGTTATTTTTTGCCCAGTTGGCATGACTCAGTGGTCGACCTACAAACCAGGAGATCTGGGTTCAATCCCCAGGGTGGGGTGTGCAGGAGGCAGCCAATCAATTATACTCTCTCATCATTGGTGTTTCTATCTCTCTCATCCTCTCCCTTCTTAAAAAGGATAAAATAAAGAAGTTATATTTTGTTCAAATTTTTTATTGTTTCTTTGTTTAAAAAAAAAGGGGGGGGGGGTGGAGGGGAGGCGGTGAAGTCCCAAACAAGGGCCACATTGTTCTGAAGCAAGAAATAAAGTAAAGAAAAGGCCTGGCCATGGTGGCTCAGTGTTTGAGTGTGTCAACCTATGAACCAGGAGGTCATGGTTCAGTTCCTCATCAGGGCACATGCTCTGATTACAGGCTTGATCCCCAGTGGGAAGGATGCAGGAGGCAGCCAATCAATGATTCTCTCTCATTGATGTTTCTATCTCTCTCTCTCTTCCTTTCCCTTTCTCTCTGAAATCAATAAAAATATTTTTTAAAAAGACATAAAGGAAATGAATAATTGGGACTGAGGAGAGACAAAAAAGGGGAAAGCCAAGCATTTTGATATATACCTAGACTCTGTGCCAAAAACTGGTCATTTGAGGTGCTCCCAGAGGCAAAAATTACAAAGACACATTTGAGGTCTAATATTTTTGTTGATTACTTTCCAGGCTATGTTCCTTCTTTTCATGTCTTTACGCCTTAATAAAAGTCTATAAATGCAAACTTGGTTGGTGGAGCTTTGAGGGAGCACAAGAATTGAAGTATACAGCATGGGACAACAGTGTTGAGAAAAAGTGACAGTAGCATGGATGATAAGATGCAGATTGGGGGTTGAGCCTTTTGTAGAAATAGATGATTCACTACAGTTCACCAATAATAGTGTTGACTTCCCCAGAAAGCCTTGAACATATTGAAAGGAATGATGTGATTCCTTCCATCCCTGAGATAGGGTCAATCACTATTGACTATTTCATTTAAATCTAAAAGCAAGCTAGTAGATCATGGAAACATCTAGGCAGTTGATACTTGACTTACCTAAGTATAAGTATCCAGTTTCTGGCACCTAATGGGACCTAAATACAACTTTGTCATCTTGTTTTGTTTTGTCTTGTCTTGTCTTGTTTTAATAATCCTGCAGAAATACAGAATGGAAAAAAAAAAAACCTCACTGATAAGTAATTTACGTGTAAAAAGATTAAGGGACTTTAGTTAGTGAAAGGATCAATATTCATCAACAATGTTCTCCAAGAACATAATGAAATCTTGAGTCACATTAATAGAATTAGAATTTCCAGAAACAGGGAAAGGGTATTGTCACTGGATCTTCCTGAATCTGATTATATCCATGTTCAGTTCTGGACACTTAAGACATTGGCAAATGGAAATAAATACAGATAGTGACAATGAGAATGGTGGTAAATCTAAGAGTCATGTCAAATATGCAGCAAGTGAAGAAATTTCATATGTTAACCTAAAAAAATAAGTTATCATAAAGGAGACAGCATTTGTTCAAATATTTATAGAGTTATACAGAAGAGTGTGGTAGGTAGAATAACACCCCACCTCCCAATAGTCTATAACCTAACCCCTTAAACCTGTAAATAGGTTATCTCACATGGCAAAAAGGACTTTGCAGATTTCATTAAGGATCTTGGGTGAGGAGATTATTCTGGATTATTCAAGTGACTCCAGAGTATTTGAAAGAGTTCTTAAAAGAAGGATGAGAAAGGTAGAAGATCAAAGTTATGTGGTGCCATCAGCCAAGGCATGTGGGTGGCCTCTGGAAGCTAGAAAAGGCAAGGAAACAGATTCTGTCCGAGGGCCTCCAGAAGGAACACGACTCTGCTGATCCATTTTAGATTATTGACCTCAGACCTAACAGTGAAATAACAAATTTGTGTTGGTTTACACCACTAAATTGTGGTAACATTTTACAGCAGCAATATGCAACTAAGTAAGTAGCCTAAATAATGCTAAATAACAGGAATAAGACAAGTAGATGGGAGTTAATGGAATTAAATTTCTGCTTAATGCAAACTTCCAGTCCAACTGCACCAGACATAGGACAGACTGACCCGCACAGGGCCTCACAGAGGAGCTCAGCTGCCAACATTGGGGCCAGAAGACATGCCCACTCCAGCCACAGTCTTCTTCCATATTCCTGCGCAAAGACATGCTATATTAACGACTGCAGAATGATTTTTAAAGGCATAGGAATGAGAGAGTAAGAAATAAAAAACAGTGAATGAGAAATATAAACATACTTTTGGAATATTAAAAGCAAATGGCAGAGGAGCCATTGGTATATTAACTGATTCATGTGACTATGGGGTATTTTTACAGAGCTAATGGACCCCAATAAAAGATCTCTGTATTGGAGAAAAACTTTCAGTGGATACATAGAAAACTAAACAAACTAACACAACATCTTTTTTATTCCAAGAAATAACAATTTGATGGGGATAATGTTATTCATTACAGGATACATAATCAAAGTAGACATTAGTTCACTTTAGTGAACATCTGCAGAGTCATAATAATAACAACACTGAATAGGGATTTAACCACAAGTAGGCTGGAAATGTGGGGGTCGTCAAAAACTTCAGTCCTCACTACCATAAGTGAAAGTCAATACAGGATGTCTAAGAGGATATACCACAGCATGGTTACCATTTAGAAATATTGATAAAATGCCAGGAGGAATAGCTAAAAGAGTTGAAAATAGTTATCTTAAGGAGGAGAACTGGTATTATTTTTCATAGAGTTGTAAACTAGAAGAAAAAAAAAAAGAGGGAAAAAAAGGGACACACTGCCACCCTGGAAGAATCTGTAGGACCAAAATACTGATATGAATCAATCTATTCCTTCTTGCAGTTTACCAAGAAATGGGTTGGTTTCTTGAACCAAGGAAACAAACAATAGGAATACACAGAGCAGCCACAGCTCAAGCACATGTCTCTGAGGAGAAGAAATAGGAAAAGAACAGAAGAGCAGCATCATGTCTATATGCATGCATGATATACACAGAGAAGTGAAATGGAGAAGTAAAGAGAGAGAAAAGATGAAACTGCCTGCTGAAAGCACAGGAAGAGAAACATGAGGAAAAAAATATCAAAAGGCCAGTTACAGAGGAAAATTTTACCTTTACATGTATTTCTTTGGTTCTTTATTTTGATATAAAATCTCCTGTGGGATTTTTTTTTATTTTGTATTAAAGTTTACATAAGAATTTCTTATTTTGCATTGATGGAACATTAGCAATTCCCTACTGTTATAATACAATAGATCTACTAAAGATTTATACCAATACAACTTCATTAGTCTTATTTTCATTTAAAATTTAATATGATTAAGGGTGTTTCCTTTTCTCAGATGTTCTGTGTTTTATATACTGTAGACCCCTAATACTGCTTTGGGATGAAATACTAAACTAATTTTTGAAACATAACAGTTTCACAGAGATTGAGATATATGGGACCAATATCTACCGCTGATCATTAACCACTTTCTATTAGGTCTAGTAATAATTAATGTCGTTTTCTAATACTTTTTTAAATCGAATTTATTTAAACAATACAACAAAATTTAATCAACAATATAGTTGCTGTTGTTTTCTACTACTTGTGCCCAATGCTCAGGAAGCATTTTAATCTCTCTGTTGTAAAATTCTTGTGATTTTGATGCAAAAAATTCGGTCAATGCATTTTTGAGGCATTCTTCATTATTAAATTTTTTTCCAAGAAGAAAGTTTTGCAAAGAATGAAACAAATGGTAATCAGAAGGGGCAATATCAGGAGAATATGCAGGTTGAGGGAGAACTTCCCATTCCAACTGGCGCAGTTTTTCAGCAGTGATTCTTGCAGTATGCGGTTGTGCGTTATCATGGTGAAGAATTACGCCCTTCTGATTAATCAGCGCGGGTTCTTTTTCTCTTAAAGCTTGGGCTAACCTTTCCAATTGGGCACTATACACTGCACTTGTAATGGTTTGGTTAGATGGTAAAAGTTCATAATGAAGAATTCCTTTAAAATTCCACCAAACACACAACATCACTTTTTTCGCATGCAAGTCAGGTTTTGGCGTGGGCTGCGGAGCCTCATTTTTGTCCAACCATTGAGGCCGCCTTTTCAAATTAACATACAGCACCCATTCTTCATCTCCGGTAACAATTTGCTCTAAAAACGGCAAATGGTTTTGACGAGAGAGGAGCGAACTGCAAATTGTGACTCTTTGATTACGGTTGTTGTTGGTCAACTCATGAGGAACCCATTTTCCAAACTTTTGGACTTTGCCAAGTGCACGCAATTGATTGGAAATTGTTTTTTGTGAACAATTTAAAGTTGTCGCAAGCTCTTGTTGGGTAATTTGAGGATTTTGCACCAAAAGAGCTTGAAGAGCTTCTTGATCAAAATTGGACACACGGCCTCGACCACTCTTATCATCTAACGAAAAATTTCCCTCGCGAAATTTCTCAAACCAACGCTGGCATTTTCTGGAGCTAACTGCATCTTGACCAAGAGCACTACAGATGCTTTTTGCAGCCTCACTTGCTTTTCTTCCTAATTGGAACTCGTAAAGCATGCAGTGCCGAATATGCTCTTCATCCGCCATCTTCTTAGCCCTAGTTTTGCAACAAAAACCAAACCAAACACAAACTTTTTCAAGCAAAACTTGTTAATTGCACTTCACACGTTCTGTAGATACCACGTGTTTGAAGGTTATGTCAATACAAGTCAACGCCAAGCAAGATTTTAAACGAATGTTTAAAAACGACATTAATTATTACTAGAGATACATAACTTTGCAAGAAAATGCATCAATGCACAAATCAAGAGATTTGAATACCATTTATAATTTTCACATGCAAAATGCTGTGAAATAGAGAGTATCTTTGGGTAAAAAAAAATAGATTTTCATAGGTTTTAAGTTATAGCCAAATCAAACACTGTAATGCATTTGGGACAAAGGGATCTTTTGTTATCAAACCACACCTTTTCTGGGACCATCAATAATATAGAGAGATGGAGAACTCACATGTGCGTTCAGTATAAGGATAGATATTTAAAACCGAAGCACATCTCTATGTTGCTTTTCATTATGGTTAAATCATCCATTTCTTACTTTAAATCCCTTATTTAGATCTCTCTGAATGATTGCTTTTCTATTTTAGTTTTCTAAAAGCAGTTGAAATTAGGAGCTTTATATTCTAGTCTGGACTCTGCTTGTCTAAAGGTCAGGAAACCCTGCTTCACTCATCCTGATATTTCTCAATCTCGACAAAGCACCTGGAACCAAGTAGCTTTTCAGTATGTGATTGTGGAAATGAATTGGACTAACATATATTTTAAAAAGTAATAAAACACCCAAAACTGAAAAGTAGTCATTTTGCTGATGTGGCCATTCGAAAAAAGAAAGGAAAGGGTCGCATCACTGACAAACACACCTGCCAGGGTAAACTTACTGCAGATATAGAAGAGAAGCAAATTTAACCTCTTCTACCTTTCATGCTTGATTGTGTGAGAAAACTTTTTATTGAGAGAAAATTCAGTCAATTGAATAAAATAAAATAAAATGCAAGCTCATTTTATCTTATGAATAAGTAAATTTAATAGTAATAATTTATGAAATAAAATTTAAGAGGAAATTTTAAATAAAAATCAAGAACAATCAGACTGTCAAACCTCAGAGGGAAGGTAGGGGATGGGGGGTAATGGGGAGAGATCAACCAAAGGACTTGTATGCATGCATATAAGCCTAATCAGTGGTCATAGACAACAGGAGGTGGGGACATGCATGGGGAGGGGTTTGGGATGGGAATGGGGAGATGAGGACAAATATGTGATACCTTAATAAAGAAATAAAAAATAAAACATATATGCTATACCCACTAAAAAATAAAAAAAATAAAAATAAAAAACAGTTTAAATATTCAAACTACTCTCTAAAATAAGTTGTCCCAAGGAATAAACAATTCATAAAAGCAGCAGGTGAGTAGATAATTGCAGAAGGAATCACACACTAATTGAAATTACTAACTTAATACCAGGCCATATTGACCAAAAAAATAATTGTGTCAGATATTAGCTATTGTATTTCTGACCCATTAAAACTATTAGCCAGAATAGATGTCTATACTAGTTTTAAAACAACTCTGGCAATAATTAAAATGACTTTAACGGGATAGTCATTATAAATTTTAAAACTGCCACCTAGTTTTCCCACTAGGATTTACTATTTTGACATTTCAAATTACAAAAGTGTATTAACCTTTGTTAAATTGGAAATTGCACATGCAGTAAGAAGACCACCCATGCCAGCACTGGGAATTGCTGTGTTCCTGATCTGTTTTACATGTGTTTGATGAAGGATGCAATTCAGCTGTTGTGCTGATTTCACTCTTGGATGCCTTCCCCTTGGGCAGCCTAGTGGCTGCTTCCCACTGGTTATTCATGTGCTTTATTGATCCACATCCTGAACCAGGTTATTAGATCTTTCTTGAACACATGACTTTCCAGTGGGGGAAAGAAAATAACTTTTACAGAATACAAGTAATGTGTTTGAAAAATAACATAAATGCTTCACCGAGGACAAAATAAGCTTACTAATGGAGACATCCATACTTTTACCAGCAGGCTTGCTATTGAAGACACCCATATAAAACCAGGAATGCAAGCTAGGGGTCAATATCAGGTGTAACTTCTCTTTGATATTTCATATAACAACAAAACTTTATACTATTCACCCAACTCAGCCTAACATAATTATACAGGTCTCTTTTCTTTTTTCTTTATTATGTGTATCTATAGCTGAGAAAATTTTTTTTAATGTCTCTATAGTTGTTCTTGTAACAAAAGAGCTATATGTTCCCTCAACACTTGTCCTCTTCATCAAAAATATATTTCATAGCCTCCCTTATTGGTACATATATCTGGGTAACTATATTTTCATCCAATGGACAAGTGTCCTACAACATTTTGGGGACTCTCCTTAAATGATAGCTAATGCACACTCTTTAACTCTTTTGTTTTCCTCCTTCCTGCTAGCTAGAATATGAACATCATGGCTAAAGCTGGAGCAGCTATCTTCAGCATTAAGTGACCTTGGTAATGGAACTATATACAAAGAAGCAGCAAGATAAAAGAAGCTCAGACCCTGAGCACTTTGTGAAATGGGCTTATCACTTCAACATTAAACTGCTTACTTATAAAACCTTTCTTATCCAATAAATAAATTTTAATTCTATTTAAGACACTATATTTTGGCTTTCTGTTACACTCAGTAAAACTTAATCCTAAATAATAATGTTCAATGACATTAGAAAAATAGGGAAATAAATGACTTAACCATGGAACTTAAAAACCCTTTCTTTGAAAAAAAATCTATATATGTCTGCAAATCTCTGCATTTAGAAAATAATAGTGAAAGAGTAGCAAATATAATACCACTATTTTTGAAGGAGAAGAAATTAGTGCATAGGAAAGCTAAGAGTAATGTTAGGTAACACACTCAAGGTCACATGGCAAGTAAGTGGTAGAGCCAGGATAAATAAGACAAGGCCCAAAGTAATGAAAGCACCAGGTCAAATGGTCCATGAAACCACATCTGCCATAATTCTCATTTCAGTGAGTAAAATTGATACCTAAATCCTTTTGGCTAAGCTTTGTGTTCTTTGTACCACAGCATGCTACTTCCTAGTACAAATTTGCAGAGTAAGTTGATGAAGCAAATATTATTCTTATATGAAGATGATTCTTTAGATATGCTTTCTTCCAATAAAGAGTACTGTTTGATGTGGTTCAATTTATAAAAATAAATGTTGATATGCAATTTTTCCTTTCATAGGTTGGTGAGACTCATTTTACATAGGATTGCATCTAGAGAATGAGATCTTTCTGTAGCCAACAGGAGTTAACTATACAATTAGCCACCAAATTCACGACACAAAGATAATTTAAAAAATAAATAAAAAGAATAAAATGCTTAGATTTTCTGTCACAATCAAATTCACTTCATATGTCCACACTAAATTTATGGTTCTCAGATTTAACAACTGATACTTTTTTACCTAGTGTTTGTAATTCACACATTTTACCAGTTAAGGGTTCTCTCTACTACTCCTGAGTGTATGCATTCTTGCCATTTTACTGTGGGATTCCCAAGAAAGCACTCAGTGGTTAAGTGAGATATTTGAAAAGATAAGGCAGCCTGGCTGGTGTGGCTCAGTAGGTTGATTGCAAACCCATGAACTAGGAGGCCCTGGTTCAGTTCCCATTCAGGGAACATGCCTGGGTTGTGGGCTCAGTCCCCAATAGAAGGTGTACAAGAAGCAGCTGATCAATGTTTCTATTCCTTTATTCCCTCTCCCTTCCTCTCTCTCTAAAATCAATAAAAGCTCTAACCGGTTTGGATCAGTGGATAGAGCATTGGCCTACAAACTAAAGGGTCCCAGGTTCAATTCCTGTCAAGATCATGTGCCTTGGTTGTGGGCACATCTGCAGTAGGGGGTGTGAAAGAAGTAGCTGTCGATGTTTCTCTTTCATCAATGTTTCTAACCCTCTATCCCTCTCCCTTCCTCTTTGCAAAAAAATCAATAAAATATATATTTTTTAAAATAGGAGAAACCAAGATGGCAGCTTGGGTAAACTCCTGAAATTGCTGCCTCGCACAACCACTTTAAAACTACAACTAAAAGACAAAACAGACATCATCCAGAACCACAGGAAGGCTGGCTGGTTGGAAGTTTTACAACTAGAAGGAAAGAGAAAAGTACACTGAGACTCAGAGGAGGTGCTGAAGTAACTTGCAGAGACATGCATGTGGAAAGGGCTGGCAACTGAGTACATGTTTCTCTTTCTTAATTAGGAAGGAGACAAAAGTTCCCAACTGCTTTGAACTCCAGTTCTGGGTGAGACTCTGGGGACCCAGACTCATACAGGGAGAAAGTGGACTATCTGGCATTGGGTGAAACTCAAGGGCAGCTTTCTCTCAGAGTTGCTTGCAGAGATTTCTGTAGGACACTGAGACCTGGACCTCTTAAGGCAGGGCTGAGGATCAGCCATAGCTGTTTGCTCTACCTTGATGATTCCCTGAGACCCTGCTCCACTCAAGCTGTGCGAAGAGGCCTTTGCATATGAACTGCCTGGCCCTTTGCATTCTAAAATTACCTAACAAACTGCAGCTGGGTCAGAGAGACTCAGAACATCCGAAAGAAGGCTCAAGGCCCCATAGCAATTTGCATTGCTTCACAGCTGGGCCTCATCTGGGCACCACCAAACCCAAACAAAGAAAAGAAATCTGCAGATTTTCTGTTATTCCTGCTGGGTGGCCTTGGGCACAGGCTAAATTAGCACCTCCTTGGAGATCCAAGAGCCAGTGTACCCAGTGGACAGAGTGGGACCATCCAGATTACAACTCCTCAAATTCATAAGGGACACACTCACAGGGCAAATTCATTGAGCACCAAAGCCCCACTGAAGCAAGTTTTGCCTCATAAGGGTATCTCCAGCACAGAAGTTCTCCCATCAAAGACACAGCTGATTCTCACAGCCAACTGGCCTGGAGGTCAATTCCTCCCAGTGATACCAACAACAATCAAGGCTTAAGTACAAGATTGTCCACACAGCCCACAAGGGTTGCACCAAGAGTGTCTACCTCAGGTAATTGGGGAGGCTGAGCCACTGGACTCTATAGGACACCTAGCACACAAAGCCACTCTGTCAACGCAGGGAAGCAGCCAAAATGTGGAGACAAAGAAACAGGTCACAAATGACAAATATAGAGTAAAAACCACAGTTATAAAGTTACTCAAGAATCTTCTAGAAACTTCCAAGAAATTTAGTGAGACCCTAAAAAGAACCAACTAGAAATTAAGCATACACTGACTGAAATAAGGAATGATACACAGAGATCCAACAACAGACTAGAGCATCCCAAGAATCAAGTCAAAGATTTAAAATATGAAGAAGCAAAAAAACCCAACTTGTAAAGCATAAAGAAAAAACAATCCAAAAATATGAAGATAGTGTAAGGAGCCTCTGGTACAACTTCAAGTGTACCAACATCAGAATTATGGGGGTGTCAGAAGAAGAGAGAGAGCAAGACACTGAAAACCTATTTGAAGAAATAATGACTGAAAACTTCTCCCACCTGGTGAAAGAAATAGACTTACAAGTCCAGGAAGCACACAGAACCTCAAACAAAAGGAATCCAAAGAGGACTACACCAAGACACATCATAATTAAAATGCCAAGAGCAAAAGACAAAGAGAGAATATTAAAAGCAGCAAGAGAAAAGCAGGTAGTTACCTATAAAGGAGCACCCATATGATTGTCAGCTGATTTCTCAACAGAAACCATGCAGGCCAGACAGGAATGGCAAGAAATATTCAAGGTGATGAATAACAAGAACCTACAGCCAAAAATACTCTACCCAGCAAAGCCATCACTCAGAATTGAAGGCCAGATAAAGAGCTTCACAAATAAAAAAAGGCTAAAGGAGTTCATCACTGCCAAACCAGAATTATATGAATTGCTGAAAGGTATTCTTTAAGAAGAGGAAGAAGAAAAAGGTAAAGATAAAAATTATGAACAACAGATACATATCACCAACAAGTGAATCTAAAAATCAAGTGAATTAAAAATCTGAGGAACAGAATAAACTAATGAATATAATAGAAACAGGGGCATAGAAAGGGAGTGGACTGACAATTCTAGGGGAGAAAGGAATGTAGGGGGTGCAGGAAGAGACTGGACAAAAATCATACACCTATGGATGAGGACAGTGGGGGGTGGGAGTAAAGGCAGAGGGTGGTGTAGGAACCAGATGGAGCAGGGCTATGGGGGAGGTGGGGAAGAAGATGAACAACTGTAATAATCTGAACAATAAAGATTTATTAAAAAATATATATACATACATATATATATATATATATATATATATATATATATATATATATATATATTTACAAAATAAAAATAACACCAATAAAAAAGAAGAAGGCGGGGCATAAGGGTTAGTAACTTCTCACTCCCCACCCTGCTACTACCCCTGCCACTGATAAAATATACTTTTTAAAACTGATCTGTATATTTATCTTAAATCTCTATTCACACTCTCATCATCTTATTCTTAAATCCTCCTATCTCAGTCCTGTACACTGACAATTAATTTGAAACATATTCAAATTGATGAAGTGTAATAAAACAGAACACAGGCTTCTCTTTCTCCAGAGAACATAAGACTGATAATCGGTTGACAAATGAGAAAAATAAAAAAATATTAATCCCCCAAACATTGTCACTTTTTATATTAGCATTTAAATAGTAGTACATGGATTTGTTGCTTTTGTTTCTTTGGTTGATTGGTTTTTGTTTGTTTTTGTCTTGTTTTTGTTTTGTTTTTGTGGTGTGTTTTTTTTTTTGGGGGGGAGGGTGGGAGGGAGCTGCAGCCTTTGGCTTATTTTACTAGTAACAAGTATTTATCCTAAAAATAAATAAATAAATGCAATCACTTTTTTATCAAGTGACTTGGTCATGTCCTATTTTGTACAATAGATGTCTCTGCATTTGTTTTAGCAAAATTGTAGTATCATGTCAAAGCCTAATATATCAAAAAGAGAAAAGTCACTTCAGAAATAGCTACAAGTTGAATCTGATGTGGTTAGAATTTTACACAAACCCAGTTTTCCTAATGACCTAGCTGTAGCACTGAAGTGGCTTGAATGAGGCCTATGCTACATATAGAGCAATAGGAAGTAGCTGATCACTCATATACTTAAGACTAGCAGTCCCTTGAAAATATAGCTATTGTAAAAAGTGGAGCTCTGTATATAGGCATATTAATGAAACATCTTAGTCTATATTCCCTAAAATGTCATTTTAATAAAAAATTTGAACCACATTACTTTGGAAGTCATGGTGACTAGACATGTATGTTGAAAATTGTTGTTTTTCATCATGTGTCTACTATTATCAAGCACTGTGCAAGATGCTTGAGAAACAATAATAAGCAGAAAAAGCTTGCTCACATGAAGCATAAATTCTAGTGGGGAATTATAATCATAGTCAGATAAGAAAATGAATAAATAAATGAATGAAGATTTATGAACTGTAACATGAAAATAAATGGTTTTAAACAGGAGAATAACACGACCCTATTTGCTTTCTTAGAAAGTACTCTGGCTTCTTGAAGAATGTAATGGAAATGAGCAAAAATAAAATGAGATCAGCCCTGGCCAGAGTGGTTCAGTTGGCTGAGTGCGGTCCCTCGAACCAAAAGATTACCAGTTTGATTCTGGTCAGGGCACATGCCAAGGTTGTAGGTTCAGGCTCTGGTACATACCAGAGGCAACTGATTGATATTTCTTTCTCACATGGATGTTTCTCTCTCTCTCTCTCTCCCTCCCTCCCTCCCTCCCTCCCTCCCTCTCCCTTCCTCTTACTCTAAAATTAATTTTATAGTCCAGGCAACAAATTAAGAAAGACATGTTTCCAGGTGATCTCTTATAAGATAGAAAAATGAGCTGACAAATTTACATTATATATTTACGGGATGAGGAGAAAGAACTTTTTGATTGATTGATTGGGAATGATAAAAGGACAACTTATCAGGAATGCAACCCAAGACTCTAGCTTATGACTCTGTAGGTGCCAGTGTTTGATAAAGGGAAGAAGGAAACACAGGTTACTGGGGAAATGTAGCAAATATCACTGTGGATAGGTTAATTAGAAATTTAATATAGAACATCATAATAAAGATAATGACAAAGTATTTAAATATAAGAGCCTTGACTTCAGAAGCAAATCCTCAGTTAAGATGGACTACATAGAAATTCATCAGCATATAATGGAAATGAAGCTTTAGGAGCAGATTCAATTGATTAAAGAAAAACATGCAAATGAAAAGATAATTGATGCTAAGACAAAACACCACTGTTTAAAGAATGTACCAAGAAACAGTGTTGCTATGAATGTAAGGGTGCATGTATTATTTCTGATTGGTGTTTTGGGATGCGTAGGATATATTCCTCGAAGTGGGATCACTGGGTCAAATGGCAGTTCCATTTTTTATTTTTTTTAGAAAACTCCATCCTGTTTGCCACAGTGGCTGCACCAGTCTGCATTCCCACCAGCAGTGCACTAGATGAGTGGATAAAAAAAATATGGTACATTTACACAATGGAATGCTATGCAACTATAAAAAATGATTTCTTACCCTTCAAGACAGCATGCAGGGACCTGGAGAGTATTATGCTAAGCAAAATAAGCCAGTCAGATAAAGACAAGTATCACATGATCTCACTCATATGTGGAATCTAATGGGAAAAAAAAATAAACTGACAAACAAAATAGATCCAGAGACATGAATCTCAGAGGAAAGTGGGGAGGAGGTGGGAGGTGATGAACCAAAGAACTTACACGCACATATGCATGACACTTGGATACAGACAGCAGTGTGGTGAAAGCCTGAGAAGATGAGGGAGGGGTTATGGGGGTGGGGAGGACATCTGTAATACTTTCAACAATAAAGATAATTTAAAAAAAAGAAAAAGAATGTACCGAAGATGGCTGCTCAGGTAGACACCTAACCGCAGCAGCACACAACAATTTCAATGGAATACAACTAAAATGTATAGTGGACATTGCTGAGAGCTATAGGTAGTCGACTGACTGAAAATTCTATAAGAAGGAAACAGAAAACCAGAAGGAAAATCAGAGGAGCTGAAAAAGCCTAAGGTACGGAGACATACTATGTGCACGCGCGCGCGGAGAGGACACAGCCGGAGAGGAGGAGAAGGCTGGGTGCCTGCCTGGCGTTCCCTAGTAGGAAGGAAATAAAAGTCCTGACTGAGCTAAACCCCAGAACCGGCAGCGCTGAGCCCCAGTTCTGGGCCAGACCCTGGGGACCCAGGCTCAGGCAGGGGGAGAAGGGGTTGTGAGGCGGAATCCCAGGGGAGCAGCAAAAAGCAGAACCCCCGGAGTCGCACACATTGCGCGCAAGGGAAGAAATGTTGACTCTGATGCGGGATTGCCCTGGAGGGAAGGAAACAGGAGCTCCGGCGGTGCTGAGCCCCAGTTTCGACTGTTCTGAACCTCAGTCCTAGGCCAGACCCTGGGGACCCAGGCTCAGGCAGGGGGAGACAGGGCTGTGAGGCAGAATCCCAGGGGAGTGGCCAAAAGCAGAGCCCCCAGAGTCATGCACATTGCGCGCAGAGGACAGTCTGTTGACTCTGATGCTAGACTCCCCTAGTGGGAAGGAGAAAAAAAGCTCCAGACTGGGAGGAACGCAGTGAGGAGCAGGAGCCCCTGCCGGACACCGGCCAGCCTGGCGCCAGCAAGGAGCAGGGCAAAGGGGCCCCCCCGGGGGGGGGGGGGGAGTGCCCCTGGGCCTTCGACCTCTGAGCAAGGGCCACGGAGCCAAGGCCGGGGGCTGCTTTCTGGGCGGCGCCGACCCCGGCAACAGGCTGAAGCCCCACGCAGGAGCCCGCGGAGAACAAAGGGGTGCCGCAGGCCAACTTGCTGAGCTTCCAGGACAAGGAGGAAGAAACCGAAGAAGTTTTCAATGTGAAGAAATCAAGTTATATCATAGCAAAAGATAGTAAAATTACTTAAGAAAGAACACAAAGAAGATCTTGAAAATTCAAAGACTAAGTCAGAACTCAACTCAGCAGCCAACATTGCAACATAAATGTGTTTTAAAAAAAAAAAAAAAAGAACAGAATGTTGGAATGGCGGCGGCCAGGCCTAGAGTGGCCAGGCACAAGGCAGTGGCAGCCGGGCCCGGAGCAGCAACAGCCAGGCCCCAGAGCAGCAGCAGCCAGAACCAGAGCAGCAACAGCCAGCACTGGAGCAGCCAGACCTGGGGCAGTGGCAGCCAGGCCTGAGGTGGAAGCGGCCAAGCCCAGGGTGGCCACTCCAGGAGCACCCAGGACTGGAGTGGCCAGGCCCAGAGAAGCCGGGCCCAGAACAGCAGCAGCCAAGCCCGGAGCATCCAGGCCGGGAGCTGCCAGACTCGGAGCAGCCAGGCCCAGAACAGCAGCAACCATACTTGGAGCAGCCAGGTCAGGAGCAGCCAGGCCCGAAGCGGCCGGGCCTGGAGTAGCTGGGCCCAGAGCAGCCGGGTTGGGAGCAGCCAGGCCTGGAGCAGCAGCTGCCAGGTCCGGAGTGGCAGCGGCCAGACCTGGAGCAGCTGATTGTGGAGCGGACCAGAGCAACAGAGGCCAGGCCCGAAGCAGCTGGGCCCAGAACAGCTCGCTCCTTGCCTGCCCCGCCCCAAGGCTGCCTCTCAGATATGGCTGGAAACTTTTGGGGGAACTTGAGGGTCTGCTGAATCAAGTGATGATGGCTTAGATCTGGATGTGTTGAGTTAGTATAGCGCTGGGGTGTTGATCTGTGAGTGCCTTGTGTGGGGCCTGGAAGAGGTTGGTTGATCTATTTGGAAATGTCTTTTGTGTGAAGTGTATCCTTGGGCATGTGGAGGTATTATTGATTTGAGAAAATGCTAAGTAACTGATTTACTATCTGAAAAATTTAAAGATGTGAAAGTTTAAGGTCTCTTGCCAAAAAGAGGTTTTAAATCTAACACCTTAATTTTAATGGAGAAAGGGGAAGACAAGCCCTTCCCACCCAGAACAGGTAATCCAATTCCAAACAGCAGCTATCTTTAAAAAATGTGTCCATTTACACTTGAATGGCTACACCTTTTGATAGCCTAAGGGCAAGTTTACATGTAAACAAGTTTGCTTCTCAATTCCCAGGGCAGAAAAAAAACAAGGTTTAAAATTATTAGATTTTAAAATTTATTCTTAGAAGTGTAAAAGTTTATTAATTAAAAACAACAACAACAAAATAAAAAATAAAAAAAGGAGATTGAAAAACCTGATGAACAATAATAGCTGTTCATTGTAGTAGAGTCGGGGATATGAGAGGGGAGTGGACTGACTATTCTCTTCGAGGGGGGAAGAGACTGAACATAAACTGTGCACCTATGGATGAGGACAATGGGGGTGGGGAGGGGGCGGAGGATGGGGTGGGAACCTGGTGGAGGGGGGAAGAAATGAGGAACCTTTGTAATAATATGAACAATAAAGATTGATTAAAAAAAAAAAAAAGAATGTACCAAGAAAAAAGAAATCTGTAAGAGACTGAGAAGCTGCTTTAGCTGGGGGAATCCAAAAAGACTGTATCAGATTTCTAGATTAAGAATCTAGAGGGGGGGGAAAAAGAATCTAGAGGACAATGATACTGTTACTAAGATGTAAAAGACTGAAGAGGATTATTGTAGGAGTAAAAATCAATAAAGTGTATTAGCCATGTTAATATTAAAATGCCTGTAATTTCTTCAAACAAAAGTATCAAGAAGGCAGCTTGAATATTTGAGTCTATAGCTCAGAAGAGAAGTCTGGGGAGAAGATACTAACATGAAAAATTCTAGCATATATGGTATTGAAAGACCTAAAACTGAGTGAGATCACCTTGGGACAAAATATAAAAAGGAATGTAGGCTGAGAGACAAAATATAAAAAGAGAAGAGCAAGGAAGGCCGATATAGACTAAATTGCTAATGAGACAAGAAGAGTATGATACCATGGAAGTTAACATAGAAAATATCTGCCCGAAAAATAATAATCATAATCAACCATGCTGAATGCTTCTGGGAAGTTGAATAACATGAGAATAGAAATGTATACAATGAATATGGCATGCCCAATTTCAGGGAAGTGGTAGAAATGCACACCATGTTTGAGTGGTTTGAAAACTGCATAAAATGTGAGAAAGGGTGGCAGCAAATGTAGACTACTACTGCTTTAGGTAACATAGCCAGGAAGGGTGGCAGAGAAATAAAACAGTAGATTGAGTCAGGGAAGATGTGGGGTTTTTTTCTTTAAGAAGAGGGATATTAGAATATTTTTATATTGATGACAACAATCTAGTAGAACAAAAGATAATTGTAATGCACAAAATAAAGGAAGAACTGAGTGTTTAAAAAACACAGGAAGAAATGAGCTTCTAAGCAAAATTGGAGAGACTGGCCTTGAGTGGAAGAAACAAATCTCCTTCCATCTTTTCTCTAAGAAAGAAAGAGATGCAAATTATTTATAGATTTAGCAGTGAGAGTTTTCTAATGACTATAAATTTTTCAGTGACATATGGGGTCATCTGCTGAGAACTAGGTAGGGAAGAAGCAGAAAGGCAATGAGAGCTCTGAGGAACAAGTAGACATAAAACAGTCCTCTTGTAAAGAGGAAATCAAAGTTAGTGGTGTTGCCCCACTGGTGTGGCTAAGTGGTTAAGTGTCAACCTATGAACCAGGAGGTCACTGTTCATTCCCGGTCAGGCACATTCCGAGTCAGGCACATGGCCGGGTTGTGGGCTTAGCCCCCTGTGAGGGTTGTGCAGGAGGCAGGTGATCAATAGTTCTCTCTCATCATTATTGTTTCTAACTCCCTTTCACTCTCTCTTTCTCTCTGAAATCAATAAAAAGAAATTTTAAAAAGATAAGGCATAAGAAAAGGTCCCATCCCATAGGAAGAGGAGAAGCCCTCCCGATCCATACCTGGAAGAATGTGAAAGGAGAAGAAGAAGAAAAGGTAGATCAGGTCTTTGTCTTCCCTCCCTCTCATCTCAATGGTGGGGAATAGAAATATTCTGATAGGTAGAGAGACCCTCATGAACATTAGCGCTAGCAGCCTGCTTCTCCAGACTGAGCCTGGAAAAAACACAATCCACTAGCAGAAGCCCCTCATTTGTCTCAGCACCATGTCCATTGTGCGTTGAACCAAAAGCATACATATCACTTTTGGTTTCTTAAAGTTTATTTGGGATGTGTAGTTACAAAGGGGCTGAGAGGACTAGTTGAACAGAGGAGACCTAGCACAAGAAAAAAGAGCATGAGATCTGTGCAACCAGATCATTGGCTAAGACTGCAGATTTCAGAAACAGATGCATCCACAAAAAGCTCTAAAAGGCCGCCGGGGAACAGACATAACTTAGTGAATTCCAGTGCAGAGAGCAAAGGTCAATACAGATAAGATACCTCCTGTTCCCAGCAAAGGCAGCAGCAGTCTAGAGTTTGCACGCTGAGGTCTTTATACCCTTTATCATAAAATCAAGTAAACTGTTGCATATAGTATACAGATACCATCATTAAGAGAAACTGGAGAGAGTCAAAGGATTTGAAAGAAAAATAATCCCAAGTTGCCCAGTGTTGAGATCTGAAATTGAGATTCTATTAATTAAGTTTATTCTAAGTTTTAACTACCCTACTATCTGATCTCCCCAGTTTTTGGCTCTACTACTAAGTAGGTGAGATGTGGGAGGGGAGATCACATTAGTTATAGAAAATAAATAAGCTGGGTGGGAGTGGCCTGGGAGGGGTCAATCAGGGGAAAAGGAGACATACGTAATACTTTAAACAATAAAAAAAGAAAGAACTTTCGTGTCTTAAAAGAAAGAAAGAAAGAAAGAAAGAGAGAGAGAGAGAGAGAGAGAGAGAGAGAGAGAGAGAGAGAGAGAAAGAGAGAGAGAAAGAAAGAAAGAAAGAAAGAAAGAAAGAAAGAAAGAAAGAAAGAAAGAAAGAAAGTCACATTTTTCTTCAAATCAGAGCTATCGTGAGTAAAATTTTCACCCAACTACAGGAGGGAAAAATCAAAGAATTTCTAGGTTTCCTTTGAGTCCATTTGTAGTTTGAGATCAATAATTTAAATTGTATAAGTCAGATTCAAAATTTTTGGTTAAAAAACTTAAACCAAACTTAAATTTTTAAATGTTTTTTCCAGTGTTCAAGGAAAGGTGATAGTTAAGTTCAATCAGGTTTGAGCTTTTGCCAAGTCAAAAGTGAAGAAGGGAAGGAGGGGCAAGGGAGTTTAGGGCGTTAGCAAGGGAGTGATAATAATGATGGACCATGACATTATGCTGGACAAGAAAGGAAATGGAACAGGGGGAACTGATGAATAGGGCATGTAGGGTCGATGGACGGGAGGTCTCCATAACATTGAAGAATTGCTGCAATGGGTCCACTAAAGCAATTGAGCTGAAAAATAAGAGATGGGCATCAAAGAATGGGATCCTTAAAATTTTCTCTTTTTCTGACATTCCATATTACTTTATATTAGTTTCAGATGTACAGCATAGTGGTTAGACATTTATGTAATTTATGAAGTGATTCCTCCCAATAAGTCTAGTACTGACCTGGCACCATACATAGTTATTACAATATTATTGTATCCCCCTATACTGTACTTGAAGATTTCAAAGACGGTATTGGTATTCTTCACAAAATTTTATGTGTGTACAACTTACAAAGTACATTCATATACATAATTGTATGCACTTAACTACCCTTCATGACTGAGAAAGGAAAATTTAATAAGTGACTAAAATCCAGGAAATTACACTAACTATTTAAGAGCAAAATATACATTCAAAGTACACTAAGAAAATTTAGAAATAAACATATAAATACAAACACTTAAATACTAATTAAAATCCACCATTTATTTTCACTGATATAGGTCTCCTAAGAAACTAAACCACAATTTTATCAAATTATTTAGTTGGATAATTAGCTGGTTAATTAGTGGAAGTTCTGCAACTAGGTTGTTTATATTTAAAAAAAAAAAAAAAAAAAAAAAAAAAAAAAAAAAACTCTTTTTTTTCCATATCTGCAATTTAGATATCTTCCTTGCAATTAAACCAAATTTAAATTTTTTAATCCAAATTACTAGATTTAAGGACATGAAATTGAATCATTTCAAGTTTCTTTTACTGCTGAATAGCAAAAGTCAGTTTATCACAGAAATAGAGAATTAGCTGCCCCAGCAGTTTGCCTTTCTTCCCTCTGGTACCCACTGAAGTTTCCAAGATTTTTTTTCCATATCTCCATGAATGCAAGTACTTCATATTCTCATAGAGAATGTGTTCTTTTGTTATTTCTATACTTAAAATCTGACACATTCAAAAGCTGATCAACAGAATAATTTGTACATCTGTTAAAAGTGACAATGCCATTTCAAAGCTAATTAAGTCAACCATTAAAATGAACAAAATTGGTGTAAGAAATGTATTCATATATTCAAGTTTAAAATAATATTTTCACTTGAAATACGCAGTAAAATGATGAAAGTGCCATTTTTTTAACTAACATTGAAATCAATAGTGACTACATTGAGGACAAAGGCCTGATGTGGCCATCTCAGTTCTGCTCAACCAGCAGAGTACTCAAAAATGATTTGAATTTGAATGCCTTTAGTCAAGCAGACCACTCTGAAGTTCCCACTGTATTCCCTACATTGCATGTAACTTTGTTTCCTGCCCATGAATGATTTTTAATTGGTGGTCTCTGGTCTACATCACTCTCCATTTTTTGTATACATTATGTTTAAATTACATTGTTCTCTTTTTCATTTTAAAAAGATTAAGCAAGCATAGGCTTTATTATTATTATTATTATTATTATTATTATTATCATTATTGATTTCAGAGAGGAAGGGAGAGGGAGAAAAAGATAGAAGTATCAATGATGAGAGAGAAGCACTAATAGGCTGCCTCCTGCACACCTCTCACTGGGGATCCAGCACCACAACACACAATCCGAGCATGTGCCCTTGACCAGAATTAAACCCCGGACCCTTCAGTCCACAGACCGACAATGCTCTATCTACTGAGCCAAACCAGTTAGGGAAACTCGGAGTTTTTAATATAAGTTCCCTTTTTTCATTTTAAAAGTGTCTAAAATTCTTCCGTTTCTGCTAGCCACTGCTTGACCCGAATTTCTTAAAAACATTGTCAAAGATTTAAAAAGACAAAGATAATTCTTGACTGTCTTCCAGTTTCATTAACCCAATGTAATTCCTATCAAAATACCAATGGTGTTTTCAAAAAACTAGAACAAGTTTTCCAAAAATGTATATGGAACCAAAAAAGACCCCAAATAGCCACAAAAATCTTGAGAAAAACAAATAAAATTGGAGGAATCATGCTACCTGATATTAAACTATACTATAAAACCATAGTAATCAAAACAGTATGGTACTGGCATAAAAACATATACATCAGCCCTAGCTGGTTTGGCTCAGTTGATAGAGTGTCGGCCTGTGAATTGAAGGGTTGGGGGTTTGATTCTGGTCAAGGGCACATATCTGGGTTGCAGGCTCAATCCTCAGTGGGGAGCATGCAGAAAGCAGCTGATCAATGAGTCTCTCTCATCACTGATGTTTCTATTTTTCTCTTTCTCCCTTCCTCTCTGAAATCAATAAATAAAAATCTTTTTTTAAACTTACAGATCAATGGAATAGAATAGAGAGCCCAGAAATAAACCCATGCCTTTATGGTCAATTAATATTTGACAAAGGAGGCATGAACATACAATGTAGTAAAGATAATCTATTCAGTAAAGTGGTGTTGGAAAAATTGGACAGATACATGAAAAAAAAAAAATTTAAACTAGACCACCTTTTTATACCATACACAAGAATAAATTCAAAATGGATTAAGACTTAAATGTTAGACTCAAAACCATAAAAATCCTGGAAGAAAAGTTAGGCATTAAATACCTCAGATATTTCTCAAAGCAATGTGTGTTTTTTTTTTCTGATATAGTTCCTAAGCAAGAGAAACAAAGGAAAAAATAAATAAATACAACTACATCAAACTAAAAAGTTTTTGCATAGCAAAGGAAACCATCAAAAGACAAAAAGAATGAATGAGAGAACATATTCACTGATGATATAGTGAATAAGGGTTTAATATCCAAAATGTACAAAGAACTTATAAAACTAAAACAACAACAAAAACAAATAATCCAATTAAAAAATAAGCAAAGGGCCCAGCATGGCTCAGTGGTTGAGCATCAACCTATAAACCAGAAGGTCATGGTTTGATTCCCAGTCAGGGCACATGCCCAGGTTGCAGGCTCCATCCCAAGCATGGGACTTGCAAGAGGCAATTAATCAATGATTCTCTCTCACCATTGATGTTTCTGTCTCTCTCTCTCTCTCTCTTCCTTCTTCTCCGAAATCAATAAAAAAAAAATATATTTTTTTTAAATGGGCAAAGGCCCACTTTGGCTCAGTGGATAGAGTGTTGGCCTGCAGACTGAAGGGTTCCAGGTTTGATTCCGGTCAAAGGCATGTACCTTGGTTGCAGGAACATCCCCAGTAGGAAGTGTGCAAGAGACAGCTGATCGATGTTTCTCATTTTCTATCCCTCTTTCTTCTCTGTAGAAAAATCAATAAAATATATATTTTTTTAAATGGACAAAAGACTTGAATAGATACTTCTCCAAAGAGGACATACAGATGGCCAATAGACATATGAAAAGATGCTCAACATCACTAATCATTAGAGAAATCCAAATTTAAACCACAATGAGATATCACCTCACACCTGTCAGAATGGTTATCATCAATAAATCAACAAACAAGTATTGGTGAGGATGTGGAGAAAAGGGAAACCTCAAGCACTGTTGATGGAATGCAGATTAGCAAGCCACTGTGGAAAACAGTATGGAATTGCCCAAAAAATTAAAGGTGGAACTGCCTTATGACCCAGTGATTCCACTTCTGGAAATTTATCCAAGAAAACTTGAAACACTAATTCGAAAGAATATATGTATGTTTTTTATTATGTAATGTTCATTGTAGCATTATTTACAATAGCCAAGGTTTAGAAGCACCCCAAGTGTTCATCGGTAGATGAGTGGATAAAACCTGTGGTGTATTTACAATATGGAATATTACTTGGCTGGGAAAAAGGGGGTGGAGAATATTACCTTTTGCTACAACATGGATGAATCTAGAGATTATTATTATGCTAAGTGAAATAAGCCAGTCAGAGAATGATAAGTACCATATGATTTCACTTATAGGTGGAATTTAATGAACAAAATAAACTAGCAAAATAGAAACAGACTCATATATACAGAGAACAGACTGACAGCTGTCAAAGGGGAGAGGGTTGGAGACGAGGAGGAAAAGGTGAAGGGAGTAAGCTAAAAAAACAAACAAACAAACAAACAAACAAAACAAAAAACCTCATAGACACAGATAATGGGATGGTGCATACCAAAGGGAAAGAAGGTGGAGGGAGGTAGAAGTGAAAATAGGGAGGGGGTAAATGGTGATGGAAGGAGACTTGACTTGGGATGATGAACACACAATACAATATACAGGTGATGTATTATAGAACTGTACACCTGAGCCAAAACTGGTTTGGCTCAGTGGATAGAGCATCAGCCTGCGGACTGAAAGGTTCCAGATTCGATTCCAGTCAAGGGCATGTACCTTAGTTTTAGGCACATCCCCAGTAAGGGGTGTGTAGGAGGCAGTTGATCGATGTTTCTCTCTCATTGACGTCTCTAACTCTCTATCCTTCTTCCTTCCTCTCTGTAAAAAATCAATAAAATATATTTTTTTAAAAAGAAGAAGAATTGGCCAAAACAGGTTTGGCTCAATGGATAGAGTGTCAGTCTGCAGACTGAAAGGTCCCAGGTTCAATTCCAGGCATGTACGTTGGTTGCAGGCACATCCCCAGTAGGGGCAGCTGATCAATGATTCTCTCTCATTGATGTTTCTAACTCTTTATCCCTCTCTCTTTCTCTCTGTAAGAAATCAATAAAATATTTTTTTTTTAAAGAAGAAGAATTGTATACCTGAAACCTATATAATTTTATTAACTCACCTTACCCTCAATGGATTTAAGTTTCTTGAGGCATCATTTAAATTTCACATGAGGTTCAGAGTGTAGTAATTAGCAGTAGACTGCTTACATTCGCCAGTGTATTTGTACAAACATAAGTTGGCATTCAGTTCCATATCAGCTACACATCAAAGAAGGGTGCTGAGGAGGAATTATTCTACCTCGGGGCTGGATTAGTGTCTCTGCCTGAAGTAGGCCTCCTGTAAGGGTATAGTGTGGGGGAAATCAAAGAAACTTGCATGGCCAGACTATTGGAGTGAATCCACTAGTAAAAACCATGCTAAATATTTCTGCTATTCTTTTCCTCAACCTGCTAATATAATCCCAGGGCAAGTTGTAACATCTTTTACCTTCAGTTTGTCAATCTGCAAAAGGTGGACCATACCTTTTTCTCTCCCACACTCCTCACAAGAAGATGGACCTGTCAAGAATCCTCATGCTAGGAAAGTTGCTGCTTTTTCCTGCTAACATTCTTTTTCATATGTTTGCAAGTCTTTCCCTTGCCTTGCTCTGCACCAACCACACTGCTCGGTAAAGATTAAAGCACCAGTATACCAAACCAAGAAGCAAAGACTGATAAAAATCTCTCCAATCACACCTCCCAACAAAATTTGGCTTTGTTTTCATTCCTGTGAATTTTAGTAGCACTGCTGCCAAAATGAGCCCGTGTATTTCACAACATAACTGAATCTTGTTAATAATATTAGCACCGACAATATACAATGTTCTGTTCATGTTTCCTCTAATTTAATCTCCCACAATAATCTTTTAGAGTAAAAATTATTAATCCCATTTTGCATAGAAGATAACAGATTAGACATTAAATAACTTACTCAAGATCACACCACTGAAATTTTTACTCAACTCTAACTCTAAAGCCAAGTAACTTAGCTGTTCTACCAAATCTGAATCCTATATAATAAAGATGTAACATGCAAATTGACTCTCACACCCCCACACAAGATGGTGCCTCCATGTGGTCAAAGATGACCACGACAAGATGGCCAGCAGGGGAGGGTAGTTGTGGGCAATCGGACTGGCAGGAGAGTGGTTAGGGGGTGATCAGGCAGGCAGGTAAGCAGGCAAGTGGTTGGAAGCCAGTAGTCCCAGATTGTGAGAGGGATGTCCAAGGAGTCCCAGACTGCAGAGGGTGAAGGCTAGGCTGAGGAATACCCTCCTCCCCGCCACCCACAGTGAATGAATTTCATATACTGGGCCTTTAGTATTGAGATAAAATCAGCACAGATTAACCAAGAAGGCACTATCAATCAGGAATGTGTTGGAGACAGTGCATACAATGTGGGAACTCCAGCTGCTAAACTTTCAGAAATTTTATGACAGTAATTATAAAATTTAAATTATATAAATATTTAATTTAATAAATTATTAATATATTAGGGAAAAAAAGGTAGGAAATACTAAAAACTAATGGATCAACACAATTTCAAAAAGATCTTCTAGCCAAAACCAGTTTGGCTCAGTGGATAGAGCGTCGGTCTGCGGACTAAAAGGTCCCAGGTTTGATTCCGGTCAAGAGCATGTACCTTGGTTGCGGGCACATCCCCAATAGGGGGTGTGCAAGAGGCAACTGGTCGATGTTTCTCTCTCATTGACATTTCTAGCTCTCTATCCCTCTCCCTTTCTCTCTGTGAAAAATCAATAAAAAAATACTTTAAAAAAAAAAAAAAGACCTAAGAAAACAGTAAATCACATTCCCAAAATACTCATAAAAAAAATAAAAATAAAAATAAAAAAAACCATTGGGAATGCAAATTTTAAAAGCCTAACAATTTCCCCAAAACCTTAGTGGATTAAACAATAAAACCATCATATTATATCTCATAATTTCTTGAGTTAGGAAAGTCAACAGAGCTAGGCTGGACAATTTGCTCTACATGTTGTTAACTGGAGTGGCAGACAGTCCAAGATAGCTTCACTCACATGTCTGTACCTTAGCAGAGAAGGCTAGAAGCTGAACTCTGCGGACTGTTGATTGGAGTACTTACACATGCTTATCCTCACAGCTGTCTCAAGGTAGCTGAATTTCTTATATGAAATTCAAGGCTCCCAGAGAAAGCATTCCAACAGACAGGAAGTGGAAATCTTTAAACCTGGGCCCTAAAACTCATACAATATCACTTCGCCTTATTGTAACCACAGAATCTGCCAAAATTCAGAGGAGGAGACTAAATAAATAAATAAGAGGAGATATAGACCCTACCATGTAATAGATGGTCAAATAGTTATTACTTCTAATCTATCAGCAACTAAATTGTTCAGTTTCCTTCATCTACTCATGTTTTTTAAAGAAATATTTAGAGATATTGCTAAAATATTTATAGATGAGATGAGATGACATTGGGATGTAAGGAAAAGTGGATCAGGAGGCTTCTGTCAAGATAGCCTACTGCAAAATCTTGTTATTACAGGAAAGGAGGTAACATCAAGAGAGAGACATCACTTACTGAAAGAGCCAGCTTTCTTCCCTACTTAATCTGCTCTCAAACGCATTTCTTTCCTACAGCAATGACAAACGTGAGAACATTCAGGAAGCCTAAAGAAATTCACCCATCTTCCAAAAGTGGGAAAGGGCAAGAACTTTCATAGATTCCAAGAAAATCTGAATCAACATTTTTCTTGGCATCCTGGAAAAAAATAATTCCTTTGTAAATATAAAGATTCATTTTAATGTGGTCTTAACAATACCACATATTCTCTTAAACAGGTTCACATTGGAGTTTGCTCAGGTCTAGAAGAAAGGGTCAGATTACCCTCTTGACCCTACAGCAGTCTTCACATTCTGAACATTTAAGCTTGCCAGGACTACAAGGTCAATCCTTCTTCTCATTGTTGCAGTTACCAGAAGAAAGGTACCAGAAAATCAGGCCATTCTCCCTCCTCTCTGCTCCTTTGATGAGCAGCTGTAGGCATCACCGGATCATCCAGTTGTGGCATCTAGTCACAATAAACTTGCCCTGGCGCTGAAATCGTTTTTGCCTACCATTAAGAGGAATTCCAACTGCTACTGGAATCCTTTCTTCAGTGGTTCAGGAACAATCAACACCAGTCTATAGTCTCAGTGTCCCTTCTTGAGGGCCACATCTCTCTAGGAGCCATAACCACTTTAACATCCTACTTGTGTGAGATAGGTATAGTGACATTTATCTGCTGCAGAGAGAACCTGAAGTTCTCCTACGGGTCCACTGGGCCTGGGGCTTGTGCAACTGCTAGACTTGGAACTTACAGAGCTTTCAGATCCTATCTGCATTGATTTAGCTAAATAACTCACCTCAAAACCTTTGTAATTTCTTTTAGTTTGTAATGATAAACTTCCCAAAATAGGATTAACAGAAAACTTCCTGGTATTAAATATATGAAAATTAAGTGATCCTTAAAAATCAACCATCTTTTATTAGCAACAGTGGAGGAATGTGGTGACAGATACATCAAATGTCCTATACATATCTAAATTTTGTGAAATAAGTATAACTGTGTTTTACTTATATAATACTAGAGGCCCAGTGCATGGGTAGGGTCCCCAGGCCTGGCCAGCTATCAGGGTTGATTGGGACCTTCCTTCCTCTGGCTTCCAGATGCCACCTGCTGACAGGGGTCTCCCTTCATCCTTTGTTGCCCCCTCGTGATCAGTGCATGTCATAGTGAACGGTCAAACTCCCGGTCAGTCAAACTCCTGAGGAGATAATTTGTATATCACCTTTTTACTATATAGGATTAATGTAAGTTTTTATTGTATAAGTCCAAATCAATGAATTATACAAAAACATAGAGCAGAAGCAGAGAAATTCTGACTCATCAAATATGTTCACAGGAGGTATAACCCATCATCTTTGAAAAGTAAATAACTCAAAGATAAGCATACCCATACACTTTAAACATAGCTTTAGCACCTAAATTCAATTTGCTGTAGTTTAAGTTGCATCCACCAGCTTTATATTTAAGATCCTCAGGCTTTAACAATTTTAGAAAGTAGTCCGGTGACCCAAGAAAGTCTCATTACAAAAAGGCATTTAATTGAGGGTCCCCCAGGCAACTCAAGATATATTGTCCCAGGAAAAAAAAAAACAAAAAAAAAACACCAAGACAGACATGAAATGAAATCTAAAGAAATGGTTTCTCAAAGGCATGATGCAACAGGAACCAGGAAAATAACTGCCAGATAAAGGTATATGAGATTGACTATAGATAATCTCCATTTACCACTTTGATAGACTCTTATGTTTTATTTACTACAGAGGAGTTACATTAAGCATAAAATATAGAGATGTATCTAACTGACATGTTTAAAGTATTTGTTTTAGAACAACACAGTAAGTGGGCAAATAAATGACTTCTTAAATGTGAACTTTTACATGAGTGGTAATTAACATTTAACTGATCTTCCATAAATGTTTGTAGTATTTAAGAAAAAAAAATCCTTTAGAAAGCTTTCAGCCTTACCAAGAAAGTTGTTGCTTGGACATTTATATTTCCCGTCTATAGCAACAACTTCAATTATTTGGGGCAGGAGGTTTTGTTGGTGGAGAATAACAAGCATCTAACTTTTTCTCTCTGCTTTTGAGCATTTTATTTAGATAGTTCACTCTCCAGGGCAGATAAGATAAAATTCATATTAATTTTTTTGAGTCTTGAAATATTCATGCCATTGCCCTAACCGGTTTGGCTCAGTGGATAGAGTGTCGGCCTGTGGACGGAAGGGTCCCAGGTTCAATTCCAGTCAAGGGCATGTACCTTGGTTGCAGGCACATCCCCAGTAGTGGGTGTGCAGGAGGAAGCTGATCAATGTTTCTCTCTCATCAATGTTTCTAACTCTTTATCCCTCTCCTTTCCTCTCTGTAAAAAAAAAAATCAATAAAAATTATATATTTATATATATATATATATATATATATATATATATATATATATATGCTATTATTCCAAATGCTATCAAAAAATGTCCCAAGTTACTTAAAAAGTAAGTAATAAACTCTTTAGTCAACCCTTGATACATTACAATTCCATTGTAAGCAGCCTACTGTTTACTACTACTATGCTTAAAGTATTTTAAATAATTTATTTAATTGTTGGCTTCTATTTTTGTTAATGCTATATATGCAATGTTTCATCTTAAGTATATCTAATGATACTATTTTTTAATGTAAAACTCAACTGCTCTGTTAATTTCACAGAATTTTATACATTTCATGACTATATTTTTCTCTTATTAGAGTTGGAAGCTAGAAAAAAATGAAATAAAAATTTTATTTTCAAAAAGTGATAACCTCATGCAGGGACTGTCTTATCTTTAGGTGCTAAGACTGTTTGATGCGTGCTGAGATATACCAAAAATATGTTTGCAATCCCTTGTTCCTTAAAATAAACGGTAAGCCAGTCTCTTGGATGCAAAAAAAAAAAAAAAAAAAAAAAAAAAAAAAAACCAAGGGAGCGGGGGAAAAGGATAGGAAGGAGAGTGAAGGTGAGAAAAAAATTTTTTTTACTTCTGATTTCTGTACAGGTCCAGGCCTGTCCTTGCAAATGTTTAGACAATTATGCTGAGAAACACAAATTCCTATTTTGCCATTTCCACTTCACATTCTTAAAACACTTAACTCTTTCTTATTTTGGCAATAAACTGGTTTTCATTTTTTCATCACATTACCCTTTGTCACTTGAGGTTCGGATCTGCCTATGAAGTGCTGAATAGAAATATAAACCACACCACATTTTAGAAGTTTTCTCTGAGACCTAGACCTGCCTTCAACCCATGACATTCACTGGCCTTGTAAGAAATAGTGGGATCACGTCGTCATAACTGACAGCAAATGATCAGAGAATCGTGCAAAGATCTAAATTGTGGGACTTGTGCATTGTTGCCTTTACATGTAAATTGAAAATCACCAACCATTTTCAATTTTAAAATTGTATCTGTATTGTCAACACATGTACCAGTTGAGGGCAATGTGAAATAATAAGATTATAAAACTATCAAATGGCAACTTGGCAAATGGAAACACTGGCTGATTTTTTCGCTTGTAAAATCCTCTCACAAATCAAGGCAGCTGAAGTGAAGAAATGCGCACAAGAAGGCTGCAGCAGGTAGACGAGGGTATCTCCTTCTTGCCCTGTGCTCCCAGCACAAGGTCAGGAGGTGCCCTGAAGCACTGCCAGTGGTTCTCAATCTTCCTAATGCCTTGACCCTTTAATACAGTTCCTCTTGTTGTGGTGACCCCAATCTTAAAATTATTTTCATTGCGACCCTGCTAGCGGTTCTCAACCCAAAGGTTGAGAGCCACTGCTGTAGAGCCTAAGACCATCGGAAAACACAGATATTTACATTATGATACATTAACAGTAGCAAAATTATAGTTGTGAAGTAGCAACAAAAATAATTTTATGGCCAGGGGTCACCACAACATGAGGATTAAGGCATTAAAAAGGTTGAGAAACACTGTGTGTAGACTAAAACCAGTCGGCTGCAGGCTGGTAGGGAAGGACAGCAATTTTAAGAAATATAGGTAATTAATGAGGGGAGATGAGGTCATGTCACTGGCCTGGGCTCAGAGGACCTGGGTTCTAGGCATGATTGGCAGCTAGTCCTCTGTGGATCCTCGGGCAATGCCAGTTGGAATTCCCTGCTCTCCCACCACACTACCCACTACCCCAGTGGCAGCTATGTTCCCAGCCTAATGATGCCTTGTGCTGAGGTTGTAACCAGCCTTCGATTTTAAAAAAGTTTTGCCAGCCTTCGGACACTCATATTTAAAGTCCTAGCTCAGGTAACTACATGTAAATTTTTATGAATAAAGGCTGTAAAGTTTATACTACAAAATTTTACTTCACAAATATTTCCCAACAAATCTAATCCCTCGAAAATCTGTCATAAAAGGTCACTAATAGATCATCAACCTTTTTTAAATTGTGGAATGACTGAAATTACATTTGAATATAATGCCAATGTGGTTGTTGAGAAACATCTTCATTCTTCTTAGCCCTCAGCACTAATTTCCCCATGTAATTTGTTCTTTTAGAACCCTGAGAGATTATAGTTAAACAGTTGTACTGACAATTTTTAAAAGTTGCTTAATTGAGCAGGATTTTTTTTCCCTTGGGAAAAATCCTCAGCCCATACCTAGATCTTATTTTAAATCTTGGTATTTTAAAGATTCTTTCAAAGTGTTTGAAGTATTCTTAATAGTTACTCAATTGTTATAAAACCCAATTTCTATTCTTCTAATCTCTATAATCAAATCTTTACTTTCATTACTTGCTATTAAGCCTCTATTTTAGGATTATAAAACCAGATATTCATCTTCTGTGACTTGTTACCATCAAATTGAAGGTGGCGAGAATTTCACACATACTTACAGTGGATGTGTTTCTTAGGCACATGGTCAGGAATGAAATGTGTACTAGGGTTCCTGTAATGTCATTGGGAAAGCATTTATGGCAGGAAAGTTGATGAGCACAATGGACAAATGCATACCATTAAGTTTGCAGGTACCCTGAGCAGTAAAGTACATGACACATTCCACCTAAGAATCATGGGCAACCTCATTAAATCCAATAGCAGAAGGATCTGTTTGAATACCATGACTACCATAGTAGATACACATAAAACCAGAAATAAAATACAAGTTCAGAGGATAAAAAATAAGAATAACAGTTGCACAATAATGTGACTATACTTAATGCCATTGAACTATACTTTTTTAGTTTACTTTTATCATGGAAAAGTAAACATGATATTCTATGTATTTACTACAATAAAATAATAACAATAACAATAATAGTAATTATAAGTGTGTTTCTTATGCCAACTGCTTATAGTGCATTACCCACTTAGTCTTCAAAGCAACTCTTTGAGGAGAGACTAATTGGTATTACCCTTCACTGAAGGAAACCCAAGGACCACAAAGATAAAGTAACTTCTCCAAATAGCTCCTGAGAGAATTGCTAACGGATAAAAATTTATTGGACCCAAATATTCTGATTTTTGATTCAGTGATTTTGAACTATATACAGATGTTTATAAAAATGGCTATATTTTAAAGAAAATGGGCCCATGCTAAAAAAAAATAATACCATCTCAAAATTTTAGTCAAAATAAAAGGATTGCTAGCTGAGCTACACCACTAAAATGAATTGGAAGTATGCTGGACAATACATAAGTTTCATTCTCTTTGACTTGAATAGATATTACCATAGGTTCCAGATGTGGTCTTTTGGTTTGAAGGAAAACGTTACCAAAAAAAATTGTTTTATTACCTTAAGGATATGCTTTACATTCCAGTGCTCATAGAATTGCTCATCAACTCCAATCTGTCAATGCAAACCATTATTAAAAGACCAGTTTTAGGACTCTCTAGTTTTCATATTAGTACTGTATGCTTGCTAAAGAAGATTACTCCTAGTCCACACTCAAACACTTAAAACAGGAGACATCAGTTCTCTGCGTCTTAGAATTTAAAAATGCACAGCAGTTCCCAGCCCCTAACTCTTCTTGAACCCAGCAGAAAGCTGAAGTCACAGTCACAGACAATCAGGTGAACTAAAATGAGACAGTGATTTGTCCCTCTGAAGAGAAATGGGGTACATGAACTATTTATTTCACCTTTGTCAGAGTACAGGAGAAAGAATCTGCCATCATAAAGTGTGTGCTAAAAGGATAATTTAGATCATGCAGAAGCTCTAGACCTGAGGAGAGTACACACTCATTCTCTAGCACTTTCCCATGAGCCTCAACAAGAAAAATTAGGGCCTGACAGAGGACCTGAGAGAGCCCAACTGGGTGAAGTGCAGGCATGAAGCCCTGTCTGCATCTCAATCCTTCTCTCTGAGGAAATAAAAGCCTAAGCCTCTGAGAGAGGATCAGGAAAGCCTCCCTCTCAAGGCAAAGACCCACTAGTAAAGTGTTGTGGGTCCACCTGCTCACTCTTGCTCAACCATTAGCTTAACTAATGAGATAAGAGTCTAGGAAGGGCAGGGGAAAAAAGAGATGGAAGAAGTTGGAAATGAAAAGCAGAGACTGGAAGTGGAGGTGGAAGAGCAGTAAGAAAATGTTTCTCCTACTGGAATTGACAATTTCTCCGGGCCCATCGAAATTGGTGGCTTTTGTATGGATTTGGGCTTCAAACAAGGCCTGGATAAGTAGCAAGAGATGATCACTATACAATCTTATTTCACAACTAGAGGCCCAGTGCATGAAATTCATGCACTCAGGCAGGGGGCCCCTCAGCCCAGCCTGCAACCTCTCATAGTCCAAGACCTCTCAGGGGATGTCCACCTGCCTGCTTAGGCCCGCTCCACAGGAGACATCTCCCGAGGAGTCCTTAGTGCTGCCACAGAGGCTGGAGAGGCTCCTGCCACTGCGCTTGCCAGCTGTGAGCCCAGCTTCTGGCTGAGCGGCTCTCCTGCTATGGGAGTGCACTGACCACCAGGGGGATGCTCTTACGTTGAGTGTCTGTCCCCTGGTGGTCAGTGCTTGTCATAGCAACTGGTTATTCCCCAGTTTGGTCAATTTGCATATTAGCCTTTTATTATATAGGATAACAATTAAGAGCATCCTGTGTGGAGTTAGACTTGAGTTTAAATCCGGGCTCAGCTATGGACACATTGTGGCCCTTTCTCAAGTTGCAAGATTTTTCTATGTCTCAGTTTCTTGATTTCTATAAGATAACAATAACAATATTCGACTGGTAATATTTTATGATGGTTAGCTAACAGTTTGTCAAGCAAGAACTATGACTGTAACTGACATGATGAACAATAATCATAGTTGCAGTAGCCGCATCATTTTTAGTATCGTTGTCATAGTAGCAGTCATAGTAGTCGTGGTGGTGGTAGCAGTTCAATTATTCCTCTGGTTAAAGTTAAGAGAAAGGGAGTTGGTATGAAAAGGTTTGAAGACCACTCTACAGCTCTTGTCCTTTCTAACCCTTTCTCATTTCCATCACTCTCCATCGTGATTAAATTCCTCCAGTGGGATGCAGAATGTGAAAAAATGAACCAAAATGTTTCATATGAGAGGGGAACAAAGAAAACTACAGTACATGAGATTTTATTTCTTAAAAACACTTTTTAATATAGAACCAAAGCATTATATATAACCAGCCAAATGTTTTCTTATAGAGCATGAGATAGTGTAACTATACTAGTCTTCAGAGCTGAGTGATTATTATAATGGGCCCCATTAAAAAAAATTTTTATTGATTTCAGAGAGGAAAGGAGAGAAAGGGAGCAATAGAAACATCAATGATGAGAGAGAATCATTGATCGGCTGCACATCCTCTACTTGGGATAGAGTCTGCAACCCAGACAGGTGCCCTTGAATGGAATCAAACCTGGGACCCTTCAGTCTACAGACTGATGCTCTATCCACTGAGCAAAACCGGCTAGGGCATGGGCCCCCTTTTTATGTATCAGTGTGTATGTTTGGGGAACAATCTAAACATGAAACCTTTTTTTAATTATTCTTTATTGTTGAAAGTATGACATATGTCCTCCTTTTTCCCTCATTGACCCCCTCTAACCTACCCCCATCCCCCTATCCAAGTCCTTCAGCACCCTGTTGTCCGTGTCCATGAGTTATGTATATATGCAGACAAGGTTTTTGGTTGATTATCTCCCATCCTTCTTCCCTCCCTCCCCCGCCTTTCCTCTGTGATTCTGCACTATTGAACATGCAACCTTTCAATATGCAGTCAGTACAAGGAGACTGATCCTGCCCCTTTGAGGGAGGGGTAGCAGACACCTTGCAAATCTACCCTTATTGGGACAATGCTCTAACCAACTGAGCTACCAAGGCAGGCCAAGATGAATTTTCATATTTATTATTATTATTATTATTATTATTATTATTATTATTGATTTTTTACAGAGAGGAAGGGAGAGGGAAAAAGTTAAAAACATTGATGAGAGAGAAACATCAATCAGCTGCCTCCTACACACCCCCTACTGGAGATGTGCCCCCAACCAAGGTACGTGCCCTTGACCAGAATCAAACATAGGACCTTTCAGTCCGCAGGCCAATGCTCTATCCGTTGAGCCAGACCAGTTAGGGCCCAAGATGAATTTTTAATATTCCCAATCCATCCAAGACTGAAGAGAGAAGAAAAGAGTCTATTATCAGAGATGAAGATGAGACCAGAAATATAAATTTAGGAGGAATCTTCATGAAAGTGGGAAGAGAAGGCATAGAGAAAGAAGAGGTAAATATAAGGAATAGGGCTTATGTTTACTAGTATCTACATTTTAAGAAGAAGGAAAATGAGTTAATAAAGAAGACAGGCAAGGGCTGTCTAACACTTAAGAGTTCCCATTAGACAAAAGTTTTATTTTTATTACGCTGTACATTCAAATATAAGTACTTTATCTGTTGCTCTTTACAAACAAAACTAAAAAACTCATTTCCTTTGCTGCTACAGAACAGAATATTAAGACATTATTTTGATCCATCAATTCAGTTTCATGACAACCAAATACATGGCTGGAATACATCCTACTGAACATGTTTAAAATGTTCTGTCATATATCATCTTTACATATAAGTTACATATCATCTTTACATATTTTCTTTAAATATCACTTAAGACCATTCAATTATGAAAGTAAAAGGAGAGGACCCATTAGTAATAATGTTGTTGAATATTAGAAGGAAAATCCTTGAGCTCCTTGTCTTATGAAATAAGTCTTTTTGTGTGCATAAAATACAGTTCAACATTAAGCATTTTCTACAAAATGGGGGACAAATCCGAGAGTAATCTTCATACAAAGTTATTTTAGGTGCCTAATGCCTATAAAATTATAGTTGTACCTTTTCCTAAAGTTGAGAGTCTTTTGAGATTTTCATCATAAACCCAATTTTTCAGGGGCATTTAGCTCAACTATAGAAATTGCTTCAGGACAAAACTTGGAATACCCAATTTCGATTTGATCTATTTATAACCAGTTGAAATAAAGGTAGAAAAAGTTTGCATTTTATATTTCTCACTTGGCATCTGTAGTTTTAAGTTTAAGGAACTACTTTCAGGCATATCTACCAACTTCTCATTTTTTAAGTCCTTACATTTGAAATTTTTGAAATGTAGCAAGAAGGATAAAAAGAAATTTAATGAGTAATTAAAGTCTCAGGAAAAGGATAAAGAGGTGCTGAATCTTCCACAGCCAACTCAGCCTCCAAAATGTGGGTAAGGTCAGTAGATACTGAAACTCATTACAACTCAATGACATTTCTTTTCAGTGAAGAGCTTTTATTGAATGAGAAGAGAATACCTAATTGAGGCTGATAGCATAGAAAGATGTGGAAAATTTTAACCATAAATACTTTGGTATACAATGACATAATATTCTACTTTTTTATGTGGAAAAAAATAAGCTATTCTGAAACAATGGCAGTAGCTTATATCTCAAATATTAATTGGCTTCCTTACACTACCTATGAGAAGATGCACCAGATTTGTGATATTAATGTATTTAAATATAAGTAATTATAAACTATTGTTGTAATATTAAATTCTGGAAAAGATGTGTACAATAGGGTGTTTCAACAACCTAAAGAGTTAATATATTTCCTTAGCACCTAAATTGCACTTTGATAAGATGAGGGACAACCAGCCGAAACCGGTTTGGCTCAGTGGATAGAGCATCAGCCTGCAGACTGAAAGGTCCCAGGTTCAATTCCCATCATGGGCATGTACCTTGGTTGCAGGCACATCCCCGGTAGGGGTGTGCAAGAGGAGGCTGGTTGATGTTTCTCTCTCATCAATGTTTCTAGTTCTCTATCCCTCTCTCTTTCTCTCTGTGGAAAATCAATAAAATATACGTTAAAAATAAATATAATAAAAAAAGATGAGGAATAACCAATGTGGTCATTGTTTTGGTTATTCCTATTAATACAACCGTATCCCTTCAGAGCAATCTTTCTTTATGTACATGTTACACAATATCTCCCATCTTTTCACACTCCACCTTCAGTGATCAGACAGAACCACCTAAAGTGTACATAAAGAGCTCTTCTCATCCCTGGCAAAGAGTGGAAACTCAAAGCTGTTCCCTGTTACCTGTGGGCGTCGTTCCTCCCTCCCATTGTCAAGAATATCTATGCCCTATGGTCCTGCCCTAGCTGGTTTGACTCAGTGGATAGGGCATCTGCCTATGAATGAAGGGTACTGGGTTCAATTCCAGTCAAGGGCACATGCCTGAGTTGTGGGCCTGATTCCCAGTGAGGGGCGTGCAGGAGGCAGCCGATCAATGATTCTCTCTCATCACTGATGTTTCTATCTCTCTCTTCCTCTCCCTTCCTCCCTGAAATCAATAAAAATATATTTTAAAAAAGAATATCCATGCCCTATGGTCTTCAAACTCTAAGTGTAACATGAAGTTTCCACTGACTTCTAGAATGTACCTGGGCTTAGATCTAATAGGTTTAAGGTCAAGATACAAGAAAGAAAATTAGGCTTGAAAGCTAAAGTGCTCATAATGAAAGATAGTAAGTTTTGGTGAACAATAACAAGATGAAAATCATTCCAGATTTTAATCTTCATCATGCTGCCAGCCAGCTATTCTTCAACCTGTCTAAGCCTGAATTTTCTTACGTGCAATATAATAATAAAAGCAGTGAATCAGAAGACTTTTAACATCCTTTCTAGCTCTAAAGTTCTGGGATTCATGTGTAAATAAATACTTAGTCCAATTAGGTACATTTTCCTCTTATTTAGCTCAACTAAACTCACAGATAACAGCTTTCTCCCCCACCTCCCATCCCAAAGCACTTTACTGTCCTGACCAACCAGGATATTATTTGGTAAAAATCAGATTGCCACGGACTTTTACCTTTTACTAATTCATGTACAACAAGCATTAAAGACTCCCTTCCCAACAATAGGCAAATGACCATTTGACCATTGCCCGGGTGCACAGCCAAACACAAAAGAGAAAATAAGGACAGAGATTCTTGCTGAAATCTCTCGTTCTTATAAATTTGAAACTAACCCCTTGGAAAATCCAGTGGCTTTTGTGGGTTAGCTATGCATGTGAAATGCAAGCTTGTTAAGTAAAACTTAAACCAATATTCATAATTTGGTGTCAGCCAGATTCCTTCTCCTTCCCCCTTCCCCAGTGAAGTATGATCAAAAAAGGGTTGCAGCCCTAGCTGGTTTGGTTCAGTGGATAGAGAGTCAGCCTGCAGACTAAAGGGTGCCGGGTTCGATTCCAGTCAAGAGCACATGCCCAGGTTGTGGGCCTAATCCCCAGTGGGGGGGCGTGCAGGAGGCAGCAGGTCAATGATTCTCTCTCATCATTGATGTTTCTATTTATCTCTCCTTCTTCCATACTCTCTGAAATCAATAAAAATATATTAAAAAGAAAAGGGGAGTTACAAAGATGAGAGAAGGAAGAAAAAGAATCTTCAACTCATCGTAAAAATGTCAGAAGCTGAGGATGCTAAGTGAACTTGGCCCCTTAATTTCTTTATCCCAGTAGTTACCCATGTAGAATGTGGAAAGAATTAAAACAGATCCAGACCTTTCCCACCTTCAGAAACAGGTCAGACAATATGACTATCAGAATTTCTTTTTCTTTTCTTTTTTTTTAAGTATATTTTTATTGATTTCAGAGGGGAAGGGAGAGGGAGAGATAGAAACATCAATGATGAGAAAGAATCATTGATCAACTGTCTCCTGCATGCCCACACTGGGGATCGAGCCCGCAACCTGGGCATGTGCCCTGACCAGGAATCAAACCATGACCTCCTGGTTCATAGGTCATGCTCAACCACTGAGCCATGTCTGGCTGCATGACTGCCAGAATTTCTGTCTTTTGTCTGTAAATTAGAGCAAGCTGTCAGTCTATCCAGGCACCATAACCCTGCTCCTACTCTGCCGAATTACGGAGGGAGAATAGGGATGCTCCTTCACACCAGGACATTAGGATATAACTAAAAAATGCTGAAATAGTCCAAGTAGGAGGACAAAAGCAAGGATAAGCAATGTATAAAGATCAGGCACTTTCAATAAGTGGGGGTATCAGATCCCAAAGGAACCTCCGACTCCCCCTCAGTGGAGGCCCATTTTGGAGACTCTGCAAAGTGAGCCAAGATCCCAGGAGCCCATGTGCCTCTGGAGTACAGCCCATTCCTTCTTTGTGAAGGTAGCTTTGAGGTCAGGACGTACCATTTCAGTTTTGCATCACAGTACAGTACTGCACACACTGTGGGTATGGAGAACAGAGGAAATGTAATGCAAGATACTGGTTAACCAGGTGATGGTATTGCTGAGGAACCAAATGAGACAAAGTGAAACAACCCAGAAATTGGCAAAAGCAGACCACTCCCTGGGATGGAGGAACAAAGGATGGAGGCAGTGCTATCAGCACCCTGAGAATGGCGCCACCCAACAGCAACGGGGATCACCGCTGTCTGTCCAGGAGGGGAGGAGTCTCTGCTCTGCCTGCAGCCACCAATGCAGATGAACAGAGAGATAGCCTTCCTCCTGCCCCCTAACCTCCCCTCTAAACCCAGAAGGAAGAAGGTAGGTGGGAGCCTGAGAAATGCAGCCTGCTGGGATCCACATTGCTGAGGCCCAGAGCAGAGCTGAGGAAGGGCGAGGAATTGACCTCGGAATGGAGACCCAGGATGAGTATTTCCCCCGCCCTGTGCGCCAGGCTGTGCTCACTGCAGGGAGGGAAGGGGGGTGGGGGGGGTATTTACTAATGCACAGGCCCAGGGAAGTTAAGGTGTGGTGGAAGCACAGACACTTAAGCACATAATTACCACCCTCCCCTGAGAAGTGATAAGATGCATCGGAACTCAGAAGGGAAAGGGTGCTTTTCTTACAGTGAGTGTGCTCCATGAATGCCCTCGGGGAAAAATGTTAAAATGGTACCTCTCTCAAGTGGGAAGCACAGACCCTGTATTTATTCTTCTTACAGAATCTCGTCTCTTAAAAACACCATAAAAAGGTCCTAAAGGAATTATTGTTGCCCTTTTTATTTCTTGTTTCCCCCATGATCAAATGACTTCTGTCATCGTTGAGGGATTTTGACTGTCTCTGGAAAATGATGGCTGGGGTAACCCAACCAAAATGAATACTGTGGTAAGTAGGCCATTAGGCTGGAAAGACACGCAGCTGAAGGGCCTCTGTAGCCCATACCAGCCCAGTAGGGAGTGAAGGGGAGGAGAACAAAGTCAGCCTTTGCAAATGAAAAGAGATTTTTTTCCAGGAAAGTGACAATAATTTAATTATAAAAGTGTTTCTGCTACTGCTACCCATGAAATCTTTTTTGGCAAAAAGACTGGCGGAATAAGTACAGCAGGCTAAGTGATTATTGATAGGTTTGAATTGGAGCCAGATGAAAGGTACGATGCTGGCTTCCCGCGCAGGGTGGTTGAGAGGCGGCAGGCTTCGGAGCAAGCCTGACTCCTGCCACTAGCAGATACTTTGGGGCCACCACGATCTGTCAAGGCACGTGAACGAGTTTTATGTCAGCGGGCTGAACATCAACATTTTTCTCTCCTGGCTTACTTTATCATTAACACCAAGTATTAACACGAGTCGGTTTGATTGCAACTGCAAAAAGCAAATGCTACTGCAAGCATGCCACACACCATAACTGAGGGATGATCCTGTTTAAAGAGCAAATCCCATTCGCCATAGAGAGCCCGGGTAGCATTTCCACTCTTCAGCTGCCCACCGTGCTTCTGTTTTGTACCCAAAGTCTTAACAGCCCATGAAAGCTGATAAACACCTTCCCCTTAATAGCCCGCTAAGAATGCAATCATCATTAAGTGATTTTTCAGCCTGGGTGTGACTCCATTTATATTTGATTGGTTTTTAAAAATGAGGCTTTGTATTTTACTGGGAACCATCCAGATTTTTATTTAAAACAGAAATGCATAAAAAAAAAAAAAATACTACACGGTTTCTGTTCTGGACCATTAATTTTTCAGTCAGATCTAACTATCATTTAATTGGTTCCTGATGCTAAAACTTGGATTCCACTTTAAACGCTTGAAACTAGAGCATATAGAATAATTTGTTATGCTGAGCTATTCATCCCAAATGTCCAGGGAAAATAAACCAATCTCAAAATAAAACTGGGCTACTTTCTGTGATGACATAAATTAATAGCATAGCCAAAGAAATAAACCTTGAATCTATGTTTGCCCCTCCTCAAAAAAAAATCATTAGGCTTTCCATGATGAAGTAATATTTAATGCGTATGTTTAATGTAAAAGGAGGTCTGTTAACTAAGAAAAAAAAATTCTGTGAACATACCATTAGAGGTTCTACCTAATTTAACAAGACTCAAAATCATAATTCAGAAAAATCTGTTTTTCTTGGGTGTGTAAATGAACGTTGAGTACTCCTTATTTTTTCTACTTATAGAGCAATTAAAATTAATTCTGGCAATATTTTAATCCTGCGATTAATTTCTAAAGAAAATTTAAACTTTCCAAAGATGTCAAGGCAGCCTACATTGTTATTCTACCACTTCAACTCTAAAACAGAAAATGCTTTCTAGCTCGACTTTTTTTTTTTTTTCTAGGAGCAGGGAAAAAAATTATTGGATAACTTGGGAATTTAACCAGAAAAGTAGCTTGGGAGATCTGCATTGTAAATAGGTTTCTGTTCACAACAAACAGTCAATTTGTAATCTGGCTCAACTAACCAGCTCAGAAAAACAACCTCTGGACAGGAGGCATTCCGCACACGCAGATAAGCACTAGTGAAAATCCTTGTGAAATAACTGCTAGCTCAGCACGCACCCGTGCAATTTGGTAACCACTCCTCTGGAGAGAGGCCAAATGAGTTAGATAATTGCCGCGGCCTGCACGTAGCCCTGGAGGTGCTAACAAATTCCTAGGGGCTTTGCAAGGACAGCGTGGAGGTCCTCAGCGATGGACCAGGAGCTATGTCTCTGGAGCCTCAGTTACCATTTTGTAAATTATTTTGTAAATTAAGAGCTCTCTTTGCCACTGAAATGAAGTTTGAGGACAATATAGCCGAGCTATTTTCCAGTGATTGGAACAGCAAAGGGGGAACAAAAAGGCATGTAATTCGCAATTTATTTAAGTAAGAGGAAGTTGGGCATATTTCCTAGTTTGGAAGTTTTAGAAATAGACTAATAAAATTCTTCCTTGTTGGTGCTTTAATTCTAACCCCTAGCCAATGCTTTCATTCAGGTGCAAAGTACTCACTAGGTGTATATTTTTTAAAGGCAGATTCTGTTCATCAGCCCCTGATTAGTTGTTTCCAGTTATTTTCTTTTCTATTTGAGGTCAGTAGCAGAAGCATTTTTGTAATTCAATGATTGTTGCTCTTTGGGAAAATCTCCTGGAAGCTCCAGGCTTGGCTACTGCTGTTCTGGGCCTGGCTGCTCCCAACCCGGCTGCTCTGGGCCCAGCTTCTCCGGGCCCGGCCACTCCAGGCCTGGGTGCTCCTGGACTGGCCACCCTGGGCTTGGCCACCTCCGCCTCAGGCCTGGCTGCCACTGCCCCAGGTCTTGCTGCTCCAGTGCTGGCTGTTGATGCTGACTTTGTTCTCACTCTCCTCACCATCTTAGTTGTTTGTAGTCTATGAAGGCACTTTCTGTGTGTGTCTTTCCAGCCTGATACCCTCCTCCAACCCCCTCCCCTCCTCCACACACACAAAACAGGTCAGAATACTGTTTCTGATTTAACTCTCTCGCCTGATTCTTCTTTCTAGCAACAGCTTCCATGGGCAAGGTTCATTTGCTTCAGGATATACTTAGTCTGACTTAGTACCAAGAATTCATCATCAATCCCTGCTCCCGCCCCAGAACCCTCTCTTCTGGTTCCGCCTAGATCAATGGGCAGGGCCAGATCACAAAACAGAAAACTGGACAGATTCAGAGATTTCCCTGGCTCCCTCCACCTCCATAAGCAATCATCCACAACGGCCTGTGGACCAGGCCTTCGTGGGTGATTAGACTTCCAAATGTGCCTCCATTTCACCTCATTTTCATCCTTGGCCATTGCCTTTGATGCGGCCCTTATCAATTATTGCAGAGCTCCTCTATAATGTCTTTGTGCATTCCTGCTCTTCCCTCTCCCCTCTGTTTTAGCACTAACGAGGCCAGTCCCTCCGCTGTGTACAATCATCAATGGCTGCAATGCCTGGTCTGCAGCCTGAACTCCCCGGCAGGCCTTGCGAGCCCTCTGGGCCCCAACTCTGACCAATCTACTATTTATTCTACTTTGCTTGTCTCCAGGCTCCTCCTTTTCTTTTCTTTTCCTTTTTTTTTTTTTTTTTTTTTTAGTTGGCATCCAATGTCTTTTCCGTCCCCCCTTGTAAGGTCTGTGTAGAGAATTCCCTACCAATTCGGATTCTTCTGCCTCCTCTGAGGAGGCCCCCATGTCCATCCTGGCAGGAAGCTTCCCCTGGCCTCCCTTCCCGGGCACTGTTTCTCCCACTTTTAGGATGCTCACCCCTCTGCCAGGGAATGAGCAATTCAGACAGTTCCCTGAGGCTTGGGGTCTTTTTTTATCAGTGTTTGTACTCCTAGCACCTAATCCAAGTCCTAAGAATGTGAAGGGGGCAGGGGAGTTGAAGATGGGAAGGAGGAAGATGGTAAAGGGAAGAAAAGCTGCACAGGGAAACACAAAGAAAGGAACACATCCTTAGCCTGCACTCGGAAGCTGTGTGTGAGGCCTGAAAAAAAAATCTAAAAAGACAGTACAGTCCTTTCTAACATAACTGAGTCACATGCTGAGATTGGTTGCTAGAACCAATCATATCTGAAAGTAAAGAAAATAATGAATGCCAGAATGGTGTGTGGGGGTGGATTTTTCTCCAAAATACGCCCTAGAGGTTAAAGGGAGGGGAGAGGATGAAGATTGACTAGACTTGAGGGGAGCCAAAAAATCACCTCTCCACCTTCCACGCCCCATTCCCCACACCCCTCCTTTTAAAAGGCACCAAAGAGAGGAAAGGGGGATCGGACATTAAAGGGGAAAAACCAACCACTCTGATTACAACGTTACATACTTTTTACTCACTCAGAAGCCCGGAGGAGGGGTCGAAGGGTGTGTTTTTACCAATGATTAATCTCTTTCTCTCTGTGTTTTTCAACCTGGTGACATTGTTGAACTTGGGGGAGGGGAGAAAAAATTAAAGCAGCAAAAGTACGTTTCCTCTGATTCTGCTAGAACAGTATCCTCTAACAAACGTTTCCCTTGGTTGTTCACTTTTATGTACCCACCGAAATCCTTGCTGAAGAGAATTTTTCTTTTATGACTTGGCACCTAAACATTCTCTGTGTACTTACCAGAAAGAATCATCAAATAAAGGAAATTACAGAGCAACAGTGATTTGTGATGTATAAGGCATCCTAAGTTTTGTCTGGTTGAAAAAAAAAACAACAGTGTAATATCTCTGAGATGATCACTTGTGAAAACATTAGAGAAAGATATGAATGTCTTACTCTAAAGGAGTTCCACTCTTCCTATATGGTGGCAAAAAAAAAAAAAAAAAAAAAAAAAAAAAAGGCCCGAAGACACAGCAGGAATAAATAATTCTCGGTGATTTATTTACAGAGCCCTGGAGTGTATGGTCCTGAAGAAGATATTTCCCAGAGCTGCAGCAGCCTGACACAGCACCAGGCCCGTCCCAGGCTCCCGGCGGCTCTTCCACAGGCGCTTACCTCTGCGTTCCACGCTGTGCTTCCTGCTCCGAGGTCAGCAACTTCTTTCATTTACTCTTTTCTCTGCCCCACGTGTCTGTCCGTCCTAGCAAGCTAACCCCCATGGGGTCTCCAGTCTCCGAGATGTGGGTGAGACGGACCCGGGGCCATTGAATCATCCGTCAACCCCAACGCTCAGCTGTATTTCATCACCGAGGTACTGCCCGTCCCGATAAGCAAGGTAGCGTTCATTCGTTCATTCAACATGTATGTAATGAGAAACTACTGCCTCCCTAGCTTGGCACGGAGTCCCTGGGGGACAAAGGTGACAACCGCTGCTCGTCTGTGTGAACCCATCACAGCAACATGAGGCCCAAGGACTGTGAAAGGGGAAGCAGGAAGTAAGGATAAGGATGCCCGAGGGAAGGGGAGGCCCACAGGACACCTTTCTCCAAAGGGAACAGAAGTTTGCCTGCCTTCAAAGGAGCGTGACTACACTGAGTGGAGACTTCGCTGTGGGAGCCTCCTATTCCCTCTGAACTGCAGCCCCTTTTGGAAGCACTGTCAGGAGCCACTCCTGAAAGAGGAAGCCCTGGACTCAAAAATCACTTACAGCCAAAACCGGTTTGGCTCAGTGGATAGAGCCTCGGCCTGCGGACTGAAAGGTCCCAGGTTTGATTCCCTTCAAGGGCATGTAACTTGGTTGCAGGCACATCCCCAGTGGGGGGCGTGCAAGAGGCAGCTGATCGATGTTTCTCTCTCATCGATGTTTTTAGCTTTCTATCCCTCTCCCTTCCTCCCTGTAAAAAATCAATAATATATATATATATATATATATATATATATATATATATATATATATATATATATTTTAAATCATTTACAGAGACCGCTCCCGTGTGGTTAACCTCAGGAATATGTCACTGATTTATTTTTTTTTTCAGCACTGGCTATATGAAATATGTAAGAATTAATTTGTAACTAAAATATTACCGATTTTTTAGAGAAATATCACTCCGTGAGAAATAAGTGGTCTCTCTAGCCTGTCCCAGAAATCCTGTACTTTCTGGCATTTAAGATGATTGTATCACTTTAGTACTTGAGATGTATGGAAGTGTTGCTGTCTGTGTTAAGGATAAGTTTAAAGTGATGGCGAAGAGCACATTTCTCAGTGCTCTCTCCATTTACCGATCATAAGCAGACACTACCTGAGAAAAGAGAAAGAACATTAACTTTGAGGTTGAAATGAATCACAACCAGCTCCAATGAACACTGTGTTGAATGTATGCATGGAATTTATTGGGATTAACATTACTCACAGCAAAGATACCAAAAAAGACACTCCACAGGACAGGAAGCTGGAGGTTCTCACCCTGTCCAGAGCACGTATGCATGCCGTCCGGTAGTTCTGCTCGCGGCAAGGGCACTGTCACACATCTTGCATGTGGCCACGTTACATGTGGGTCTGGAAGCCAGTTAGAAAATCCCCAAGCTGAGTTTCTTCGAGGGCTTACCAACGTGAATTGCAGTAAGAGAGAGCATCTCCTAAAAAAACTCCTCTCCAGTGGAACACTACAAACAGCCATCCAGAAACATATTTCATCAGCTGAGTAAGATCCCCTTGGCAGGCCATCTCCCCAGGGTAAGCCACAACATCTGTAACATCTCCAGCTCTGGGAGAAAGATGACATTCTCTGAGTCCTGGAGGAACCGTATTTCCCCCTTAGAACAAAAAGCATCATCCTAGAGCACAGGCTTTGGCAGCTTTATTACCACTGCCAAACCCCACGGTCTCCCTTCCCCCAAATGGTACACTGCTACACACACACACACACACACACACACACACACACACACACGGAAATCACCATAAAGAGTATAATTTCTGCCCTAACTGGTTTGGCTCAGTGGATAGAGCATCGGCCCTACAGACTGAAAAGGTCCCAGGTTCGATTCCGGTCAGGGGCGTGTACCTTGGTTGCAGGCACAACTCCAATAGGAGATGTGCAGGAGGCAGCTGATCAATGTTTCTCTCTCATTAATGTTTCTAAGTCTCTGTCCCTCTTCCATCCTCTCTGTAAAAAAATCAATAAAATATATATTTTTTTAAAAAAGGAGTATAATTTCTGCCCAGTTGGCATGGCTCAGAGCAGAACTCCAATTTGTACTTGGGCCCCGTTGCCCTCAAAATAAGAGACTGTTTCTTAGCCCCCTTTTAGCTAGATGTGACCATGTGACCAAGTTCTGCCCAAGGAGCTGGTTAAGGAGGTGACTTCCAGCAAGCTTGTTAAAAGGACCTGACTCAGATGGGAGAGCTCTTTGTCCCTTGGCCTTCCCCTCTCTTGATTTGCAACATAGGTATGGTGGCTGGGGTTGTCCCAAACAGATGGCCCAGGTGGCCTTCTTGGACCCTGAGGTGGCTTTGAGAATGTAAGTCATGCTGAGGATATCTTAGCTAAGGTCAGCTAAGATACTGTAGCAAAGAAAACAGACTCGATGGCAATGGCATACTATACTATGCTGCCATAAAAAAGAAGGAATTCTTACCTGGATGGAATTGGAGAACATTATGCTAAGTGAAATAAGCCAGTCAATGAAAGAAAAACACCACATGATCTCACTCATTTATGGATAACCAATGAACAAAAAGACAGATACAGAGACAGTAAAGCATCAAACAGACTGTCAAATTGCAGCAGGAAGGTTAGGGAGAGGTGGGGGAGATAAGAGATCAACCGAAGAACATGTACGCATGTGTATAAGCATAACCAATGGATGCAAAACACTGGGGGATGAGGGTATATATGGAGGGGGGGCAATGGTAAGATGTGCACACATATAATACCTTAATTTTTAAAAATGAAAAAAGAAAGGAAGGAAGGAAGGAAGGAAGGAAGGAAGGAAGGAAGGAAGGAAGGAAGGGAGAAAAGACTGGGTGGCTTAGAAAACAGATTACTTCTCTCTTGTGCCCTGGGCCAATGAGAGGGTTCCGGTAAATAGAAGGTAATGGAGTGGAAGGCCAGGGTTAGGGTTCTCCTCCTAGGTGAGTGAAGAAGAAACTGCCAACATCATTTCTCCACACATTCCCTTAGCAAGAGCTTCATCGCATGGCCCCATCCAACCACAAGGGAGACTGGGTTCCACTGCTATGGAAGAAGAGGAGAAACAGGTTTTAATACAGATGCCAGTCTCTGGACAGATAGTAGGCCAGATGATAGGAGTCTGGGCCCTGATGGCATTTTTGGATCCGTGTTCTATACTAACTACACCTACATTTTTTTTTTTTTACTTGAAAGAAAAATCTATTTTATGTTGTTAAGCCATTTTTATTGTATAGTATTTTTTTTCTTTTTAGTCAAACATGATCCTAAATGGTACAAATTATCTTATCGTACCTTTAAACAGAAGAACATTTTGGCTTATGACTATGGAATATTTATTGGTCAATTAAACAATTATAGTATTTATACTATAAAGGATTACTCTAACAAAACATTGGAAATTATGACTATATTTTTGAGCTAGCTTTTAAAATGAAACTTTTCCTTATCTTTCTTCGTATGATTTGTCCTTCTACTTGCAATATACCACTTAATTTCTCTGTGGCTCAAATATTAATAATATTAGTGTAAAAACTGAGATTTATTTAAATAGTGAAACAAATTCTAGACTTTGCAATTATCTGGTAGTTGACACCTCTTTAATCCATTTAATTTAATATATCATCTGCTCAATTCTCCATTTTTGAGTTATGATTTTAAAAATAGGACAGATCACTTACCTAATTGATAAAATCTTCTATGAATTTAAAGGAAACATAGAAAAATACAGATTTCCCATGTAGAAACATTTAGTAATTTCATGTAACATATTTTATTTGATAATGCCTAACTTTTTCCTTGAGATGGGTAAACATAGTATTCAAATCTAAGAGAATCTCATACTACTTTGAAATAATTTCTTGTTGAGTTTTACTTTTATTTGTTAGCTTTTTGTTTTTGTATTTGCAAATTTATAGTCTTTTACATATTTTAAGTAAGGTATCTGCATGGATTCTAACTATATTTTGTAGGGAGCATGTCCTCACATAAAACTTGCCTAAGCGACCATTACTACTGGTCAACCGAATGACCGGTAGACCAGTCGCTATGATGATACACTGACCACCAGGAGGCAGACGCTCACTGCAAGAGCTATTCCCTGGTGGTCAGTGCACTCTCACAGCCAAACTCCCATGGCCAGCCAACCTCCTGCAGTCCCTCCACCCCCTCTGCCTTGGACTGGACAAGACGGCCCAAATCGGCCAAGTGACCCCACCCATGTATGAATTCATGCACTGGACCTTTAGTTCATAAATAAGAGCTCATTAAATCTGATTGTCCCCAATTCTTGTTAGCATAGTAACCCTTTTAAGTGATTTCACCACAGCAAAAATCAAATTAAAATGCCTTGGAAATCTGCTTGTTAGCATCAATGAGGATTTTAAGTATGGGAACCAGAAAACCATATGCTCCAAAACTCAACAGATTTTGAATAAGTCCCTTGCTTGTTATTTTGTGTGTTTTTTTACCCCATTTTTCTTATTTATTAAAGCAAATGTACAAATCAAACAATCTGTATAATTTTATTCTACTCTACCAATTATTTCCCCAGTTCTAAAGTCCCCCTGACCCTGTGACTACAAGGCCAAGCTTTGTATGGCCATACAAATGGCAAAAACTCATAATAAAAATCCTTAGAAACATGGACTAGCCCCAGTCAAAGAGGGTTATAGAATTGTGTAATTCACGAGGCTGTGTTCTCCACCCTTCTTGACAACTTTCAGTGACACTGATATTCACCTTTTACTTGGAGTGTATCATTTGCCAGGCGCTGTGCCAAATGAATTACACACAATATCTCAGTTAATCCTCCTGACAACCCCGTGAGGGCAGTGGTATTATCCCCATTGCACAGATGAGGAATCAGAGGCTTAGAGTGATTAAGCAATTTGCCAGAGCCATGCCCAGTATAGACCAGAACCCAGGTCAGTCAGGCAAATTGCCCTCTTGACCCCACTCCTGGGCATGCCAGTTGAGTCACCCACATGCAATTTCACCATGAAGTCTCCATAGTAAACATTCTTTGTGTCCCTCCCAACTCCACGCCCTTACTTCTCCTAATAATAGATGTGAGCATTAATTGAGCACTTGCCACGGATCTCTGCTCTTTAAATAGATTGTTTCATTTCACCACAATACTCTGAGGCAGCTATGCTAATATTCTCTCCAGGGAAAGAAACTGAGGTACAGAACAGGTAAGTGCATTGCCCAAGGAACCCAATTAATAAGTGAAAAATAAATGTTTGAACCTAATTCTAATTCCAAAGTACATAAAAATGTTTAAATTCTGGTAACATTCTAAATTAACATATATTGATCCTTTACAGTGTGCTGGGCCCTGTGCCAGTGCTTCACATAAACCATCACATTTGACCCTAGGAGGTAGATGCTATTGTTATGGGTGTCACTTTTCAATTAATAAAGCCCAGGCAGTCTTGAGTAAGTCATGGGAGAAAGTCAGAATGGTTACAAAATCAGGTGTTCATATCAAACAGGCCACTCGTTAGAACTATCAGTTGTATGCTCACAACAAATTAACCTTAACCTTCCTCTGCCTCAGTTTCCTCATATGTGAAATAGCTGTGTTACAAGGATTTAATGTGTTAGTATACATAAAGCATGTGAAACACTTCGGTACACAGTAAGAACTATATGACTGTGAAGGCAAAATAAATAAAAATCCAGACTTTGCCTTTTGCAAAGTTGCATTATCTCTCTGTACCATTTGCAAATATATATAGAAAAACAGTGTCTGGCCCTAGCTGGTTTGGCTCAATGGATAGAGCCTCAGCCTATGGACTGAGGAGTCCCAGGTTCGATTCCGGCGAAGGGTACATGCCCAGATTGCAGGCTCAATCCTCAGTGGGGGGCATGCAGGGGGCAGCCAATCAATGATTCTCTCTCATCATTGATGTTTCTATCTATCTCTCTCCCTTCCTCTCTAAAACCAATAAAAAATATTTTAAAAAAATAAAATAAATAAAAAGTGTCTTGTAGGAATATTGTAAGGAGGAGATGAATAAGTATGTGTAGAGAATAAATTTGTAGATGTGTCTTAGAACAGTATATTGCAAATAAGTATTCAATAAAGATCAACTCGTTTTTTTGCTGTTACCCAGAAAGAGCATTATTCTCATGTTGATCCTTCACTCAGTCACACACAAAAAAATGTTTTTCTCTGTCTCGGGAGCGATCAAGCCAGCCCTGCCTCTGTCCTCACAGGGGCAGAAGTGATGCCTAAGGTGGCCAGCCATTGGCATCGTTTCAGGTGAGTGATGCAATGCAGGTCACAGAATGCCTTGTTCCTCAGCACTCAGCCCCCGGGGGAGGCAGGCAGGAGTCTCAGTATCTGGGCATGAATGGTACTCACTGCACCATGCAAATCAGCGCGTAATTATACCCTGTCTTGAAATGGTTTCTAAGAATGTGCCTGACTGGCCTGACTGACGGCAAGGGCTCTCAGGGCAGGGCCTTGACATGCACTGTTTTGATGACTCCCACAGCACAAGCTCTCATCCACGGTATTGACGGATTGCTTGTTTGACTGACTGACATAACAACTGGCCCTTCCCTCCCGGCGGCTTAGCAGAGAGTGCAGGAGTCCTGGGCCCCAGAGGCAAGCACTGCAGGGCGTTTCCAGGCAGCCGGAGCCTGGGTTAGAAGCCTGCCTCCTCTGTTTTCTGATTATGTGAATGGAGGTGATATAACTCACTTCTGTGTGCCTTAAAAATAAACCTCTGAAATGCAAATTATAAGAATCTCTACTCTGAGGATTCATTGAATTCATCATACAAGTACTTGGAAAAATGTCTGCACATATGAAGTGTTCCGTCTCTGCTAGCGTTACTGACGGGCTAGCACAACTCACTTAACGGAGTCTGGATTGCCCGGTTGTTTCACAGTCCTATGGCGTGTCCCTCTCTGAACAGAGAACACGGGAGCTTCCCTCCTTGGTGGAAGTAGGCTGTGGGTCCAGCAGGGAGCAAGCTTCCTGCAGCAGCTGTGCCCTGCCCATCACTCCAGCGGCAATTCCGTGCCAAGCGTACATACCTTCATGAATCATTTTGGCTGTTAAGAATCATTCACCAACATGACCTTCTCTTTTCTTCTTGAGCCATGTTAATAAGGCTGTATCACTTGCCACTCACGCTTACATACACATGCAAAAAAAAAATTAATCTTGCAGCAATTATATCATGTAGACTTGTCCTTGGGCACTAAGAATAATCTCTGCCCCTTCTTTCCCTTATTCTGTCAATAAACACGCACTGAGTGTCCCCACACTTAGCCACACGGCTAGGCACTGCGATTATAACAGTGAGAATCCAGTTTTAAACTGGAGTTTATAGTCTTGGGGGACAGAAGAGGTAAAGTAGAAAGAGAAGTAAATAAATAGGTCAATATAAAAGCATGTGGTAAGCATAAAGCTTCAGGTGGGGCTTGGGGGTGGTGATTCAAAAAATTAGGCACCGAACCAAAAATGAGAGGTTCGAAGAAGGCTTCCCACGAGAAAGTGGCATTTAAGGTAAGACCTTAAGCAAAGATACGTTCCTTCTCACAATTATCCTTTATGTGGGTGGAGAAACGGAGGCTGGATGAGACTCATCTGAAGTTGTAATTACGTAGGAGAGTCTGAAGGATAAAACATTGTCCTGAAGACTTGGAGTTCTCTGCTTGTACCATCACACCATGTCCCTCCCTCCAGAAGATCTAAACATTTTAAGTTTATGAGTCTGACAACTTCAATGGCATTCCTTACCCAGGCTATAAAATTCTAGCCCTGCCACCACAGAGCTGTTTTTTTCTGAATTTCACAAACTTAGAGATAACACTGACTCTAGTTTTCTGGCCAGCAACAGTAATGGAGCCCAGAACCTCGGCATGTATTTGAAGACGAGCTTTACAACTGCAGAAATGCCGGGGCCTGTAAAATCCAGGCCAGCCGCTGAGGGCAAAAGAAAGAAGCTTTTTCCGAGATTTCCTGCTTTGGGAAAGCTAGGACTTTCTAATCATTTTTGTTCATCTTGCTTCTCCCTTCCAAGTTATTTTTGGAGGGTTTGTTTGTATTGACACAGGAAAATATCACCCTAGCGATGTCTATATAATAATAGAAATGCTCTGTCTTTTCTGGGTGAAAAAGTTAAGTCACTATGATGTCATGATTTCACATTTGATATTGGCTAGTCAGCAAACATTAAAGAGGTTGGATCAACATGTTAGCTTTGTACAAAGGCATCGACATATAAGCTCCCTCAGAAAATACAGTTTATAAGTAAAAAATATTCCCTTATTTCACAGGTTTGCACATATCCTTCTTCAGCTCTGATGCTATTACTCAAGCATTCATTCACCAAGAAACTTTATATGTCATGGTAAAACTGGTTCAACCAAAATATTCAATGATGTCCTTTGCCAAGCATGTGAAGGTTATGGCTCTTTCAGCCAAATCTGGCTCAGTTCTATTCTTACAGTCATGTAATTTGACAAATGAGACGTCCCCACTCCCACCCCACTTCATTCAACCACATGGATTCAACTATGTAAGCCCAAGTTTATAACAAAACATAGAAATTATTGTGAAAAATGAAGATGTTATTTTGGCATAATTATAATCAGTAACTTGAGGCGTGCCAAAGTTAAGTCAATAAAGGTTATTTATAAAGCATGAGGTACCACAGTACTGTTAAAAATAAATAGAACCCAGGACTTCAATTTCTAACTTCAGCTAACTCTTTCCCAACCAAAGGACTTGCAGCTGGAGTTCTAGAGAAGGAATAGTGTCAGCAAGGTTGTAGTTTGGACTCTTTATTGGAAGGATGTTTTAGAAATAAAGCATGACCATAATCAGATGTTTCCTGCTACAAGAACGAATGGGTTCCTATCGACTTTTGCTTTTATCATCTGACTATGATGAAATAAAACTAAATATATAGGCCAAAGTGCACGGCAACTGCAGGGACGGCTTGAGGCTGGAAAGCATGTCCTCCCAGGGCGATTCTTCTCTTTATTGGGTACTTTACAGTTTACAAAATTAGTTTCAATTTTACCAAAAGTCATCAAATGCCTTCTTTGTGCTGATGTTGTCTGTCCTAAGAGCTCTGGTCAACAACAAAATCAAAGTTCCAGCTCCACTGTCTTCTTTTCTTCTTCTTCTTTTTTTTCAATCCTTGAAACAACCCCAGAAAAGGTGGATGTTATCCTTATTTTATGGTTAAGAAATGTGAAATTTAACAGGATTAAGTAATTTTCCTGAAGATCCTGGAGCCCTCAGACTGAGAAAGTAGTAATGAACCCTGGTCATTTGACTCCTGCACCAGCCTATTGTAAAATAAATTACTCTGCCTCCAGGGGGTGCCCTTGAGCCCTCTTGTGGCCATTCTTGGGGCTTTTTCGGTTGAAAACACCTTCATCTGGAGGACAGCACAGGCAGTCAGCTGACTGACCTTTGAATAAAGCATTGGAAGAATGAAAAGAAGGCTCAGAAACCAGAGAAGAGGGTGAGATGCAAAGAAGTGATATAAAAAAGGGAGTAAGATTCCAGTTTTAACACTTCTCCCCATACCTGAATAAAGGGAAAGTTGACATTATTTTAAAGCAGCTGCAAGTTATGATTTTAATGTATTAATACTTATATGGCTTCCACCAAAGTTTACAGTTACTCAAAGAAAGTTTATCTGTGTACATGGAGAATGCAAAAGTTACTCCTAGATTCATTTCATATTCTGCCCAAATCATATGATTATAAAGTCCATACTCTTGATTAATCTTTAGGCTGCACTTCTCAGCACCAACTGAGCGTAGATTCACCTGGAGCTTTTAAACATTGCCAAGTCCCCAACCCTCCATAAACTAATTAAATCAGAAACCCTAGAGATGGAACCCAGCTGAGTTCCCCTTCCAAGCTCTCCTGGTGATTCTGTTGTGGAAACATCAGCCTTTCCATTCTTCTCAAGTGTGGTCCTGGAGGTCAGCAGCCGCATTATCTGGGAACTTGTTAGAGATGCAAATTATCAGGCCCCACCCCAGGTCGCTGAAGGCAAAACTGTGGAGGTGAGGCCCAGTGAGCTGTGTGTTAAGAAGCTCCCCAGATTACTCTGGCACATGCTCAAGTTTGAGAACCAATGCCCTAGAATATTTTGTTAGTCAAACAAAGGAACAAAATAGAAAAGGACTGATAGATTCTGAGAACAGACTGACAGCTGCCAGAGGAGAGGAGGTTGTGAGGCTGGGTAAAAAAAAAAAAAAAAAAAGAAGGGATTGAGAAATACAAATGGTTTGTTACAGAATAGGCGCAGAGACGTAGATTACAGCATAGGCAGGGAATATAGTCAACAGTATCATGATAACTATGCATGGGGCCGGATGGGTACTTGGAGTACTGGGACACCAACTCTGTAAAGTATGTGATTTTCTAACCACTTTGAAACTAAGACAGAATCATATTCAATGTAAACTGTAATCAAAAAATAAAAAATTTAAAAGTTAAACATCCAAAACAGCTCCTAGGCCATTTTAACTTCTTAACATGAGAAGGAACAAGCTACTTAAAAAAGACTTGGCATTTGCAAAAATAAGAACCACAATAAGTAAATTCAAGTTAAATGATGCGGGGGGGTGGGGGGGGGAATTATTATTTAATTTATTTTTCTGTGTTTTTCCTCTATTTTTCATTGATTTTTTTTTCTCCCCCCTTCTGTTTCTAGTGAGCAAACGCTGGCATTTTCTGAGCTCTGGCCTGATGGAAATGAGTCCCCCTTCTCTTTAATTGCATGAGACACATGTGAGCCCAGAAATATGAGTTACAGATTTACATGTATTAATCCTTGTGAGAGCAGCATTCTCCAAGAATCATGCAAGCCCCACGTGACAGTCTTGGGTGCCACAGGCAGGCATAAGTTGTTTACATTAGCAAATACATTTCAACGAAAACACATGTTGCCAGTTAGCCCTCTCAGCTCCTCGCACAAGCCGTTCTGTGGGGAGTTAAGACTCTGTAAGAAGAATTTAAATTTAAAAGTCCTTTTTTTAATATTTGGTTCCTAACAACCATCTGAAAATCTCAAAACATTTTGGAGCTGTTAGAATTTCAATTCTCGGTAAGTACAGGGAGTTGATGTGACTGATCCACAAACAGAGTAAAAGTAAGAAATGTAAAGCCCTGTGGGCCACACTCTGGGTGAATGTCTTAATATGAATGCTGGGGGGAGGGAGGGGACTCATCCTCCCAAAGCCAAGAAAAGCAGTGCATGCTGGAGAACGGGGGACAGAGACAACCCAGAGATGTGCAAATCTGAAGAGCTAAGAGATATCATTAAAGTGACAGGCTGAGTACAGGCAAGTCATTTCCACCGGCAGGACTAATACTCAGCTCCTGAGCCCAGCCTGTAGGTACAACATGTAAATTCTTCTATATTCATTAGTAACTAGTTGGTGAATGCCTATAATGTCATTTTGCCACCCTGATGCTCCCCCGACACATCCCCACACACCTCACACCCCACACCCCCTGTGCTCCTGCTCTCCCCACCCCCGTCCTGCAGCTGCAGAGCCAATGCCAGGTTGAGCTGCCATAGAGTCTGTTGAATGATTTGAAGATCACCCGTATCCAGCTAGGCCTTGAAATGAATAAAAAATAAATAAATAAAATAAATGTCAGGTGATGTAAGAAATTATTAAAATGTTTAACTTCTCTGCGTCACACTATATATTTTTGTTTTTGAAATGGAATTCCCTTAAACATACGTATATTTTATTATTTTTTTGTTGGTTAACCACTGGTTTATTTCATCAGTAAAAACTTGCTTTCTTTTTTCATTCTTTATTGTTGAAAGTATTACATATGTCCCCTTTCCCCCAGACTGACATCTCCCATCCCACCCCCGCCCCCACCCCGGGCCTTCACCTATATTTTCAGACGTGGCCGTATATTCCAGCAGACAAGGCCCTGTTCCTAATTGCAGCATTGTCACCAGCAGTGTCCATAGGTCACATACTGCTCATTGTTGTGGCAGTCACGCTCACAATGGTACTGGCATTCCACCCTCTTTGCTTCTCTCATTGCACACATCTAACCAGACAGTGCCATGGGCCACCAAACTGCTGGTTGTTCATTTCTCAGAGCAACCATTTAAAGAAGCACACAGTGGCTTGGAGGGAAGGGAAGAAAAAAAAAAAGACATAAAAATCTCAAACTTTAGAGTTTGAATGTGAAAACTTTTTTTTTTCACTTGTAAAAACTTCAAAATATTTGTTTCTGCTACATTGAAAGGAAGGGTTTCCAATGCCAGCATCCCAATGGACTGTCCATGAGCCACGTTGCAGATTCTTAAGCCAGGAGTGTTCTCTTGGGTGATCATCCTCACGCTTCTCTTTAAGCCTTTTTGGCTAATGGAGACAGAGGAAAGCAGGAGGAAGCGTACAGACCCAGGCAGTCCAGGGCAGACTATAAACTACAGCTTGACAAGACCTGACTCAGCCACAATCACACAGCCTCTAACACAATTTTTTGAGCTCCCACCTCCCAAACCTGCTCATTCAGTTTTGTTGTCTGATCCACACCCATCGATCCTCTCCAGCTCTCCGTTTTTGTTCTCTGCCAGCTTTCTTAGCTGGAAGCTTCACTTCCTGGTCCACTCTTGACCCCAGTGTCCCAGGACAGTCATTCTCACACAGCCAGGCCCAGTTCCTGGAAGCCCAGCCTGAGCAGAACCCCAGACCACTTCTTGCTCAGCAGGAAAGAAAAGCCTTGGTCTCTGTCCTCAGCACTGGGCCATTTTCACAAAGGGTTGCTAAACAGCCTCGATCACTCCCTCCCCCACTGGCACTGCCATTTACTCAGCTAACTATGGCTAAGCACCAGCTCTTACAAATTACCTTCTCAGAACTCTGGAATCCTGGCCTCACCAGGCCTTAAATTGTTAATGGCACTAATGGTGAGGTATAATGAACATTTTAAGATCTATGCAGGAAAAGAGAATTCAAATAAATGTATCTATAATTTTCAACGTGGAAAACATCCACTTTATTTTTTTGTTTGAAGGATTACAAATAGTAGTACATATGTCTCCTTTTTTTCCCCCTTGACCTCTCCCCAGCCTTTCCTACCCTGCCCTGCACACACATATGCCTTCACCTCCCCCCTCCGCCCATGTCTTGTTATGTTTATATGCATGCATACAAGTCCTTCAGTTGATCTCTTATGCACCCCCACCCACAACCTCCCTTGCCTTCCTGCTGTAGTTTGACAGTCTGTTCAATGGTTCTTTATCTCTAAAACTATTTTCCCCATTTCTTTTCTTTGAAAAATCTTGCAACTGCAGACTAGAAATAAACTTATAATAACAAAAAAATGTTTGAGTCCCAATTTCAGTGTCTAACAGTTCTGAGACCCAGTTTCAATGTCAAATAGTTCCTTATGTGTACATGTCAGCAATGATATCTGGATGATGGATAGATGGTGGCAATGCAGGTCCGACCCTCTGTGGTTTGCTCCTGGGCAACCTGCAGCAATGCACAGCTGCAGGTTGTGGCCAGGCGTTGTTAGCATCGTCCATCTCTGAACTGTTTCTCCTCTTGTCTTCGTGGTTGGAACAGATCTGACAACTCCTCTCTGTTGTGGGAATTCCCATGGTCTTGGAGTAGTTTTCTGAAAATATACAAACATATTCTCGACCAAAAGTTGATAAAGGAATCTTTTCCATAAAATTGACTTGGGGTCCTTTTTATTTTTGCCCAAACAATTTTCCTTTGGCTTGTTTTGACAGCGTGTGTGATTTTCATGGGTGTCTTGCTATTAACATTACAAATGAAAATTAATTTTCTACAGTACAAATTTTCTAGATGTAATTTACTTACAGGATATTTTTCCTTACATGATATTACCCTACTACCCCTCCGTTTTTTCTCTTTTAATGGATGCTTTTGTAAATTTTGTAATGCAGTCTTGATAACCCAAAATGTTCAGTGTTGCACAAAAATAAGACTTCTTCAGGTTCGTTTCATGTTAAGCAATTTTACAGTGAGATGCACTTTTTATACCCCTTTCCTACGTAGCTGCTAATAAAGAGGTGCTGTGTAAAATAAGCCCAAAGGCATGTGTCGTGTCGAAAGTTGTCCCCCTTTTTCAGGTTACTCATTTTTAAGAAATTCTAGGAAATATTAATTTAGTGCCCAAGACTTTGCTTTAGCCCTGACTCCTTCATCCAAATTCTGACGAGGTTTACTATGTAAAGAGGATTAACTTTAGCATTTAATTTAAGCACTCTGAGGATTATATTATCCATAAATGTCAGTAAATAAGTATTATCTTTATCCTTTGGTATACAAGATGTAACACTCTTGTACCGAACTTGTTTTCCAATAACATTTGGCAAGTTTGCTGTAGGTGGGGCTTTTTTACAAACTGGTGTGCGACCAGCAATAGAGGTCAAAGATCCATCTGGCACTTAAATTCCCCTGTTTTCTTCCATATGCTATAGACTTGTGCAAGTTCCAGCTTTTAGTTAATTAACCCCCTTGCACTATCATTCCTTTTTTTTTTTTTTCTCAGTAGACATCTTTGTCTTCAATCAAATGTATTCAGATTTTAGTATTTCAAGTACCTTCTTTATATAGATCCCTGATGTTGAGAAAGAAACACTAAATTAGATCTACCTCAGCAGCAAGAACATTCCATCTTAAAAGCTTTGGTTATCAATTTGTGCTTTGCCACAAATATTTTCTTTTCCCTTCCTCTTTGTTTTATTACCATACCCGCTGTTATGATTTTGCTAATAGATCTGGCTATAAATTCATCAAAACTAATGCTCTCAAGAAATCACCTATAAAGTCATTATCTCAGGCCACTATCCTAAATCTTACCTCTGCTAAAATTACAAGGATAATAAAGCATTATATTTCCAACATCACCCAAAAGTCTTATTTTCTCTATTTGTCAATTATTTCATTTTACAGTTACAGTTCAGTATAAACATCGGGATTTTACTTCCCTTATGAAATGCTTGCAGAACCTCTGGTGACCTGATAGAGAAAGATATTTGCAAAATAAGATAAAGTGTTAAAGATTTGCAGAGCAGAAAATTGGAATACCTAAAAGCAGTAGAATGGTACTCATTTCTCACATTTCTCCATCGTGGCAAGCAGCACCTTTCTCAGCACAGCATGTCTCCTACCTAACCGTGACATTTATTTCTCAAGGATTTTTGTGTAGATAGAACTAAGAAACTCCAGCACAGTAACATCTGACTGCAGAGGAATCCCTTAGGCCTTATTTATGGGATGATAGAAATGTGGACATTCTTCCTCCTATTGAGATCAGTTTTTATAGAAGGAACCAAAGATAACGTAAGCCTTTTCAATATACTTGGTTTTCCCAGAAGTTAAGTGTACACCACTGCTCATAAGAATAGTTACAAAGGTTATTCTTTTTTAATCCTAAAGTGTAATGCAGTTTACTCAATATAATTTCAATTTATAGCAAAGCATTGTATATTGCACTATGCAAAATATGTTGCAGATATTCATGTCAAGATAACTTACAAAATATTGAAATTTATGTTTCTCTATTCTTCCCTTCCAATCATTGCCATCTTTGTCCATAAGACTTAGAAATTATTCATAGCAATAAAATGAAAGACGATATGAAGGGGAAAAGAAGATTATATCCTCTTATTAGTTATCACCCAGAATCCACACTTGGTGGGTTTCTATCCTGGTTACATATTAGAATCAGAATTTGTAAAAAAAAAAAAAAAATACTGATGTTCGGGTCACATCTCAGACCAAATAAATCAGAACTTCTGGAGTGGGGTCTGGACACACCATTTTATAAAACTTCTTAGACCCTGGCTGGTGTGACTCAGTTGGTTAGAGCATCATCCCTTGCACCGAAGGGTCACTGGTTCAATTCCTCTCTCTCTCTTTCTCTCTTCCTCCCCCCCTTCCTCTCTGACTTCAATCAATGAAAAATATATCATAAGATTCATCCACCCTTGTAGTAAAACAAGTCAACCTTATATTGGCTGTTAATACTCAGTTTACTGTTGCTTTTATTAACTGATTTTCAATGTAGTGTTTGTCATTCTGAAAAATTAATAAACGGTGTTTGTCATTATTGTCTTTTATTGCCAAACCTAATGGCTATTTTGTTGTTGTTGTTGTTGTTGTTGCAACAGAACCAGAGGTCCTTCTGAAGAGAATAAAACATTTAATGCATTTGCCCAGGAAAGGCAGTGTCATTTTAAACAAAAGCTATTCATTTGATTTCCACTAATAAACATTCGCCAGTTGATAAATCTGGAAAGAGAAACTTATACCTATGTATAAGCACAATAGATTTCTGATATGATAACAGAGTGGTTCGGTGGTGAATCCCAGAAAGATAAATATGCTCTGGGAGAAAAATGGCATTTTACTAAATGATTAATTAATGGTTTTAATGACTTCTTCCAATCCTGGCATAAACATGGTGCCCAAGAAGAAATCATCTGGTCTGTGCTTCCATTATCATTGCATGACTTAGATGAATCTCCTATTTGTTCATTTAAAAAATGTGTTATTATCCTTTGTATTAATTTCCCAGGGTTGTCATACCAAATACTACAAACTTGGCAGCTTAAAGTCACAGGAATGTGTTCTCTCACCATGTCAGCAGATTCTGGGGGAGACTCTTTCCTTGCCTCTTCCAGCGCCCACTGGCTCCCGGATTTCCTTCCCCTGTGGCAGCATAGCTCCAGTCTCTGCCCTGTCTTCACCTGGTCTTCTTCCCTGTGTCTCTCTATGTCTAAAGTCTCCATCTCTTTCTCCTTATAAGGACACATCACTGGATTTAGGGCTCAACCTAAATCCAAAATGATCTCACCTTAAGAGATCTACAAAAACCTTCTTTTTTAATAAGATCACATTCACAGGTCGTGGGGGTAAAACTTAGATATATCTTTTTGAGAAACACAATTCAACTCACTATGCCTTTGTAAGCTTTATCATTAATATAATCAGCCGCAAAAGAGAAATCTTCCAAAATAATAGTGATTTAATCAAGTAACATTTCTTTTTCTCTCAAGATAAAGTTCAAGTAGCAAAGACAATGCTGAGATAGCTCCCTATGTTGTCAGGATCCAAACTGCTTCTATCATGTGTATAAGAAGACGGCCTCTATCCCTAAATTTACCTCGTGGACCAAGGTAACTGCTCTATCTCCAGCTATCTCTTCTGCATCCCAGTCACCAGGAAGGTAAAAAGACCAGAAGAAGAATACACCCTCTTTTTTTTCTTCTTCTTCTTTTCTTTAAATATATTTTATTGATTTTTTTACAGAGACGAAGATACAGTTAGAAACATCAATGAGAGAGAGACATTGATCAGCCACCTCTTGCACACCCCCTACTGGGGATGTGCCCACAACCAAGGTACATGCTCTTGACCAGAATCAAACCTGGGACCTTTCAGTCCACAGGCCGACACTCTATCCACTGAGCCAAACCAGTTTCGGCTACACCCTCTTCTTTTAACAAAACTTCTAGAAATGTTTCACATTACTACCAGTTATATATCCCTAGCCAAAATTAGTCATATGGCAAACCTAGCTGTAAGAGAAGATAGGAATTATAGTTTTTATTCTGGGCAACCTTTTGCCCAGCTAAAATTCAATAATTTTATAACTGAATAAGTGAAAAATAATATTGAAAGCCACTTAAACATGTTTGCCCCAATAGCAAAATGATCTCCCAGGATTGTTTTTGAAGAACTGGACATCCTGAATTGCTATGTTCTACAATACAAAGAATGAATGCTTGCATAGAACCTGACTAGTCATTGAAATAAACACTTTTTATGATAGTCCCCTCTCCTTTTTTCTTAGTACTATGTATTGACTTGGTCTTCACATGCACCAGTTTAAAAAGTTCTTACCTTTACTGGCTTACCTATTGTCTTACCAATTCCTTTGATTGCTAGTTATTAAGGTGATACCTAATTGGGGTTGCTATAAAAAGTGACATGAATGAAAGGTGCCACACAAGTAAAAGAGCCTGTTTTGAGTAATAGGGGGTCACATTCGGAAGAAGGAACCAGGCTTGGAAAAAAGAAAAACAGGGAAGGAACAGTAGCTTCCACTTCAGCAGAAAATGTTACCTCCGACCGTGACAAAAGAACAAGTATTCACCAACAACAAAGCTAGAGGCCAGCATTGGTCCTGAACAGAGGACATCTCATCTGAGCTGACAGAAGAAAGAAATGCTTCAGGGATTCCTGTCCTAGTAATATTCAGAGACAATTGCAGGCCATGACATTGACTAAGGGAGTTAGCTTAATATAATATAGAAGAGGTGTGGAGAAAATCAGCTCTAGGAAATAAAGCTCACAGGAAACATGTCCCAATGAAACAGGTGAAGTCGTGGGTTGCCCTTAACTCCCTACTAGTGAGCAAAAGCTAAGACAAAAAAATCTAGAAATGAAAATAGACCTGGGCACCAGAGAGGTAGACTACCAGTTGGCTTTTCCAAGGGTAGCTTCAGAAAACTCTTGTCGGATACAGCTGGCCACAAAAGATGGTATCCTCTGGAACTTTGTCCCAAAGAGCAAGCAAAGAGAGGCTATTTGCCAACTCACAGTGGGAAAAGCATGCCTTAATAACTGGATAGGTAAAGTGCCAGCACAACCTTGTGGTAACATCTATTTACCAACAATGAGGACCAGTCTCACCACCGTAAGAACTGACCGCTACTTTCTAAAATATGTGCAGATTTGTACTTTTAACGTAATGTTCAGTTCCTTATTGACCCATAGCTGAGGGCTCTCATGCAAATCCTAAAAACAAGATTGTGTTTGTGATAAAACCCACAGCTAACTCATTTTAGGCCTTTCATTTTTCTGTTCCTATTTGTGCATCCTTTACCCTCATCAAGGAAACCATTGTTTATTGCATCGTTGTGTCTAATTAGGCAGGCAATCCTGTTATTCTAAGTCACTACTTAAATGACTAAATCCAAACCTTCCAGTAATAAACCTGGGAAGGGCCGAAACCGGTTTGACTCAGTAGATTGTCGTCGGCCTGCAGACTGAGGGGTCCCAGGTTTGATTCTGGTCAAGGGCATGTGCCTTGGTTGCGGGCACATCCCCAGTCGGGGGTGTGCAGGAGGCAGCTGATGGATGATTCTCTCTCATCGATGTTTCTAACTCTCTATCCCTCTCTCTTCCTCTCTGTAAAAAATCGATAAAATATATATTTTTAAAAATAATAATAATAAACCTGGGAAGGGAAATCCTCTGGATTCAGGTGCTGATGGAAGAATTAATGTTCCAAAACAATGGGCAATAAAAGATTTGTTTCAGTGTTGTAGCTTAAGTTATCATCCCAACCATTACCAAAAGTGGTAGAAATGCTTGTGTGATAAAAGATAGAGAGCTTTCATTTATTATCAGTTCAGACATCCATCATCTGATGAGCTAGCTACAGGTCAGACGACTTTTTTGTTGGTTTGTTAATCCTCACCTGAGAATATTTTTTCCATTGATTTTTAGAGTGGGACAGAGGGGGAAAGACACACAAAGAGAAACATGGATGTGAGAGAGACACATTGATTGGTTGCCTCCCACATGTGCTCCCACCAGGGCCAGGGATGGAGCCTGCAACCCAGGTACATGTCCTTCGTGGAATCAAACCCACAACCCTTCAGTCCGTGGGCCAACACTCTAATCACTGAGCCAAACCGGCCAGGACTCAGGTGACTTTTTTACCTCCCCAAATACCTTTTTGTTTTTCACGACTGCTATCATCCCCTACAAACATCACAGAGTTCATGTACAAAGCATAAGGAAACAGATGTGAGGGCACTCTGTGCGGTACAAAGTAATATGCTGATGCATGATCCTCGTACGTCTATAAGCATGAGCATTCCCCTCCAGGAGCATTTTGCTCACTCTGACTCACCACAGGACCAGAGTAATTGCCAGGGTGTTGAAAGGATTTTGTTTTATGTTCATTGTTATATAGATTGTGTTCCCATTTCATCTTCTAGGTCTTTATCTTGATTCTTCCATTTGTTTGCTGAATTTTCATTTTGCTTGCTCAGGGATAAAAATCGTCTGTTTATGATCTCTCCACTGCACAATTTTTCTCATTCCACAGCATGGAATTGTTGGTGTATCTTTAAAAGCTTCTTTCAGGAGAGCATATGTGTGTGAAGGAGTGATTTCAGCTGTCTTTTCATTGTTGATTGGCTTTAAAAGTTTTAGAAAGACCAGGGCAAGCTCAGCCAGCATGACTCAGTGGTTGAGCATCTACCTATGAACCAGGAGTTCACGGTTCAATTCCCGGTCAGAGCACATGCCCAGGTTATGGGCTCGATCCACAGTGTGGGGCATGCAGGATGCAGCTAATCAATGATTCTCTCTCATAATTGCTTTAAATCCCTTTATTTCTGAAATTAATAAAAATATATATTTTAAAAGAAAGAAAGGCCCTAGCTGGTTTTGCTCATTGGGTAGAGCATTGGCTTGCGGACTGAGGGGTCTAAGGTTCAATTCCAGTCAAGGGCTGTGGGCTCAATCTCCAGTGGGGGGCATGCAAGAGGCAGCCGATCATTCGTTCTCTCTCATCATTGATGTTTCTATCTATCTCTCTCTCTTCTCCTTCAAATCAATAAAAATATATATATTTTTAAATCTATGCAGTGTGTTTATAAAACAGAAAGAGGTTTACCCCAAATTTAAAAAAAAAAAAAAAAGGAAAAGAGGAAGGAAAGAAGGGAAGGAGGGAGGGAGGGAGGAACGGAAGGAGGGAGGGAGGGAGGGAGGGAAGGAGGGAGAGAGGGAGGGAAGGGGATGGAGAGAAGGATAGCAGAAGATAGCTAGCTAGAGGGAGAGTAGGACGAGCGAGAGAGAAAGAAAGGCACGTAAGGAAGTACGGAATGAGGAAGGACTTAAATGAGTACCGAAGGCAGTCCGGAAGAAGCAAGCCATAGCCCGATACAGAGCCCACGACAGCCCCCATAACGCCTCACTACCTAACCCCATCGCCATACATCAATCACGACACACAATTTATTTCCTTCTATTGCCTGGAGGAGGCATGGTGTCCTCAGCCTTGCCTTTACTTCCCAACAGTGGAAACATCGAAACATCTTCTTAGACACAGATTGTCTTCCCTCAAACAAGACTCCTTATACCCTGGCTTATGTTTTCCCTGACAATAATAATCACATTGGTGTTTTTTGGAGGACCTCATGTGAGCACTGAACCAATAAGAAGCAAGACAAAGGAGTCTGCTAATGAGCAAAAAAAATCAGCTTTATTACTGACAGACTTTGGAGGACTTAGCTCTCTGTGAGAACCTGCCCTCAGTCCCATCCTCACAAAGGGAAGTTTGAGACCAGGAGGCGGACACATTTACGCAGGTCACTGTCTCCACTTTTCTGAATGGGGAGTGTGAAAGAAAGACACAAAACCCACTCATGTTCAGGACTTGATTGAATAACTCCCCACAATCAAGGACATTGGGATAGACTGTCACTAGGCAAAAACACAGCACCAGGAGGAGTAAGGAGTTGGCCAAAAGTTTGGGAGGACATATGGGGTGACCTCTCCTCACAGAAACCAAGAATCAGAGGTGTTTCTCTCTAGTAAATAATAACAGCTAACATGTATTGAGTTCTCACTTTGTCAGGCACTGCTCTGAAAGCTCTCCCTGGATTAAACTCATTGTCATTACTATCTCCATCTTACAGAGGAGGAAACTGAGGCACAGATAGATTAAGGAATTGAATGAGAGAAAAGAAAATCATGTCCCAGTAAAAGGCTCACCAGGATGCAAAACAACATCCTAGCAATTGGAGAAATTAATGAGAAAGTCCAGCCCAGAGAGAGAGTTTCTTTTCTTCTCTACCTACGGTTTCTTCTTCCAGAACATCTGGGGCAATAGAAAAATACCTGTGCTGCTGGTGAACTGGGCTGGCCTGGATAGGGTGTGATGGGAAGGACAGGAGGAATGTTCCCGGCTCTCCAAATGTGTGTCCCCTTGGGCTGCTGTGGAACCTGCTTGAAATCCCTCCTGGCATCTCTCCTCACATTAAAACTACCCCAAGTCAATTGCAAACAACATGTTATTAAAACAGGATAACAATGAGTTATCTAATCAGCTTGTATCTCCTTGCAACATACTAATTTGGGGGTGGGAGTTAGCACTAAAAAAAGAGCTCTGAGGAAATGAGACAGGTTGGAGAAAAATGAGCGGCAGCGGGCAAGAGAGGCCTCAGGGAGAGAGGCTGGGTAAGGAAGGCTCACAGTTATTCAGGGAACAGTGTGAGACAACAACCACTGACTGAGTGTGAGAGCAAAACAGGAAATGGCCTGTCCCTCTCTCAGTCCTTCACTTTGTTTGATGTAATGTTCCCAACTCTTTCTTTGGGATATTTTCTTATCACACCCCTGTCATTTGCCAAAAGGTCATTATTGCTGGTCTACACTTAGTGGTCAGATCATTATGATCTCTGAACACATAATTATCTGGCCACTCAGTGTATATCCTATATAATAAAAGGCTAATATGCAACTTGTCCCCTCTACCAGGAGTTTGACCAGCAAACAGGCTGGCCAACTACCCATGTCCCCACCCCCTGGCCAGGCTGGCCGGACTCCACCCATGCACAAATTCATGCAACGGGCCTCTAATATATATATTTTTCACACACACACACTAAGTGGTCAGATTATTATGCGTTCAGAGATCATAATAATCTAGCCATTCAGTGTATATTGCAATGAAACCACTCATCTGTCCCTTGAAGCTCAACTGTCCACTCTCACCAGCAGATACCCACCCTCCCTCAGAAACGTAAGAGATAGAAGGAACATCAGTTCTATGGCATTACATATGTAACATGAGTTTGATAATATCAGTTCTTTTCCCAGGGATTGGTTTCCTGTGGCTGTTATAATAAATTATCACAGACTGTGTGCCTTAAAACAGAAATTCATTCTCACAGTTCTGGAGGCCAGAAGTCAGAAATCAAGGTGTTGGCAGGGCCTCACTACCCCCAGAGGCTCTAGAGGAGAATCCTTCCCTGCCTCTTTCAGCTCCTAGTGGTTGCCTGCATTCCTTTACTTCCTTGGCTTGTGGCCACACCACTCCAATCTGTCTACATCTACACATTGTCTCCTCTTCTATGTCCTCTCTTCTTCATTCAATCTCAAATATCTCTCTGCCCTTACTGGTTTGGCTCAGTGGATAGAGCATTGACCTGTAGACTGAAAGGTCCCAGGTTAGATTTCGATCAAGGGCATGTATCTTGGTTGCAGGCACATACTCAGTAGGGGGTGTGCAAAGAGGCAGCTGATTGATGTTTCTCTCTCATTGATGTTTCTAACTCTCTATCCCTCATACTCTCCGTAAAAAAAATCAATAAAATATATATTTTTAAGAAAAGATACTTGCAATTGGATTTAGGGTCTACCTACCCTGATAGTCCAAGATGATCTCATCAGCTCAAGATCTTTAACTTCATTGCATCTGCAAAGACGATTTTCCAAATAAATTGACATTCACAGGTTCTAAGGACTAGGATGTGAATATATAGTGTGGAGAACCACCATTTAATCTACTATACTCCATCAGAAAAACAAGTAAGAAAAATGGGAAATTAATAGAATAGTACACTGTTTTAGAACCCCAAACAACCTCACCCCATCAAAAAAACAATATGCTAAAATGAGAGATTGTACAGTGATGCTCTGAAGAGCATGTCAGAAAAAAGAAAAAAAGAATACTGGATACCTGTCCTAACCATGTTGATAAGCGTCAATATGATCTTGGATGATGTATTTATCCTTTCAGGCCTCAGTTTTCTTATCTATAAATGAGGGGTTGCTCAGATGTTCTTTGAGAACTCTCCCAACCTCAACATCTTATGATTTTGCAGAAAATTCCAGGCATGTTTTAAAGCCCAGCATGCACACAGAGAGAAAACAGAGACAAAAGTAATGTTATCACAGCTAGCCTTGCACTCAGCAAACACTGCAAATGCCTTCTTTTGCCAGGAAAAGGCAGAGGCCTCAGGAAATCGACAAACAAGCCATTGCATTAACCACAACTAAATCCCCGGAATCTCTCAGTGATGCTAAATCAACAAGCCCCACAAAACTAAACTGTTTTATACAAAGTCTATCCTATCAAACAGAAGAAAAAGGAGGAGGAGGGAATGAAGAAAAGGCCCTAACACAACTACTCTGAGGCAGAACTGCCCAGCGACTCTGTGGACACCTGGTTTTATACCGCGCTGGGGAGACATTGTACTGGACAAGGAAGTGTATGGGTTCTGAGACTAACCCTAACTCTACGAGATCTTGAACAAGTCACTTAACCTTCGATAACTTGTTTGCTCATGTGGAAAGTGGAAACCCATAAGAATGCATATGCCACAGGGAAGTGGTGAGGGCCCAACTGGGGCAGGTATGGTAGGCAGTTAGCAGCAGCTCCTGGCATGTATTGCTTCTTGTATTTGCCCTGCCCAGGAGAAAGTAAAGAGGTCTGACCTTAATCCAAGTTGTACAGTTCACTTTTTTCCCTGCTTTCTGGCACTTTTCTTTTCCCTCTTGATGGAAACTTTTCCAGGCAAGGGTAGTCTTACAGTTGTTTTTCTTTTTCTTACATATATTTTGTTGATTTTTTACAGAGAGGAAGGGAGAGGGATAGAGAATTATTGTAGAAACATCAGTGAGAGAGAAACATTAATCAGCTGCCTCCTGCACACCTCCTACTGGGGATGTGCCCATAACCAAGGTACATGCCCTTGACCAGAATCGAACCCAGGACCTTTCAGTCCACAGGCTGACTCTCTATCCACTGAGCAAAACCGGTTTTAGCCTTGTAGTTGTTTTTCATGAGACGAAATTATTCTTACCAAAGTGTTACTTGAAGCAGACTTTCAATCACTTTGTCTTTAACTGCAGAATCTATGTGAAAGAATATTTGGATAGTAGCAAAAAGATGACAGGAAATAGGGGGTGGCAGCAGAGAAGCTTTTTCTGAGTCCCTTGACATGAAACCAGGCCCCCTCAGCCAACTCATAAGAGGAATCTCAGCAGACATTTTAGAAACACGCAAGGACTGAATGCAATAGTACATAGATTACCCTGCTTCTTATCAAAGCCAGAATGAAAGCTGGAATCTCACTCTAATCTGCTGCTAGAGGTGATTTAAATGCAAGAACTAGGACAGCAGATTTTTGTGGATGACCTGCTGCTCTCCCATAATGCCGGTAGTATTGGAATGGCCACTCATATGACTCAACCCTGTCTCTGCTTAGTTGGCTCAAGCAGTGACAGGAAGCCTGGACCCATTGATTGTCCAGTAACACATTTTGGCAACCACTAAGCGAGAGACTCCTCCGGGGTAAATATCCGCGATCCCGCTTGCTCCCTGCACTGGGGATTCCTGGGGCAGCAGCCTGGACTCTTTATTTGCAGTGCTGCCAGGAATTTTCCCATTTTGAGTTCCAGCCACAGCTTCAGCAATCCCCATTTGTCTCACCTGAGACCTAAGTTGAATCAAGCATTTTTGTAGAAGGAATCAAGCATTTTGTATGACATGAAACCACTTACTGCCTCTCATCTGGGCTTCCTTGTAAGGAAGTATGTACTGTGTATGGCAGTACTGTATATGGCACGGGAGGCATTTTATTGCCTCTTGTCTGGGTGAGCCTGATCAGCTCAGGGTACAAGAGACCTCCAGCAGTCCTTACCTGGTCTCCCAGCCCTTAGTCTGATCCACCCTGGGACGAATGGATCTGCTTCAGTGGTTTTTAAACACAGGGCATTATGAGGTTTCTGTGCTGTTGTTTGTGGGTTGTGGCGCTTGTAAATATTGTACATAGAGTGTCTCTGTTGGTTGTTATTTTGTGTCTTTGTTTGGTATAATTTGTTTAAAGATGGGCACATCCCACTTTGCTAAGGGCCCCAGCTACTTCTGGCATGCTGAACCCCTGGGCTTTTTGTTTTTCAGATATAAGGAAGCATCTTTAAAGCAGTCTAGTAAATTATATATTTTTCTCCCTACCATCCCTCCAGAATTTGGGGGAACTTCCCAGCAGTTGCCAAGAATTCTTAATCCTTAGGGACTCTTCCTGCTCTCCCTCTCAAGGCATCAGCCACTGGAAACTCTTACCTAGTGGAAGTTCTTGTCTGAATGTAATGTAACTTGGTAACTGATGTTCTTTGCTTGCTTGCTTATCTTTGGGGGACTTAGTTTGCTTTTCACTGTTTAATGAACATAGGGAATCCTCTGTCTCTGCTGTTTGAGCTTTGTGCCACTCAGAACCCATTTGCTGCGCTGGGTTAGTGTGAGATAAGATTCTAAGGTTAATGTCCCAGTCCACCCTTTTGTGAGTACTCATACTGTAGGAGTTTTTCTGTTTCTGTTTTTAAGATCTCTTCTTATACACAAAATTTCATAATGTTACAGAAAAAAATATGGAAAATAAAATCTTCTAGTCTGCCTCTCACCCAAGACTTTTTCCTAGGAGGACCAGATATGCAGAAGTACCCTCCAATAGGCTGCAGAAATAATGAGGAGGAAACTGGCCTTGCAAGACATGTCAGGCCATAAAACTGTGAACAATGCACTGCGCAGGTTGGGGGGCGGGATATGGACCCCCAATCCCTGGGGGCCTTTCTGTAAGCCCACAAAAGGGGGTGGAACCATATCTGCAAGACAAAGACCCTAGAAGATGATAAAAACTGAAGCCCTCTTTGTATTTCTTCACTCTGATTTGGAATTTATTCCCAGAGTCCTCTAGTGTTAATAAACAGGGTCCCTCACTTTCACTAGGAAGCATATTTCTTTAAACAATAAATAATTTTAATAAATAAATATATATATTTTTTAATTATTATAAAATAGCATTGTTCTGATTATTTTCATCACAAGGACAGTTTGTCAGTTTGGTCCATTTATTCTTTTATTCAACAAATAGCAATTATTGATATCAAGGAATTTTGATAGGATCACACAGATGAATAATAATGGACTCCAAAAGTATACAGATATTACCTACACAACAGTAATCATGCGCATAGCCTAGATAATCATTTAGAAATTTAGCTAACTCCATGTCACTCATCTTTATAATGAAAAATTACATTCATTCCTTATTTCTCAAGATTATTGATGAAATTAAAGAACTTATTAAATAAGATCTTTAAATCTTTGACTAAATAGCAAATGGAAGCACATGGTTTATTTTGATGGTTTTTATTTTGACATTGCATTAATTAGAAATTTTGACTAATTCAAGTGAGCATTGTATTCATTCATTTGTCTCTATCTGCTTATCTACTTATTTATTTCTTCTCTATTGCAAAAATTAAACTGGAGCAGCACAACTAGCCCAAGAAGGCAGCATTAAGAAGCCTGATACAGGTTAATATATAAAAACTTGAAAGAAAAAATAATCTGCCTTTCTTTAATTTAGACCTTCTCTAGTGGGCCTTGTCATTCCTCTACCTAGTGTGTTTTTGTTTTTGTTTTGTTCTTCTTAACAAACTTTATTATATCTCTTTAGAGTATTATCTTCATTATGACAAAGTACAACAAATCAGATTTCTAGTTTCTTTCTTATGAGAGTACATTTAAAAAGCAAGTAACAAAAGATGCTAAGTATAATTCAGAACAGTTAATGTTCTATGGAACATACTATATCCATAGAATAAAATAAAAAATAAAATTTTTTATAAATTATAAATTTGTTATATTTTCAATACAGTTTTTTAAAACATATTTTATTGATTTTTTTACAGAAAGGAAGGGAGAGGGACAGAGAGCTGGAAACATCAATGAGAGAGAAATATCGATCAGCTGCCTCCTGCACACCCCCCACCAAGGTACATGCCCTTGACTGGAATTGAACCCTGGACCTCTCAGTCCTCATGCCAATGTTCTATTCACTGAGCCAAACCAGTTTTGGTGCCAATACAGTTTTAATACAATAGTGTAATTAGCTAGCCCTTTTGGCATAGAGAATTGAAATTAATAAAAAGGTATTATTTTTACCTTTCCAGGGCCAAAACAATCTAGGATTTGGAGCTGGCACATGGTACACCATTAAAAGATATTTCAACCTATCATTTTATACTACTAAGACTCTGTCACTTTTTTTTAATTGACCAGAGACAAAGAGGTTTTCATTAACTCTCACCACCATTATTCAAAAAAAGTCAGCACACACACACTAATAAAAGAGAAACATGCAAATTAACCATCATTCTGCTATACTCACTAGCCAATCAGGAGCGAGTATGCAAATTAAACCAACAAAGATGGCAGCAGCCATGGAGCTAGAGTGAGCAGGAAGCTTGGGTTGCCCCCAGCGATGGAGGAAACCAAGCATCCCTGCCCTGGCTGGCCCTGGCCTCTGCTCAAGGCCACAAAGTTTTATTTATAGAAGATAAATAAATCCCAGATACCTGCTTCCAGCTGGCTCTAGCCTCCTCTCAAGGAGGCACTGAGGAAAAAAAGAAGAAAAAAAGGAGGGGCTGGGAGCTTGGGTCACCGGGGGGCATGGCTAGCCTGAAAATGGCCATCAGCCCCACACCCAGGCTACCCAGGCACCCCAGCAGGACCCCCCTCACCCTGAAGGGGCTGTGGCCAGTGGGCAAACAGCCCTCAGCCCCTCACCCAGGCTGGCCAGGCACCCCAGCGGGGACCCCCATCCTAAAGGTGTTGTGGCCAGCCTGAAAACGGCCCCATGGTAGCAGGGCCAAGGAAGAGGCGGTTAGAGGCCAAGAGCAGAGGGCAGTGTGGGTGATCAGGCCAGGATGGGATGGCAGTTGTAGGTGATCAGGCTGGTGGGGTACGGGGCTATTGGGGGTAAGCAGACCAACAGGAGGGTCAGTTGGAGGTGATCAGGACAATGGGGTTGGGGCAGTTTGGAGTAAGCAGGCCAGCAGGGGGGCAGATGGGGGTGAGCAGGCCAGTGGGGAGGAAAGGTAGGGGCAAGCAGGCCAGCAGGGAGGGCAGCTGGGGGCAAACACACTGGCACGGGGAGCAGTTGGGGGTGATCAGGCTGATGGGGAGGGGGGCATTTGGGGTTGAGCAGGCCAGCAGGCAGAGTGATTAGGGGCAATCAGGCAGGCAGGCAGGCAGGTGAGTGGTTAGGAACCAGTAGTCCCTGATTTTGAGAGGGATGTCTGACTGTCAGTTTAGGCTCAATCCCTATAAACCAGCAGTAGGATATCCTTTAATTGGAGAGAGTGCAGGCTGGGCTGAAGGACACCCCCCTCATGCACGAATTTCATGCACCAGGCCACTAGTATGCGTGTGTGTGTGTGTGTGTGTGTGTGTGTGTGTGTGTGTGTATTTAGTTATCTGTAACTATGCCAATATTTTCTTGGGGAGAAAAAATAAAAAGCTCCCTCATAATCCTTAATAAGGCTCTTATAATGGGAACTTTATTCTTTTTTTAAATTAAAAGTCAATCCTTTATTAAATATATTCTAACTGGCTATTGCTACTATAGGAAAATCACCTTTATGGATGATTAGGGGAGACAAGAATTTAGGAGAGGCAAAGAAAGTCTGAACTGGATTGCTTGCTCTTTTACAATGAACACTTCAGAGAATGCTTTGTAAAAAAATAAAACATTATTTTACATCTTAAGCATTGTTCTGAAATGTGCAGCCAAATTTTGTGGTAGATCTTAAACAAGGTCTGCATGAGCTCACTAGGGAATGAGACGACATCTTTGATAAATAAATTGGCAGTGTTTTTTTTAATTACAGAATTGTTTAAAGAATTTATATTTGAGTTCTCTAAATGAGTTGAAGTGTTTTCTTATTTTGATTATTATTTACTCTATTCTTTATTTGTTTTTGTTGTCAAAATTATAAGCAGATAGGATTTACAGGAAATGTTGATATATGGTGTATGTATATATGTGCATAAATATTTATACACATGGTTATACAGGGTGGCCTATTTAAAATTAGAATGCTTTACATAGACCTCCTATTGGGAATATTTAAACATATATTCATTTCTCTATGCATAGAATTAAAAGTATGCACTAAGAGTAAATATTCATAATTATGTGACTCTTTTTAACTAAAAAGGACTAACAGTTAACTGAAACAAAACACTATCATAAAGTTTAATATTTTACTTCTAAATAGGATAAAGATCTGACTTCACTCTCTTAAATGTTTTATGACAGATTATTTGTATTTTTTAAACGTAGGAAGTCAAATATAAAGAAAAGAATGGATAAGAATAAAAACCTCCAAAAAATTCATTGTTCTAAAGAATGAAAACCACAGTCAATGACTTCCCATCAGTGAGATAGTTTTCAGCTCAAAAGTAATGTTTATCAAATAAAATGTAACAGTAGTAAAGAATATGTGGCTCTTATATCACAGTCCCCTTGTTATCAGTTGTGTTGAAGGTTTAGATTTACATCAATTTCACAGAATGTTGTCCAGATTCACCTTTGTTATTCATCTTTGTTTTTCTTTCATAAAATGAACTACCCTTCTTTCCAAGAGAAATTTTAATTTTTCCATTGCTCCCTTATTTTCCAGAACCATTTCAAAGTTGTTAAAGGTTTCAGAAATAAAGTCTGATATCCCAGTGTTTTTCCCCAGACATTTGAGGCTATTTACTATCTCCTTAAAGGTGGAAGAATATTTTTTATGCAAGTTTATTATGCTTTCTTTAAACTAGTAGTAGGGAATTACGTTTGCCCTGCAATATAATTTAAAAATGTGATGGTGACACTACAAGTTTGGATTGGTACAAGATTCAAAATTTCTAGTAGTTGGCAAGGTTTCATTCTAAAATTAGAGTATTTAGCAACCAACCATGAGAACTGTACTCAGCAAAAGGATCTTTTGACAAATGGGTCCCATCATTGCTTTTCTTTAATCACTAATGAAATAGAATATTTTTCATTCCTTGTAAACATTTCACTTATTCTTTTGTAAATTTTCTATCCATGTCTTTGGGAATTATTTTATTAGGGTATTCATGGAGGGGTGTCAATTTATATAACCTTTTCATACATGAATATTATTAGTCCTTTAGCTCCATTTTAGTGGCAAATATTTTTCTAGCATTCTTTTGCCTTTTAATTATATGTTATATCTAACTTGCAAAGTTTAATTTAAAATTTAGTAATCAAATACTTATTTTTTAACTATGCTAAAACTGTTAATTATAGAATTATTTTCAATGTTAATTTTTAGAAAATATGTTCAGATACAGTTTTGGATCATACTTTTTTTTATCTGAAAATAAAAAGATGGAACATATGGCTGAAAAGATGGGAAAACATCACATTGGGGGCTTTAAATTCTCTAATGGACTTTAGTCTAGTGTAGATGTGTTTCATATCACATTGGATACAATTGTGGATCATGATATGGCGAGACATCAGTGTATGTTAATATCTTTGGAGCATAAAGTAGATTCCAAGCTACACTGGCATAATACAGTATTTCACTTTTTTTTAAACTCTCATAGATGCCCCCTTGGTGGCAGATCTTTTTTATGATTCATCTATGTTACATCTAAACCCGTAATCATATATAAAAGGCTTAGTATGCAAACATATGTCTTCAAGATATTTATTTAAACTAGAAAACAAAAACAGTTCACTCATTTCTCTCACCCTCCCATACTCTCCCACCTCTCGCAACCACCAATTTGTTCTCTGAACCTATAAGCTTGGCTTCTGTGGAGGAGCTGCGGGGGGGGGGGGGGGGGGGGTGTTAGGTTCCACATATAAGCAAGAGATCATGAGATATCCACCTATTGTAGAAAAATTAATTTTTTAATTTCACAAAGAAATGTTGATTTTTAATGTTTTCTCCCTACTCTTCAAATCTACATCGATGCCTTTGTCTTTCACTGTCTATAGGCCATAGTCAGACCAGCTTAGGCCAATGACCATTAATAATCTAATACAGAAGCAGGTTCCGAGGAGGCTGCAAGGACTCTTGTACATGGTCCCAGAGAGAAACCTTGAAGGCTTCTACCCTAGCATCTGGCTCAGACTTTCTCTCTAGCAGACTCATTCTGCAAGTGCTACATGACCACCAAACTTGGAACTTCTGGGACAATGTTCTTTTGAGGAACTCCCATAAATATACTTATTTGTAGAAGATTCAGGTTTGTGAGTCTGGAAGTAAAGCAAAGTGAGAGCAACCTTGAACCTGGTCCAATTTCTCATTTTGCCTTTCTTCAAACTGTGGGAGCCCTCTGTAGTTGAGACTAGCTCACTGATTGGGTTATAGCTTTTCAGTGAAATAGTATTATTTCACTGAAAAGGGCCTGGAAATAATGTATTTTTCCAAAATGTTCAAACCTTCAAACAATGTGTTTAAAGGAAAACACTGAGCCGGGACCGGTTTGGCTCAATGGATAGAGCGTTGGCTTGGGGACTGAAGGGTCCCAGGTTCGATTCCAGTCAAGGGCATGTGCCTTGGTTGCGAGCATATCCCCAGTAGGGGGTGTGCAAGAGGCAGCTGATCGGTGACTCTCTCTCATCGATGTTTCTAACTCTCTATCTCTCCCTTCCTCTCTGTACAAAATCAATAAAAATAAAAATAAAAATATATTTAAAGGAAAACACTGAGATAGCAACATTCAAACTAAATCAGGAGGGGGTTGGGGGTGGGAAGTTAACTTCACCTGTAATTAGACATAAATTTTCAATTTAAAAAATGTAAGGCTATTTAAGTTCAACATGGGAAACAAAAGACTCAAAAGACATTCTCCTCAAGCCAATCTGCAGACCATTCTACTCTCTGTAATTCTCTCATTTTCTTCCAACCCTGCACCCTACCACATCCGTTGAATCATCTTTGTTTTCTTTCCTTTTTCTGTGGTCATCTCTAATAATAAAAGTGTAATATGCTAATTAGACCGGACAGCCAAACGCGACCTTCTGGACCTCCTTCTGAACCAAGCAGGGGTGTCGAGGGCTGAGCCCCTTACACGAATTTCATCAGGCCTCTAGTTTGTATATAATTAAAAGATTCAGTTAGTCTTTCTTTTTTAACTCAGCTTATACCCTGTAAAGATCTAGCTGTATCATACCCAACACCCAGAACTCAGTTTAACCAATTTCCACAAAAAGTATTTACCAAATTAACTGAGTCATCTTATTAACACACTATTCTAGACCCTGCCTCTGCTCTTTTTTTAACGTTGTAGTTCAATCATTCTTTTTCTTCTCTTAATTTTTATCTCTATTTAATATATCCTTTGGATTTGAAAAGGGTGGAGGATGAGGAGAGGGTGTATTCTTTATGTACCCTTTCTATTCTAAAGTATTAAAAAACAATAAATAAATATTTCAAGATGAAAAGCATTATTTTTTTTATTTACTTTTCTAGATCCTACTTTATTTTTGTAAAACAAAAACCAGCAAAATGGCAATGCTTTGGAAAAGGATGAGTGTAGACTGCGTGTGGGGGGAAAAGGGGGAGTAGAATAAAGAACAATGAGGATGCAGCTTTAACAATTTGCAGCTTTTCCTATAGGATCTGATACAAAATACTCTCAGTGAATGCATCTCTGAGAGGAAAAGAGGAGACATTTCAGAGAAGAATAAGGAGAGTAAATATCAAAAAAGAAAATAGTAGCATCCTATTGCTTTTGATTCATGAATCACATTCAGTAAAAGGCACTTCTCAAAAAATGTGGAATATGTTCATTTGAAAGAAGAAAGAACATTTATATCAGAAAAGAACAATGTATATTTTTCTAGGATTACTCCCACATTTTGTTTCAGAAAATGCAAACATTTTACAGTGCACGGTTGACTTCAGTTTCTTGAAGTCAGGCTTGGGAAACAAACTAAATATACCTGTAAGGAAACACACATGTCGACAAAGCGCAGTTGTTACAAGCTCAAGAGCAACATGAACAAAATGATCAACATCCTCCCAGCAGACAGCATAAATATCAAAAGGGCAAATAAATGGAGGCATCCCCCCCCATGAGATAAAGTGTGGTATGTGCGCAATTTCCAGATAAGAACCAAATTACGGCACTTCAACAGTAGCAGCACTGTTAGTTACATGTGATATCTGAAAAATATGACAACCATCTCAAGCTGCTCAAGTAGCACTCGCACTAAGGGTGAAATTTTATCAACATTGGTTAACTTATGGTGTATTAGAAAACTAGCAAGGAGATAAATTGATGGATTAAAAGATAAACTACCCGTAGGCAAGCAGACAGACAGACAGATAGAGTTACAATCCAACGTGTACTTTTCTCAGACAGAAAGATAATAACTAGCCCCAAGAAGTGGCAGGACTGCTAGGAAAGCCTTGAACAGAGAATTTTCTGACTTCATTTTTAATTTAGTTCTTCTAGTGCCATGCCACTTCCATTTAGGACAACTCTTGGAAGTCTCTATGACATAGTTTCCATGCCTTAAATGAACCCTATAATATTTTCATATAATTTCGGAGGGTAAAAGACATGAAATAGTAGGAAGACTCTGGAAGAAAAACCCTCTACTAATTAGAAGAATTTGACATGACATCATTCTTTTCGCTCGCTGGAGTCAGCACACAGTTACACAATGTATCTGTGAAATTATAAGGCATCCAAATGCATTACCAAGGGACCTTAGGAGAGGACACTCTTTGCTGAAAGGGGTAACTGGCTATCTTTCTGGGGTAATTTAAATGTAGACGGGGGAGTGGGGGGTGGCGAGGAGGGGAAGTTTTCTAGATCCTTTCTGGTTCTTATTTTTTATGAATCCTAATTTCTCTTTTCCACTTAGAAAAATTCTGGCTCTCAGACCCACAGAATAGAGGTGGAAAATATGACTCTGTGTGCTCTCAAACTTTACTTTCAAAAGTCCCATAGCATTTGGGGACAGCCTGGATTCCTGTGACAGCACAGGTTGACACCTCCCTTGAAATGAACCCATGTACTGTTTTTCTCTATATGAACCCCCTCCACATGTTACCTTACTCTACACACAGCACAAAGAAATAAGGGATTCGGGGTGGGGGGCATGAAACTGGATTGAGTCTCATTTCTCCTCCTGTGCTTCATAAAACTGGGAAACCATGCATGCACATATTATATCTTCTGAAAAAGGCTAAGATGGAGCTAATTTTAGATCCTTTTAAACAAAAGAGGCAAATTTGAATTCAAATAACCTTTAGGATCCTGATAAATTGGACCTCTTAGAAGGCTCACTGGCATTCTCTCCCGGCTAATGTTCTCCCTCAACAAGTATATTGATTCAGGGTTGCCCCCCACAGACTGTGTCCTTGGGATTGCTATCTTTCCCTTCATTTGTCTCTTGATACCCGTCCACCCAAGGTTTCTTCTTCAGCACAGAGGTCATCTCACTTATAATTTAAAATGACTTCACTTAGTAATAGAGATAGATATTAGAGAGCAAACTAGACAGAAGTACATAATGAAAGGCCAAGTTTCACTTCTCTTTTGAGTTTGACATGGATTAGCACACTAGCTCTCATTCCGCCATTCAACTTGCGTGTTCCTGCAACATGGCTGTTCTCACACTTACAGTTCCCTTTGATTCTGGGATAAAACTACTCAAACCACAACTTAGACATTTTATTCTCCCTTGGAAACTTTAGAAGAGATTTCTTATAAACTAGATTCCTAAGATCTTATATTAGGGTCAAGCCAACCTAACAATTTGCACATTAATGTTCCTACTACTAAAAAATGGGCCTGAATTTATCTTACTCTCTCCTGGAATGACCTGCCAAGCGCAAATACTAGAGATTTGTTCTTCTGTTCTCTTTAATTCAATCATTTCTCTATTCCTTCTCTCTAGCACTTACAACATTTTTTACTTTATCCATCCACCAATTAATGTATTTTCTTTTCTTCTCTCTGCAGTTTGAATATATATATATATATATATATATATATATATATATATATATATTCATTCTAGTGGAGTTTGAATATATATATATATATTCTACATGGAGTTTCTATATTTTTCCCCCAGAGATTCTGACTCTTCAGTTATCTTCACCACCAGTTCAATGTACTAGTTAACATTTGGAATTTCAGAGTGAGATAAACCTAGATTCAAATTTCCCACTGTGCTACTTGCCATCTATGTGACCTGCAGTAATTTCCTACTCACTCTGGTTAGAAGCGTGTGTTCTTACCAGTTGGATGACCTTGGGCCAGTGACATAATAATGCCACACCTCACTGTCTTCAGTTGTAAATGGTGGTGCCCACCTTATAATGCTTTTATAAGGACTAAATGTGATGATCAACACAAACATGTTTAGCACAATGGCTAAATAAACTAAGTATTTTGTGAACATTAGTTATCACTATTAATTCAAATTACCAGTCCCATTTTCCATATACCAGGCTTTGACTCCACTTTGTTCTCAGTGCAAATGCTATTATTTCTTAAGCCCAGATTTCATTACACCTGACTAGCCAGAGGCTCTCTCCCATGGTCCACATGGAGTTGAGAGTAGAAAGCCTGGGGAACCAGAAGCACTGCCAGACTTCTTCCACAGTCAGTCATTCAGACATGTCTGAATTTGAGTTATGGTGAGTCTTTACTTGTCCCTTCTCTTCTGTACGCTTCGGCTTTCTAACAGGGCAGCTGTCACCTAAATGCATCAAAACTTGAACGTCAAGGTTATTATCATGAGAATTTCAGCAGACATCATTGAAGCAGAGACCTTCTATGAAACCACATGGGGAAGACCAAGAGGAGTGATCAGCATACATGTCAGATGCTTCAGAATCCCACAGGTGGGGAAATCAATGCTTCCATTTAGGGAAAAAAAAAAAAAAAAAAAAAAAAAAAAAAAAACAGGATGGGAATCTGACCATTGCCTCAGTCACTTCGCTGCACTCCAGCTTGTCTTATCTGAAGGAGCTGACAACCTCCAATGTCCCCGGCCCCCTTCATTGCTCCAAAGTCCATTCCTCCAGACAATGAGAGTGCATTCAAGAGATTATCTTCCCAGAGACAAGTTGCTCTAGTTGCTACAAACTTTTGCTTGAAATTCCAAGAAAGTTCACAAGTACATTTTTAGGATGATGTGAAGTATGTCGGAAGCATTCCAAATATTAATCATTATACAAGAAAGAAGTTAGCTTTTAGATTTTGTTTGTGGTAGGGGTGATGGTGGGACCCAACCCACTCCACCCCTGAAAGTAAACGGAATGCATATAGTAACACAAATTATTATTTCTTTCAATAACTAAAATGGAAATTCTGAGGATGTGAAAACTAGCAGCTTTGTTTATTATAGTAAAGGTTTTGTTTTGCTTTTTATTTGAAAACTAAGATTATGCTGGTTAAAAAAAAAAAAAAAAAAAAAGAATTTTAAAACCAGCACAGTAGCCCTAGACACTTTGGCTCAGTGGCTAGAGTGTTAGCCCACAGACAGAAGCATCTTGGGTTAAAAGAAATTCTGTAGAGCTAATTGCAATGGAAGCTAAGATTGGTCAAAATACATAAAATATTTAAAGCAGCTATGTCGTAACTATTCCCACTATTATAGATGAAGTTAAACCACAGAACTATGTAGACTTGGGAGGGTGGGGGCATCTTCTTTTCACTGATGAGCCCAAGATATTGCTCCTCTCTGATCACAACAACCATGGTGACACATGTTTTTCCTGCCAATTCTGCATGTACTAATACTAGATAGTTACAAACAAAACCCAGAGACATCATTTTCATTCTAATGAGCTAATCCTGAAATTATTCTGCTTTTTCCTGTGGCTTTCCCGGTTGCCCCACGGTGCAGGCTCCTGGGGGCCTCCTGCTCGCATGCCTCACTGTAGACGCTAGCCCAAGCTACCGAGGGACCCTTGATAGGGAATTCTGACTCCTGACATACCCCCCCTCCTTAGTTCCTCTTTATCTACAGTCTGTTAAAGAATGTTTGTGGAGATATTGTGGGCACATCTGCACACATGTTCCTATGGCTTTGAAAAAGGAGTGGGCAGGGGAGACCTACTATGAGTTAAGGTGATACCAGCAAGGCATTTCAGATTTCAAGAGGCAACTGAAAAGGAAATGTCGGGGAGATCCCCTGATTTGAGGGCAGTCTATGCCTTCGCCTCTCCACGTGGGTGCTCACGGTGGAGATTGTGGGTCTTCCCTCCTCAGAGCTAAAAAGATTGAGAGATTTTGAAAGGCCCAGGTGTGCCAAAGGTCAGAGGGGTCAACATCCAGACCCTGTCCTGGGGCCGGGAGGGAGCAGACTCCAGTAGAAAAACCTCTGCGAAAGGGAAGCCAGTGGAGGCACGGAAGTTTCTGAATCATTAAAGTTAAGAATAAGCAAACTCGATTGCCACTCGGGGGGAAGGAGGTGGTGTGGGGGGGAGGGGGGGATAAAAAAAAAGCAGTTGATGTGGTAATTAAGAATTTGGTGAGAGCCTAGGCAGGTCACCTCCTTTCTGAGATCAGAGCCCCATCAGAAATTCTTTCAAGTGTCCTTCTGCGTCGCCAACGATGACAACAGCAAATCAATAAGTGCTTGAAATGAAAGGGGCTGGTGCTGGCGAGCCCCCAGGCTACAGATTTCCCTGCCGCCAGCCTTTTCTGAACTCCGAGCGTGCCTTCGCACCGCCTCTCTTCACAAGAGCTACCTTTTATTCCTAATTCTCAGGACGAAGGTAAGTGCTCAGTTAGCATATCTATTACTGTCGGCTGGAGTTCCAGCGCTCGGGTCACGCGGAGCTGGCGGCCGCCGCTCGCCCAGACCAGACGGCCGGCGAGGCCGGGAGAGGGAAAGGCTGGCCAGCCCGCCCGGCCGCCCGCCTCCCTCCCGGCCGCCCCGCCGCCCCGGGATGCGGCCCTTCTGGGGTAGACCTGGGGTCTGAGCGAGGGGCCAGAGCGATTGCAGCCGACCAAGCGCTCCTTACCCATCGTGTATTATTTACAAACAAGCACCAAATCAGCCACAAAAGAGAAGGACCGGGGTTCCCAAAGAGAAGCTCGGAACCACCGAATTTCCGTTCTGATGAGTTCCAGACAGCGGCCCGTTACCCACCCTAGACGCACTCATCCCTCCCTAAAAAATGTCTTGATTTAACCATCTTTCCAGAGCCCCACATCTCCGCGACGTTTTAATTAGGCAATTCATTAGTAAGTCAATACAGACATTTATCTATTCTTTTTAGCTCTAGTGGTTAAGTACTAATTTCAAAATGATTATACGGTACCGGAACAGGCAACAACGCATAGTCGTTTTAATTTATATGCAAATCAACGGGTTCATCTTAAATGCCTTTTTTAAAATAAAATTAAAACAACAACAATTATTGTATTGTAGCATCGGAAATTCTGATCAAACCGCCCGAAGAGATGATTCGGAAACAAGACCTAGACTGGCGAGGAAATTTAGAACGGCCAACAAATCAATAACGTTGGAGGCAGTTAAACATCTCCAGCCATCGGTATTTACATACTCGCTTGTTGTCAGATAAGGAGCCGGGGAAATTGCCTGCCAGGGTTGAGATCATAATCCAGAGTGAGAAAGTAAATGGTAGCGCGCAGCCCCCGTCCCGCGGGCTGGTGAAATAATACTGTACCTTTTCCCAAATCCCGACTTTCTGGGTGCCCGAGGGCTGGCCGGGGTCACCCCACATTTGTCCCCCGTCTCGCCCCTCTTTGATCAGAAAATGAGGTGTCCTCCCGGAGCCTTGCAGTGTGATTCTTGTTCTAACCGTCCTGTCACTTGCCTCCAAATATGAAAGGAAGGGGGTATAACTCAGAATCTCACTAAAAAGTCTCTGACCCTGTTCAGCCAAGTAGCGCTCTTCCTGGCGGATTGGAGGGGAGGGGATGTTTATTTCCCGGTGTCCCCCCTTCACACACACACACACACACACACACACACACACACACAGTCAACCCCATGGTAGAAAAGACAGAAAGAAGAGCTAGGGAAAACAGTCCAGTGAAAGGGTATTACGTATCTTCAGACTTGTTTCAGATTTTTTTTTTTTGAAAAGTAAAAATGATGTGCACACCAGAGGGGGGAAAATGTTAGAGATATTCTAGAGCCCTGAGTCTCATCAAGAAATACCAGGAGGAACCGACCCGAGTTGTTTATGTCAAATTGGAACAGCCTTGAAATTCACAGATACGCGAGGACGTCAGCGTCTCCCCACCTAGGCGACCGACCGGGCCCTGCAGGAGCTGCTGGTACCTTTGATGCCGCAGCCGTGTTTACAACCGCAGGGCCGCGTGCTCGCTCTGCTGGGACGCTCCCTCCACCCCTTTCTCATTTGGAGTCATCGGAGCCTAAATACGATTGCCACGGCCCTTCGCCAAGGCCCACGATTCCATCTCTGCTCTGACAGGGAAACCCTGAAATCCACATCTTACATCAGCTCGGCGGCGTGCAGCCCCCCTCCCCCCCTCCCAAGCAGCACCCTGCCTCCCCGCTGCATGCCTAATGTATTCCCCCGTGGTCCTGGGCATTAATTAGTTGTTTAATAGGAGTATGACTAAAAATGTAAAAGAAGGATTAGGAGCGTGAAACGTATGTCCAGCTCCTTCCACACACTCGAGGAGGGAATGAGAATCATTCTGTATCTCCTATTTCTCCAGGAGCCATTTGCATTTCCCACCAGCTGCTCACTTCAGCTGCACGGGTGCTGGGCAAGGCGAGGACCCAAAACCTCAGAGCAGGGTCTGCACTGGCCCCTGCCAGGCCAGGATTCAGGCAGGCGAGACTCCAGACCGAAGGGGGGTGAGGGGTCCTGAGCTTCCCCAAACCCTTTCCTCCCAGTCCAGGTTAGCAAACCTCTGAATCCAGAGGGGATGGGATGGGGGGGGGGGGGAGACTGGGGTTGCACCCGCAGATCTGCGAGTTCTCTCTCCCCAGTCTCTCTCTCCCCAGTCTCTCCGGGTCTCTGAATCGTCCTGTCTCTGATTTTCTCACTCCTTTACCACTTTTTCTTGAGATTTCCCATTCCTGCCACTCACCGATGAAGGCGAGGCCCTTCTGCTTGAGCGTCTCTTAATCTCTATGAAATGAAAAGAAAAATGGGGGGGGGGAGGACATGAACCCATTATTTGGGATGGGGGGTAGGAGAAATCTTTGATAAGCAGAGAAGAAAATGTCTCTCTTGGAAAACATCTGTCGGTATGGTACGTACGTCGTAACTTTAGATTTCAATTGTAAGACTTGTTGAGTAAATTTTATTTTCTTGCCGCAGCAAGATTCCAGAAACCCAGAGACAGGGGGAGGAATTAAAATTAAAACAACACAAAACAAAAAAAAACAGCACGTGGGCATTTCCCGCTCAAGTCTCTTCCCTTAAATAAAACTGTCTGGGATGGTCACCTGGTAGAGGGAGACGGTTTGAGTTTTCACGGATGTTATGTGAAGCTCAGTAACGGCTTTAGAATGTAGATCTCTCTCTCTTCAGTTTTCTTCCGTGGCTCAAGAAGCTAACCCTTTCCACAAAATGAGTCCATCTGTCGACTGTTAGCTATTTCAAAAGTGAAGGGATTTAGCATTCAAAACAAATTGAGCGAGTTTGTTTGCCTGTTTTTACTGCTAACTCAGATGAATTCAAAACACGGAGTAATTCCACAAAACACATAACATGTTCCAGACAGCCCCCAGAACACAGGAAAAGCCCCAAACCTATGTGGTGACCGGGATTATCCTAATGGCAGGCCTTTTTCATGTACATTTCTCACACGTCGTTTTATTTTCCTAAAATTTCGAGAATTGGTTTAGGAAGAGCAATACAACTTTTAGAGGACTTTATTGGGGGAGGGGGGGCGGGCAGCGGGGAGGGCTCTTTCATGGCAGACCTGGCTGCGTGTTTGCTCCTATGCAGGGACTAATATTGGGGGGGAAACCCCAAGCGAGAGCAATGGCTGTTTTCCAGCGCTTTCCAAACACATGCATGAACAGGATGCCCTTGAGACTGCAAGAACTTTGCCCAAGGTGCCTGGCAGAAGCCCTCACACCTGGGCTTCCAGGAGAGTCCTATGCATAGCCCTTCCATCCCAGGGCGAGACTGAGCACCAGTATCTTGCTCCCTGCCTTGCTCCAGTCAAGACATCGAAACATCAGGGTTTAGCAAGAGGACACACTTTTGGGATGAAAGTGACCTCCTCTCTCGCTTCACTTGTTCTCCGACTTCTAGGAGAACATGTGGATCTGAGGGGAGCGTCCCTTCCCACCCCCACCAACGTCCCGTGCAATTCAATACCGCGCTCAACGAGAACCTTAACCTCGTCATTTTAAAAAATGAGATAGCCGTGACCCGGAGTGAACTCGCGGAGTGTAGGTACAGCGGAGGAAATTCTAGACCCGGCGAGGGCCTGAGCCTTGTCCAGCGCAATCTCTTTGCGTGCGATTCGTGCGCGGACCCTGGGTGCCGCCCGCTGACCTGTTTCCCTCGCATTGACCTTGGGAGCCTGTGGGCAGGCCCTGGGTGCTGGGTCTGGCTCTCCCGCGCTCGCTCCTGACTGCCCCCACTCACCCCACTTTTCCAGATTTCTCCTGGGTCATTCATCCTCTCTCAGCCCCACTCTGCCCACCTTACCTCCAGCCTCCTGCCCTTCCTTCAATCCTTCTCCCCCTCCACTCCCCCCCCCCGCCCCGCGAGCGCGCGCGCGCGCACACACACACACACACACACACACACGCCCCCACCCCATCCACCCCTACACCCAGGCTCCGTGACCTCTTCCCTCAGCCCTGCAGGCCTGCGAGAAGGTCACACACCCGCACACTCCGATTCACACCCCGCAGGCCTCGCCCCAAACAATCCCTTACACACTGTCCTCCTTTGTTCATTCCTTGGGGGCACTCTTCCCCGTCCGTGCCTCCCTATCCGTCCCGGGCGGCGGGCTCCCCAGGAGTACCTTTCTGTCTCCCCGACGCCCCGGCCCTCCTTCCCTCCCTGATTCCTTCGAGCTCCCGGTTTGGCGCGGATTCCTTTCTCTCCGCCTCCTCCTCCCGTCCTCCCTCCGCGTCCTCCTCTCCGCCGTGGGAGTGCGAGCGCCCGCCGACTCCTGTCTGCGCGCCCCGCCCGGCTCCCTCTCCCTCTCCCTCTCCTTCCTCCCTCCGCTCTCCCCAGCTCTTTCCCCGGCTCCCGCAGGCCTCTCGGTCCCCGGCCCCGCCTCGCCTCCCGGAGCCCCTGGCCGCCGCCCCCGCCCCGCGCCGGCCGGGGCGCTGAGCCCGCTCCCCGCGCGGCCCGGCGCGGCCGCCGCCCGCCGCCGCGGGGCAGCGGAGTTTGGTGGAATCTCTGCTGACGTCACGGCGCTCCCCACCCGCCCCGAGCGGAGGGCGCAGAATGGGATGAGAGCGAGGGAGGAGAGAGCGAGCGGGAGCCCGAGCGGGGAAGCTGGAGCGCAGCGGGAGGACACCGCCGGCGACGGCTGAGACCCCGGAGCCCCCCCCCTCCCCGCGCCCCCGCGGACTCCCCGGGACCTCGGCGCCCTCGGGAGCCCCGCCGGACCCTCGGCCCCGGCTCTCGGGCGCTCGCGGTGCAGCCCGCGCCCCCGGCTCGCGGGCCATCTCCCCGGGAAGCGGCGGGACACGGAGACAGACGGCAGCTTCCTCCCTCTCCCGGGAGCGGGTAAGTGGAGGCCGCCGGCCCCGCGAGGGTGTGAGATCATGCGAGTTTACAAATTTGTTCCACTTTGGGGAATCTTCACTTGGAGGTGATTTGTGGCTCTTGGGGATGCCTTCCCCTCCATCCTCCCCACCCCCCGAGGCAGGCAGAATTTGCAAAGCCCTGCTCCTCGCGTCCCCAGTCACAGACGCGAACAATCTACGGGGCGCTGAAGTCGAGGGGGAGGCGAGACCAGGGCTGGCATTTAAAAAGAGGTATCTTCCCTTAAATCTCGGTGCCAACGCGGCAGGGACAGATCCTCGGGCTGGGGATTAGCCTTCTCGAGATAAAGGGCCCGGGTACAAAGTTTTCGCTACTGGAAGATTAGCCCTCTTCCCATTGTTACCAATTGGGAAGAAAAGATTCCATCTTAACTGGCAGTGAGTGACCTCTCAGGCCCAAACGAATTACCTGGGAGCCAGGACTGGATGCCAAACTCACACAATTACTTCGGATTATAAATCCTTTAAATTGATCACCAGTCAACTCCGGTCTTACACTTTCGAGAGATACATTTTACATGGGTGCACGGAAAGAGACTCTTCCAAATGTCAAGTAAGAAAAGGATTGATTCCGAATCTGCGAAATACGTTCCTCTTTTATTCCAATGTAATGGCTTTACTTTTCCTAAGCAATTTAGAAACCAACCCATCATAGGGTAGTCTGATTTTTATTCTTTTTTGTGTATGCAAGGATTATGTCTTACTAAAGAAAACTAAATGGGAAAATATTTTTTGCTATAGTAAATTAAAATAATAGGAATTCATACATCTGAACACATTTTAATGAAAAAATTAACCTACTTTAGAGAGATGCCCTTGAATTTTTTATAGGCCACTAATAAGAATTAAAGATGGTTTTAATATCATTTTGGAGGAAATTCATCTAAAACTCTAATACCAATTATTCCAAGGAAACAAAGCAATTAAGCGAAATAGCTTGAAGATTTTTTTATTAATGAAACACAAAATAACCATGCAATAATTCAATAATCAAACTTTCCCTAAAAATTAAGTAGCTGCTTCGTTTATGGAATGTTTTTACTTTATCTCAGCAAAACTATATTTAAATTATTCAGGTGCATCGTTCCTCAAGTGCTCCTGAAGCATCGATATTAATTGGTTTAAAAGAAGACTTACCCTGGTAAACTACAGGACTGTGTTGTGCAGTATTTTGATGTCCTTAAATAATTACCTGCTGCAAATTAATTTACTGGCTAATCTCCCCAATTTAGTTCATTTAAAACATATGTTCTTGTGCTGTTTATTTCTAAATTTTCCATTGAAGATTTTATTAGAGGATATCAAAATGAAAGGAAAGGGGAGGAAATATGAAAGGATTTGGAATTATGAGTACTCTCTTTTCCCAGCAATTTTTCTTACGGCAATCATTAGACATTCCTTTTAAGCAAAATGTTTTATTTCTTCGTGTATGCCTGCCTGTCGAGGCCTCTGTGGTTCCGTGTGCTGTGTTAGCTGCTTGGTGCTTCTAGCATGCTCACAACAGAAAACTCCAGCTGGACAGAGCAAGATTCCCTGGCGTATACTCTCCAACAAGGACATGAACTTTGGGGGTGAAAACTTTCTATCAGTAAAAGTTGCACATCTTAATTTGGGAGATTAGCCATGGAAGCTAGACCCTAAATCTCACAGCCAAATTTGTCTTGTAAGACTCGTCTTGACAGGGGCACATTTAAGGATCAGCAGGCAGGAATTGGAAAATTATTTTTTTTAATTTTAATTATCTTCCTTATTTATTTGAATTTAATTCATCTAGTAGGCCTGGTCATTCTATAAAGCAAAATAAAATAAAATAAAATAAAAAATACACATAAGTAAATGCAGGTTTCTGGGCTCATTTTGACCACCAAGTAAATCCCCAAGTCACAAGGACGCCAGGAGGGAGCTAAGGAATTGCCTTGACCTTCTTTTCAGTCTTTGGAGGAGAATTCTTGAAAATTTGTTTTGTATTACTCTGTTTGGTCTACAGAACCGAAGCTTAGGAGTGGGGGAGAATGTGTGTAATAATTGACTGACTTGATGTGGTGTGGCCATTCTTTTGTATAGTTCATTCTTTTAGAAAATAAAAAGTATTTGCAGTTACCATCTGCAATGCTCCGGCCACCGGCTAATAATGCAGCCAGTTCAGACGCTAAGGGGAAGGAAAAAAAAAAAGATTATCGAAATGATGATGACATGCAAATTTCCCCCGAAATTATCATAAGTAAACATTTGAAGTCTGGACTAATAAAATCCCATCTGTGTTACTTCATATCGAGTTAGTAGAAAGCTGTGATAATGAATTTTGTAATATCTCACGAACAGACATCTCAATCAGGAACTAATCCTGTGATTTTACTGCAGAATCACTAAATCTGGGACCGCCAAATTGCTACTTCTGGGACCCGGGCCCCCGCAGCAAAAAGCCGCGGAGCCCCCTGATCTCGCTGGCGGGTGGGAAAGCCATTTGGAGGGTCTCGACCCTTAGATCCCCCACGCCTCTGTCCCTCCTCTGGGCAGCGACTCTGGCCAGAGGCCCTTGCTCCTTCCAGGAGAGGCCAAGGAGCAGGGAAATGCGACTCAGGCCCGAGGCAGACCCGCAGCGGCCTGCCCGCCTCTGCCCCTCCGCTGGCGGGGCGCCGCCCTCGCCCACCCTCGGCCCTTCCTCCAGGGCCGCGGGCCCTCCCGCCGCAGGCATACCCTGGTGAGCGCGGAAGGAGGCGGGCGCAGAGATCCCACGGTCCTGCGGAGCCCCGGGGCCTTCTTTCATTTCTTCTGACTTTAAAGCATCTGCTCCTTTTCTCCTGAACCCCACAGAGCCCCTCGCCACCCCCTTCTCCTGGTTTGCCTGTGGCGGAAAAGGAGGGGGAGCGCGCTAAACGCTAGGCTAGCTGCGTGGTGGTTGGAAATCTGAAAAAGATTTGGGGTTGCCTAGGAGGAGAAGGGGGAGTCATGGGGAAGCCCATCTCGGGGCTATTGCTCCATCCTCGGTGGGCAGTAAAACCCCTTGGGGACGTTGACCCTGCTCTCCTCCGTCTCTCTCTGGCCACACCGCCTCTCTCCTCCGTGATCTTAAATCATACTTCAGGGTAAATAAATGGCCCGGGTGAGTATCTCCAGGGAGAAGTGTGGCTAAATATGGAAAACTAGCTCCTGATGGATGAGAGAGAGGCTCAGGGAAGGCTTGCTCCGGGGAGAGACCCCGAGGCCGAGAGCCTTAGAGTCCTGTTCGCTGCAGAAAACCGAGGGCCGCTGCGGGCCAGGGCGGGAGCAAGTGGCCTCTGACATTCTCCCAGTGTGTGCCGAGCTCCCACTCACAGAGCAGGACTGTGCGGAGCGGCGGCCTCGGCACACACTAACTCCCCAAGATAAAAAGAGAAAAAGCCTCTCCACCCGCCCCTCCCCCAAAATTTGCCTCTGCCAAGGTTACCATGGTGTTGAGAAGGGCTCTTAACCCTCCACAGACCCCTCGAGAATGGCTCTGCAGCATAGGACCCCAGAACGCGGGCGCTTTATAGGCCAAGAGCCCCGTGGGCCCATTCGCTTGGGCCGTGGAGGGAAATCTCCCGCTCATCTCTCCCCCCCTCCCCCGGGCCGGGCTAGGTCTGGATCTGGGCAGCCAGAGGACCCAGCACAGAGTAGGCGCCTACTGGTGGGTGTGGGAGTCTCCCCTCTCCCCTCCAAGAGCCTCCTGAGAGCCCTGTGTTCCCGAGGACCGCCGCCCCACACCGCCCTCCTCTTCTGTTTTGCAGATAACCGGGGATGGAGACCAACTGCCGCAAACTAGTGTCGGCGTGTGTGCAATTAGGTAAGACTCACTTCTCCTGCCCTGTCCCCCCCGCCCCCAACCAACCCACCCCCGACGGTGAGGCCGCGGCGTGGGGCACTCCCCAGAGGGGCCGGAAGGAAGGATTGAAGGAAATCAGAACTCGAAATCAGAACGCTTGCTGCGTTCCTAAGCCCCAGGCCCATTCCCCGCCGCCGCCCCCCAAACGGGAGCTGCTGGCTGGCAACCCGGGTGGCGCAGAGAGAGGATGCCTCCTGCGCCGCGTGGCCCAGAGGGTCCCCGAGACGGGAGTGCCCTCCGCTCTTCTTTCTAACTGGGTCTTTGATCTCTGTCCCCTCTTTCTCCTCGGTCCGCTCCCCGCCCCCCCCCCCCCCACGCCCCTAACCCCGCTCCTTTCCGCGGCGGCGGCCCGGGGCGGCTCTCTCCGCGCTCGTGGGGCCGGCGCGCGTGGCCCAGGCGTGCAGCCGGCGGCCGTGGAATGCCTCTTCTCCTCCAAAGACTCCGAGGTCCAAAAGGTCGAGTTCACGGACTCTCCCGAGAATCGAAAAGAGGGGGCCCAGAGCAAGCTCAGCCCGCAGCAGCATCCCGGCGCCCATGGTAAGGCCGGGAGCGGAGCTCAGGCTGCGAGCTGGGCACCCGCCTCCGGGCCTCTGGGCCTCGGGCGAGACGTGAGCAGGCGAGCCCCGGACCGGCGCAGCTCCTGCTCCTGGCACTTAGACACTTGGCCTCTGGGTGGGACGACGGGAAGCAGCCGTCCCGGGGACGTTCATCCTTTTCTCCAAATCATACTGCACTCCGGAGGAGACCCAACCACTCTCCCTCTCGCTTTCTCTCTCTGCTTCCCTGTGGCCTCCTCTAGGCACACCCCGACCTACCTCGGTGCCTCCAGCGGGAGTGGAAAAGTGGTCCAACAGCGACCTCTGTCGCTCGCCGCGACCCACTGCGGGCAGCGCCGCTAGGGGCCCACCCAGTCCTGGCGGCTCTCCGCCGCGCCCCGCCCAGGCTGGTGGGTGCGGGGTTTACCGTGCAGGCGAGCGCGGGAGGCCGGCGTTGGCGGGGGGTTGCCTGGCCGCGGAGGTGCAGGAGCTGACCACTGCCCGCTGAGCCGGAGGGCAGCGAGTACGCGCACCAGCCCAGGGTGGAACGGAGTGTGCGCGCCCCTGTCAACGCGAACCTACGGGCTGTGCCGGCTGCAGGGCCTCGGGTTTTGGCGGTGTCTTTGCTCGATTGGCTGGTTTCATTCTGGATGAGTCAAGGGATGGTGCTGCTCGAAGCCTGCAGGCTTATTTATGCAAAACTCAAAACGTCTCCAACCCGTCGCGCAGGCCTAGGATACATTGTGTCCTTTGATCGTGCGTGTGTGTGTGTGTGTGTGTGTGTGTGTGAGATAGGACCAGCTTTTTTTGGAATGCAGGGGGAAAAAACTCATACCGACTGTTCCTCTATTTTCTGGGTTTTCCAGGCTCCTTAATAAATAAGTGCCTAGCCTCAGGAGGTTGTTGACCTTTGATAGTGCGAGGAGATAGAGCGACTCCCGCCACCCCCAGCCCTCAGCCTCTAACCCCCTCTTTCCGGATTAAAGAGTAAGGATACAAATGTAATGGGTGCCAGAGGGAGGGGAGGGGGGCGAATTGGGACCCTGGCCAAGTAAACAAACCATATTCCTAAGAAGAAAACAAAGGCCCTGCCTTCGGGCTTCCCAATGAATGAGAAAGAGAGAGAGAGAGAGAGAGAGAGAGAGAGAGAGAACAACATCATTTGTTAAGAGAGAGAGAGAGAACAACATCATTTGTTAAAATAAAACGTCTAAAGTGGTCGGAGCAGACCGGCCCGGACCCCCGCACCACGTCGCGGAGTCCTCCCGCTGAGCCAGTTAAATGCTCACTTGTCCGGGATTAACCCCATGGGGTTAAATGGGGCCAGGCAGAGATAACGTCGGGTGATTTCTGTCATTAAGATTGTGTTAAATTCTTCTTCTGTTTGATAATCGGTCGTAAAAATAAATTATTAGACCGAAGTATGTTTGGGATATGGTTAAAAATCAAGAGCAGCCATGGCTCCCGGGGAAAACACTTTGTGCGGGTTCAGCCCTGGCTCCAGCCAGACTAGAGGCGCTCCCCGCTCTGACTTCGCCCGGCGCGGACTCGCCTCGCTGGGAGCTGCAGAGACTCAGCGTGTCTCCTCCTCCCCCCGCCCCCACACAGGGCTCCTGGACCCCAGGACGGGTTTCTGAGTACAGGTGGCCTCCCAGTGAGCTAGGGAGGCGGCCCCCCTGGGGGAGAAGCCGGGGGTGGGGATAGGGGCTTCGTAGGTGGGAAAGAAGCGGGTTAGCTGGGGAGACCTGTGACAGGCCTGGCAGACAGACCCAGGCTCGCTTTTGATAATTAGCAAAGAAACAAAGAACTAGAAATAACCATTACTCTCAAGCACAGATTATTTTAATGCGGGTGAAGGGCTCTTTGCCTGCAATGCCAGGAGTAGTCTCTTTTCTACTTTTCAGACCAAAAGAGAAAATTGCTCCCCTCGTGTGTTCGTGAGAAAGAGGCATGGGATAGTAAGAAATGCTGAACATCTTAGCTTTATTGGCTTTTAGGGATCTGGTAAACCTAAAAAAAAAAAAAAAAAAAAAAAAAAAAAAAAAAAAAAAAAAAACTCTAGTTCCCTTGAAGGAGGGTTGCCAGCATCCTCTTGATTAAATGTGAGCAAATTTAACTTACATAATAAGCAACCCCTAGCTGTAGCCTGCTTTTGAAAGAGAGATGTTTCTCCTTTGTTTTGTTTTTTTAATAGTTTTGCTTTTTAAAAGGAAAAATGTTTATAATATGACATGCAGTTAAAAAAAAAAGAGAGAGCCAGTATATCCTATTATTGGCATGCCCTCTCCTCACCGGCTGTCCTCACTGAAGACTGAAACACTCTGGAAAGGCAGAAGGGCTTCTGCAGGGCCGGGTCCCCTTGAAATCTAACAAGCTGACCCCCAGCCTGGCTCAAACCCCAAAAAGAGATGGAGGTGAGGTCAGCCAGGCCTCCCAGGCCAGGGCTTTGAGGGAGGCGGGGAGAGGAATGGCTTAGACATGGAAAATGGAGCCAGGAAGAGGTGGCAGGTTAAGCAATCCCCCCCCCCCTCCCAGAAGTAAGAGGTTAGAGGCTCCAGAGAACGTACCCCTAGCACCGAGGTCCTTCGCCTTTCCCGGTTTTGGGTGTCCTGAAAGGAACCCCCTTGCGGAATTCAAAAAGCGGCCGGCCGTGACCTTCAGGAAGGGCCTGGGCTGAGTGCGCTTTCCCTGTCAGGAACCCTGCAGTTTCCGGACGGCGGATCTGGATTCCGTGCTGAATCCGTCCGAGAGGCCTCCCCTTGGTCTGGGCACGTGGCTTAGCGACCCGATCTGGGGTGGGGGACCTCTGTCCGGCCTCGGCCAGCGGCGCCCCTGAATTCTTAAATAGCTTTGCCACAGTGGCCGGTTTGAAAGTGTTTGGCCTTGGTCTTTCATGTTGTAAAACTTCCTTCCTTGGGAGGGGTCCTGAGCCCGGTGCGGAGTCCCAGCTGAGAGACACACTCCCTCTCACGGGGCCTCAGCACTGTCCGGACCCCAACTTCTTAGGAAGACCCGGGATAACCCCGCCGCCTCCGTGGCCATAGACTCCCCACCCCCCCACACACACACCCAATCCCTGGATCAGCAAATGTTTGCCGAGCACATACTAACGAGGGTTCCAAGGTACCCGCTGAAAGCAAACAACCCTGGTTCCCGCCGCCGTCATGAAGCGACTTTAATGCCAACAAGGACCCCAGCGACAGCAGCCAGGCCCTCCGCTGCGGAACCGAACGCAGCATGGGCGAGGGATGGTGCCGGCTCGGGGCCTCATCGTTGACAGAAAGGGGGAGAGAGGTGTTCAGAAGGGTAGCCGGCTCCCCAGGGCGGCGCGAGGACAAGATCAGGGGCCTGCCAAGGCGCATTAACTTCTGAGCAAGAAGCAAAGAGGGGAGGGAAGAGCTGGGCAGGGAGAGGAGATGTGCGTTTTTTTGTGGACTCCCCGCCAAAGCAGCGTGTCTGTGTGCATGCTTGTGTGTCTGTGTGCATGCGTGTGTGTGTGTGTGTGTGTGTGTTCCCCACGAGGGGGAATTTGGACACTTGTCCCCAGGTGGCCGGTCCCCAGGTGGCAGACCCAGGTTGCGTCCTCGCTCCATCGGGGTGTGCACCCCAGGTTTCTCCGCATGGCCCGCTGCTAATATGCCGCTAATACATGCAGCGGTTGTTAGTGAGGCTCCGGGGAAAAGGAAATGTATAACGAAAGCTTATTCGTGAGCAGGAATATACTAAAGGAGCAATCTGATGTCTTCTTAATCCTATGTAAAAAGCTTTGTGGTCTTCCTAATATTGACTGAATGGGTAATTAATGGCTCTTCATCTAGGCGAATACCCTGTAATCCAAAGATAGGCAAAAGACAACAAGCCCAACGTGGAAGACAAAAGGCCCAACAGCGGCTGTCCCCTCCCCCGCCACTGCCCCCCTACCACCACAACCACCACCACCACCACCACCACCACCACCACCACCACCACCACCGGGGCTTCACGTGGGAGAGTGTCCTCCTGGAGGGCAGAGTTTACCTACCTTTCCTGGGTTAGCCTTCACCACAGGGCCTGGCCTCCCAGCTCCATTCTCCACTACTTGGTCTTTCCCTCACCCGTCCTTCTCTCTTCATTTCTTTCTTCTCAGCTTTTCTAAGAAGTCGCCCTCATTATGGCTCTCAACCACACTTTCTCTTTCCTTTCCTCCCCCCCTCAAATCCCTTATCTTCCATTTAGGGAAATGATTGATATCAGAGGACCAACACACCAGATCTTCCAAAGATTCAGGCAAAGGAGCTGGCTCCCTTGGACCGCGGTAGTTGGGACAGAAGGGAATACATGGGCAGAAGGAGAGAGCGCAGGCAAAATTGTGTGTCTGTGCTAAAGAGTGATCAGGGGTGATGGAGTCAACTTCATTGTGGGGATCTGACCTGAAGAGTGCCCAGGATTCTCCCAGCATGTTTTTAATAGGCTGACATTTTAATTTAAATCTTTAGAAGTAATATATTACTTGGGTTACTACAATGAGCTGGGTTCCCTTTTTGTCAGCTGACAGCTTTTAAAATATTATTTCGCTAGGGAAATAAAAGCTTCATCTCAGATTATAGGTGGGTATTTTTGGATTTATGTGATTTATGGTCACCATGACAACTAATGCTGAATGTTAGCTACTAGCATGTCTGGGAGAGGGAAGACAGGAAGAAGGGAGAGCAAGAGAAATAGAAAAGAGACGAACATGAGCTGCAAAGGGAGAACATAGAAAAAGAAAGGAGCATTTAAATCCAATTTTTGTTGTGTTGTGTTCTTTTTAAGTGACTTTAGTTAGTCCCTTGTCACTTCTCTCTCTGGACCTGAATATTGATATTTATCTTATTCCCGCTTCTCTCTCTTACCCTAACATTTATACATTCTCCTTATTTTACGTTTCCATGACTAAGTCACATTGTGAGATTAAATGAGAGCCTAATAAACCTGTAGTGGAGGACGGAGCTTGCTAGTAGGGCTAGCATGCTAACATGAAAAGGCATCACAGCACGTGGGTTTAGTGATTTCACTAGCCCCCTGCTCCGATGCTTCCTCTAATCCCTCAGTCTTCTCGTCACCGGCCCTACACCTGACACCTGAACTTTCTCCCCCAGTCGCACCAAACCTCCAGCGGTAGGTTGTGTGGGGACAGATACAGGGGGACCAACTGCACGAACCTAGCGAGGGCGGGTATTGTTTAGTACATCTACAGATTTCTGGTTCCAAAAAATGCATCCTCCTTTTTTACAAAATAAAGGAACAGTTTGTTTGTTTTTTATTCCATTTAGGCAATGAGGGGGACGGAAATTAGCTACAGTAAAGCCTTTAATGTTTGGTTACGGCTGGGGACGCGGGTAGAAAGGGAGCCCTTTCCAGCTTGATTTCTTGTGCGGAGGGAAGCCAGGCAGAGGAGGGAGAGGAGGAAGGGCCACTTCTTGGGCAGGGTGCAAGGTCTCCTTCTGACCTCTGCGCCTGACACCACTGCTGGCGCACCCACGCCCCTCACGTGTCTCCGAGCAGAATCCCAGGCGGGCCTCGTCCTTGAGCTGGCCTTGACTGAGCAGGGCTCCCGCCTCTCTGAGGCCTGACAGTGCAGGGGGGTATGTAATTGAGTCATTTTCCAGGTGAGTTCTGAGGACACGTTTTTCTTTTCCGAATGTCGTTGGCCCCTTGTTTGTGTCCCTATCTGTACTTGGGCCGCTGCAACTAAGAAGTTGATGGCACAGCTTGGCCAATCTCACCGTGATGGCCAGAGGGGTCTTTCTGCAACTAACACTAAAGAGTGCGAAATTAAGTAAGACTTTAAGGCTGGTAATTGGTGGCAAATAACAGCTCAAAACTCTCCTCAAGGGTCATTATTTGAAAGAATGAGCAAGAAAACAACGCCGATTGAGATGATACCTGATGTCTTGGGACACAAAAACTTAATCTCGCACCGAGCTTCCTGTCCTGGTCCTGGGAAGCCCTGGTGCACCTCGGGCTCCCCTGAAAGGACCACGCTGAGTTTTTCTAATTTCTGTGCAGAAAGCTGACATAGCGATTTCTAGAACCAACCAAAGAAGGGCTTAGTGCTGAACCGAAATACATTCGATTTCTTCACTTTCAACTTCTTCCTTATCGGTGCTGCCTGTACCTGTGTGCCCACCCATATGGTTTCGGTTAATTAAATCTCCAAAATTACTCACAACCACCCCCATTTTTACGGAGAAGTGTCTCCCGGCTCCCCACTTGTTTTTCCTCATCTAGACTTTTCGTGTTGTTATACTCCTACAACCCACGGAGTGAAATCTCAGGCTTGGGAAGTGTGTCTCTCAGACAAGAGTTTCTGAAGTGATTAATTGATTAGGAGAGAGTTGAAATTCTGGCTGAAAAAAAAATGTGAAGAAACACCTCACTAGCTCAGTTGTTTTGAGAGCTGGGGTTGGGGGTTATACTCTATAGACTTATAGGTATATGTGTGTATAGTTGTGTTTTTTCTCTAATCAGGGAGTTCCAGATAACTGTCTTTATGTCCCACTTGGCTTTGCAATGGATTGATACAATTTAAGATTCCTTGTCCCTTTAGGCTTTTAGGCTGCCTAAAGGTCACCAGCACTTCCACCATCTCCACCCTTTGGCACTGTAAGGTGCTGCCACTTGCCCTTGGGTTTTTCACCCACTTTGGAGGTTGGTTTAGGTCCCTCGTGGTGTGTATTTGTCCGGATGAAAGTTCTATTAGTCAAGCAGAGCCACCTGAGCTTAAATCAGAATTCTGCGGGTTTAATGAGAGATGTGTTTAGAAATCTGTCTGGCTCTGTAGAGCTTCTCGGCTCTCCCAAGCAAGGAGTTTGGACAAACACTCTGAGCTTGCACCAAAAATTGAGTGCTCACTGTGATGGGGGATCTCTCCTTCTTTGATATAATGGGGGTTTCTTCGTGAATCAACAGCCTTGTAGAATGGGGGTTTCTTCGTGAATCAACAGCCCTTAGGGGCACGGTAGTGTGGGGATCACAGCTCTGCTAAGGTTTAGAAGAAGAAACTGGAATATGATTAGTAAACACATTGGGCAGAAAAGAGCTGCATTCATATTGACTTAGTTACAGGTCATCGGCTGCCAGTTCAAGGGGAGGAAATATTTACTTTACACATATACTTTATGATCTTGGGGGAATTAGAGGAAATTCAATAAGAAAATGGCTGGAAACATCTAAAACCCTTATTTAAAAGACTTAAGCAAATTAAAGTCTTATCAGATTAAAACCCACTACAAATGTAAGAGCATTGTCTTCAGCGAAACGCTGTGGGGTCTGAGGAGATTCTCCTCCAAATCTCAGGGATAAAATGCGTCATTTAAGCACCAGATAATGAACAGAATGTAAATTAATTTAACCTTCTTTACCAACAGGCTGCCGGTGTAATATGTATAATTTAACGATAAGATTGCGGGACCTAATATGGCTGGAAGTATGAACCTCAGCCAATGCAGACCTGTCAGAGGGGGGATGTATTCTGCTCTGGGTAGGTGTGTATGCTTGGAATGGGGGTGAACTGGGACAAAAGGTTAAAATTAGAAATGCTGATTTAAAGCTTACTATGAAGCAAGTTTCCCCCTTATAGCTGAATTCTTCTTAAAGTAGGATGGTACTTGTGTGGAGAGAGACTAGTCTGGAGAACAATTCTCCTATGGTTCCTCTGACTGCTCTCAAGCATGTTTAAAATGAGGGAGGAGTTGCAGATAGGGTTTGGGGTGGGGAGCAGGGCAAAGGGGAGACACATAGGTTACAAACATGTTTGTAGTCCGTTTCATCTACTCTGCCCCAGACCGAATACGTTTCCCAATCTTGTGAACAAGGACGGGGAGGGGATTTTCTGGAGATACTCCATACTGATGTTGCAAATCATTGACTGTAACGTCAAACAAATACACAGCCAGGGATGATAACACTAACTCCACAATAAAGCAATCGCCCATGCAGAGCCCAGGGGAGATTAGTCTGTGCTCCCCAGCTGACCCAAGCCAGAGGACAAAGGGACTTTCAAAAAAATTATTTTAAATAATGTGTTTGGGTTTCTTTCTCTAACTTCCGTGGAAATTAAATTGATGTGGAAATAATGCTACAAAGGGTTGGATGTCGCCAAAGGTGTTCTATTTCCTTTGTTTATATAAATGAATAGGTTTTGCCTTTCCTGGCCCCGGGTTCTCCTACGCTTGTGTCCTTTGCTCAAACCCTACCGCCTCTGCCTGCTTGGACTTTAACAATTCAAGACAGCCTTGAGCTTCCTAGGGGGGAAAAAGAAGACAAAAATTATCCTTGAAATTGGTTATTTGGCAACATTCTTAATTGTATGGAAACTCATTAAAGCATAGTTTATATATAATTAGCTCAAGGCTGTTGATTCTACAAGCTTTATGGATTTCAATCTGATTGATAATAAAGTAAACACAAGAGTCGAATTTAAAGCTCGGCTCTCTCTCTGGTTAGGACGAGCTTAATACAGTGTACGAGGAATTTGAAAGATCTAGGATATGTGTCTTAATCAACGCTAAGTAGAATGGATAAGCTTTCAGCATTTTGAAAATGCTGGGCTAGGGTTTCTATTCTATTGTGTGTTTTCTGTCTGGGGACTAATAAGCATTACAGAGAACGTGATCTGAGGCGACTTTTTATTCTTGTATAAATCCAGAGTGAACCACCAAACAGTTGTTCATTGAAAGTCAAGGTAATTTTCTCTTGACGGGTCCATTTGCTTCTCGATTTCTAATTTATTAGCCTGCCTTCTAAGGGATATGTCTTTTTTTTTTTTTCAATTAAAACAAAGATTCTTCAGATTAGTGCAGCGTTCGCCTGACAGGCTGTTTGGAAAAATCTAAGATCGGAGAAGTGATCTGTGGGTGTTTTTTTAAAAAATATTTCTGGTTTTCAGTAGCATGTCTCCTTTCCATACAGGAGAAGAAAAACACCTCTGGAGTGAAAATGGCTATAAGTGAGACATAAAAGAAAGTGGGCAAGGGGTACCTTGTTGACCCGTGTACCTTCCAGCTCCTTTCTCCCCGAGCCTTTTTACTCCCACCTCATCCTTCCACCTCTCCGCCCGCCCGAACAAAAAGCCGATCGCGCTCAGTCGGGCTGGAGCCAGCGGGTGTAGACTCTGCGGGCGCAGGGAGGTAGTGGCCCAGCCCACTGAGCTGATAGGTGCAAGCAGCGCGGTCCCTCCGCCCGCAGCTCGGGGCCTCCTGATTGGGCCAGAGCCACGTCACTCCGGCCACCAGAAGGGTCTGGGAGGAGGCGGAGGGAGGCAGGAGGGCCGTGGCCAAATGACGTCTCGGCACCAGGAAGCCCGCCTCTGGTTTTTAAGATGTTAGGCCAACAGGGAAGCGGGGAGCCGCAGTGCCGGTCCTCCGCTGGCCCAGGTGCCCGGAGCTGAGCTGAGCTGAGTTGAGCTGCGGCGAGGCCCGGCTCCAGCCCCACGATCCGCGGGGCCGTGCGTGTGCCCGACGCGGAGGGAGCGCCCGGAGGCTCCGCCGCCGCCGCCGGGATCCGATGTCAGCTACCTGTCCCTGTCACTCTTGACACTTCGCTGTCAGGGCTGCGCGCGGGGGGCGGGCGGAGCGCGCCCGGCGTTGGCCGTCCCCATTGGAGGGGTCCTCGGGAGAGGGAGGGGGCGAGGAAGGAAAGGGGTCTTCGCCCACTCTCGTTTCGCTTTGGAACTTGCAAGCCTACTGCTCCCCCAAAGACGCCCGGAGCCCCGGAGCCGTACCCTCCCAACCGACCTCGTTCGCATGGCTCCGCTCGCCCGCTGACATTCGGCCGCTGGAACCTCTCGCTTATTAAAAGCCTTTCCGAAGAAGACCGGGCGGCGAGGCTAGAGCGCTCCGCGGGGGTTGTGTTTCCCGGCTGTGCCCGCGGCGGACCCCGCGGGGACGCCCCGCGCCCCGAGCCGGGCAGGGCGGCGCGCTCCTCCGCCCATGAGCTGCATGAGAGGCCCGCTGCACTTGGAGCCCCGAGCAGCAGGGACCAAGCGGCCGGCTGCCCCCGCGTCCTCCGCCTGCCCCCACCCCCAGCTCCAGGCGATGGCTTCGGTCCTAGCCCCCGGCCAGACCCGCGCCCTGGACTCCGCCAAGCACAGGCTGGAGGTGCACACCATCTCCGACACCTCCAGCCCCGAGGCCGCAGGTAAGGAGCCGCGCGGCCCCCGCTGTACCCCCGCCCGGCCGCCCCGCGTCGCTCGACCTCTCTGGCCCTCGAGCAAGACGGGCCCTGCCAGGGGGAAAGGCAGTGGTGGGAGTGGTCCTGCAGCTGGCCGTCCGCACGACTTCCCGTCCCTTTCGCTCTACCTCCACCGCCCGGCTGGGGTGGCGCGAACGGCGCGGGTCTCTCGGCCTCCCTTCCTATGCTTACCCCGGCCTCCCTTCGGTCGCTTGGGTCAGAAAAAATGACAGCATCTGCACCCGAGGGGGCCCAGAGGCCGCTCCCCATCTCCCACCCGGGCCACGTTCTCCTCTTTGCTTTCAGAGAGAAGCTCCACTTGTTCACAATGTATCTCTGAAACTATGTGTCAGAAGAAGAGGTCTTAAAAAAAAAAAAAAAATTGGGTGCCAGACCGAATCCCAAAGTCCGCTTCTCTAGCCTTCCCAAACCTCTTGGAAAGCCGGGGTGTCGCTGTACAGAAAGCCGGGGTGTCTCTGTACCACGCGCGCGGGCGCGTGTCCGGGAGGTTTCGGTGTGTCTGCACAGAGGCGTATACACGGGCTCGAAAGGACGGGCAATAAAAATGAATGTGTCGCGGTCGCAGGCAAGATAAACATGTAAATAAAACATACGGCGCCGCCGGCGGCGGTGGGGGGGGGGGGGAGGTGATGGGGAAAGAAGGGAGGAGATGGGGCGCGCACACCCACACCCGCGCCGGCACCCCCCAGACGCCAGTGCTCCGCGCCACGCGAGCGAGCGGCCGGTCCCACACTCCTCCCGCCGCCTCCCCTCTCTCCCCAGCCAGGGCCCCCCCTCTCTTCCCGGGAGTTCCCCGGTGGCCGGTGGTGGGCACGCTGATGGGAACCGCTGTGCGTTGTTTCGCTTTCAGAGAAGGACAAGAGCCAGCAGGGGAAGAATGAGGACGTGGGCGCCGAAGACCCGTCCAAGAAGAAGCGGCAGCGGCGGCAGCGGACTCATTTCACCAGCCAGCAGCTGCAGGAGCTGGAGGCCACGTTCCAGAGGAACCGCTACCCGGACATGTCCACGCGCGAAGAGATCGCCGTGTGGACCAACCTCACGGAAGCCCGAGTCCGGGTAGGAGCGCGGGCGGAGCGGGGGAGGGAGGGAGGGCTAGGCGGCGGGGGAGCGCCGCGGAGGCGCAGGCCTTGGAGACCCGGAGGGAGCGACGGGAGGCGGCGCCGCGCCCCGGAGGCTGCGGGTGGGGTGTCTTTGCAAAAGCAAAAGGCCTCTCGCCGCCGGCCCAGTAGCGAGGTGCCGGCCCAGTCGCGGGGTTTCAGCTCCCCCATCCGAGGCTCTGCCGAGGGCCCCCTTTGGGGCCGGAATGGCACGGACTCGCTGCTACTACGCCGCCCAGCGCCCTACCACACTGGGCCACATGGCATTCATTCCCTTGCACAGGGTATTGTGTTCCTGGCTTGCAGTCGCCGGGCGAGCGCTCATAAAATCCCTCCCAGGCTAGGAGCTGAAAACAGGCTCCAACCTGTGCGCCTTTAACAAGGAAAACCGGCCAGAAACACGCAAGGGAAACTTTCCCGCCGGGCCTGGCCCAGCCCTTTCTCCAGGCGTCTCGTCCTCCATACAAGGTCTCTGCGGGCGGTTTGGGGCCATTCAGGTCTCTCTCACGCCCGACTCCCTGGTTTTGTGATCTCTGGAAGCCATTTTAATACCCAAGCTACTATCCTGCTAATCAGTCCTCTTAGAAAGAAAAAGAAAAAGACTTTTCAGTTTGGTTTATTTATCTTTTTCTCAGGAGATTGTTGCACCCTTCCCCCCAGTTAAAATAGTTTTATCAAAGAAAGGGCTTACCTTTGTGTAGCAAATCTGTGCATTATGGATGGGCAAAAAAAAAAAAATGAACTTTAAATCAGTTACCCAGTAGCGGCAGCATCCTGGTTTATGCTTGTCGGTGCAAAACTCCAAAATTGTTAGGATTCTGGAAACAGAAAATACACAAAGGATCCAGAGGCTTTACTGGGGAAAAAAAAAGTCCTGGATAGAAAAACAGAGCCCCCAGCTAGAACAGAGGAAGCGTATAACAATAAGGATGGAAAGATTTTAAGGCCAAAAATCACTCCCAGAGCAGAGGGAACGAAGAAGACACTGTCTGGGTGGCACTGTGTAAGGCGTGAGGCGAGGCTGGTGGTAAAAGAGCCGGGATGAGGTTGGAAATGGTTTTAAGTTTAACTGCACGGAGCCAGCGCTCCGCGGGCCTGCCTGGCTCTGCGAAAGGTCAGTCTCTCATTAGCTCTCCGGAGCAGCAGGGGAACGGGCCTCTCACGTACGCTTCTTGCCTGGGCAAAGTTTAGGTGGCGTAAGGGGAGAAATGGCAAGTAGTTAAAATAAAAACACTATCTGTGGATACCGTGGGATCCTTCAGGAAAGCCCTCCCACAACCCCCTGGCTTCCCCTCAGTCCCTCCCCAGGGCCTTGCTCGCCGACCCGCAGGGGCCCTCGCTCCCTCCCGCTACCTCTACCCAAGCCCAGGGCTGGTCCAGCCGAGTGGGAGTGAGGCGGGCGTGCTTTTTATAGCAGTCGGGTGCAAAAGAGAGGAAGGGGGACACAAAAGGAAATCAAGAATGAAAGGGGAAAAGGGGGGAGAGAAAAAAGCAGATTAGCCGGCTGGGCCCGGCTGAGAGATATGTAATGGGAAACATCACTGGTGTCAACTCCGAAATCTCCGACCAGGCCTCTCTCCAATACACAAAAGCCGCCGTCTGGGGCGACTGGCGGGTCCAATGTGGATTGAGAGCGGGGTTGTGGCGGGGCCATCGGTCGCGGGTAAGGGGGTTGGCTGGGCTGGAGGGGGCCTCCTGCAAAGCCCAGACCCGTCTGGGCCCAGGAGGAGAGCGAAGGGGCGCAGGCTTGGCCTGGGATGGGAGGAGTAAGAAAGAGAGCAGAGTGAGTGGGGGCTGCAGAGCGACCCATTCTGGGGTCGGAAGTTTATGCACGCTGAATTCCTTGAGTTTACAGGAGCTGTTGGGGTTTTACTTGGTTATTTTGTTGGTTGAGGGAGGGGGTTGCGGCCCGGCGTTTGCTGAGGGGAAGGTGCAGGTTCCCCTGGAGTGGAAGGGGGCAGTGGAGACCCCAGAGTATAGGGAGGGGCTGTGTGGGGGAGCGGGCTCTGGTGCCCTGCCAGTCCCTGGTGCTCTCCACGGAGTGTGTGGCTTTGGAATGGAAGCAAGTTTGCAAGGTGGCCAGGGAAAGACGCGGGGCGGGAGGAGCCTGCTGGCCCGCGTTTATTTTTGCAGGGAGTGTTTTTGGATCCCAAGCAGGGCCCGGGTTAGAGAAGAAGCTGCCACAGGCCACCAAGCATTCGGCTGGGGTTTGTGGCGAAGCTCAGAGCCCTGCCTCGTAGGCCTGAGCCGCCAGGGCTTTCCTTCCTCCTTTGGTCTGGGCTCCAGACCATGGGGTGTGGGGCGCCCGGGGGTGCGGAGACCGGTGAAGACCAGGGTTTGGTGTCGGAGAAGAGGCGGCCTTTGGTGCTCTCGGGGGGATTGAGGTTTGACTTATCCGACCTGTGGCGTCTTATTTGCTCCCTGCCCTCCTCTTCCCCCCTCCCCCACCCCATCCCACCCCAGGTTTGGTTTAAGAACCGCCGGGCCAAATGGAGAAAGCGGGAGCGCAACCAGCAAGCCGAGCTGTGCAAGAACGGCTTCGGGCCGCAGTTCAACGGGCTCATGCAACCCTACGACGACATGTACCCGGGCTACTCGTACAACAACTGGGCCGCCAAGGGCCTCACGTCCGCCTCGCTGTCCACCAAGAGCTTCCCCTTCTTCAACTCGATGAACGTCAACCCCCTGTCGTCCCAGAGCATGTTCTCCCCGCCCAGCTCCATCTCCTCCATGAGCATGTCGTCCAGCATGGTGCCCTCGGCGGTGGCCGGCGTCCCGGGCTCCGGCCTCAACAGCCTCAACAACCTCAACAACCTGAGCAGCCCGTCGCTCAACTCGGCCGTGCCCACGCCCGCCTGCCCCTACGCGCCGCCGACCCCGCCGTACGTTTACCGGGACACGTGTAACTCGAGCCTGGCCAGCCTGAGACTGAAAGCCAAGCAGCACTCCAGCTTCGGCTACGGCAGCGTGCAGACCCCGGCGTCCAACCTGAGCGCCTGCCAGTACGCGGTGGACCGGCCGGTGTGAGCCGCGCCCGCCCGCCGGGATCCTAGCGCCGTGCCAGGCGGGAGGGCCCCTCTGGCCCCCGGAGAGACTGGGAGTTACTGCTAGAAGGTCGTGGGCACTCAAGGAAGGGACAGAAGGAGGAGGGAGAGGAAAAGGAAACCACTGAATGAAAGAGAGGGAGCTCCCTCGATTTCAAAAGGAATTGCCTCGGTGTCTTGACATCTTTCCCTCAAAAGTTATTTCCAAAAGTTGCAAAGGACGCGCTCTCGGAGGTTTGACTGGATAGGACCTTTTAACATTACGATAAGCTTGTTATTTTTTAAGTTTAGCCTTGTTAACATTAAAAAAAATGACGGAAAGGATGTATATATATCGAAATGTCAAATTAATTTTATAAAAAGCAGTTGTTAGGAATATCGCAACAGTGTTTTTAAAAGGTTAGGCTTTAAAATAAAGCATGTTATGCAGAAGCGATTAGGATTTTTTTCGCTCTCGAGCAAAGGAATGTATATATTAAATGCCACACTGTATGTTTCTAACATATTATTATTATTAAAAAATGTGTGAATATCAGTTCTAGAATAGTTCCTCTGGTGGATGCAATGATGTTTCTGAAACTGCTATGTACAACCTACCCTGTGTATAACATTTCGTACAATATTATTGTTTTACTTTTCAGCAAATATGAAAAAAAAAGTGTTTTATTTCATGGGAGTAAAATATACTGCATACACATTGGTCTGGATTCTTTCTGCCCCTCCTCTGTCTCCTGGCCAGGGTTTCTCAGTCACTGCCTACCAAACCAGTTCCCTCTGCCTGCTTAGTCAAGGATGCAAGGCAGGAGCACTTATTTAAATTTGGTAGAAATAAATTGTAATCATCCATCAGAAACAACAAAAAAGCACACCCAGAAAGAAAGAAAAAAAGAGCTGCAAAGTCTGATCTTGTCTCTCCCAGATTTGTATTTGGCTTAACCCCCCCGAGGATTCCATTATTGCTAGAAAAAATAATATTTTTTTTATTATTTCACCAGGTGAAAGAAATGTAGACAGTACACCAGCTTGGAATTTCTCATTGACTCCTGGGGGAGAGGGGTGGGGTACCTGTGCCTCCAGGAAATTGTTCTGGAGAAGTATATGTGTATGTCTACCTGTACAGTTTATATACATTCCTCTCAAGAGGAATATGTCTGTATGTTTCTTGGGAAACACCGCCAGTTCAAAATATTTAGGCCTCCACGTTTATCTTTCAGGCTTAAGTAGAGAGATTCTTCATGTTCTATTGCATTGCTATTTCCCAATCCTTTAGAGACATTAAAGGAAACAAAGACAGGTTCTAATAACCACAGCCCCTCGGTTTCTCAAAGAGCCCAGGGGTTGAGAGGTTAGAGTGGAGTTTCCTGAGTCTTGTCGAGCAATATGTAGTTGAGACAAAGGTCACGCTCCCCGTGTTTTGTTTTAAATAATATTGACCCATTAATTCTAAACCTGCTTGTTCCTGAAATTATACAGGATTATAGTTTGCAAACTGCAGGACAATGATTCAAATCAAGATGAATTACAGCCCTCGCCTCCCCTCCCATCCTCTGACTTCTGAAGGGGGAAGGAGGGTCTGTGTGTGTTTGAAAGAATTTGAAACAACCCCTCCTTCCTTTGCTGGTGGTTTTCAGCCTCTCTCTCTCTCTCTCTCTCTCTCTCTCTCTCTCTCTCTCTCTCTCTCTCTAATGTGGAATTTGATTTAGTAGCAAATAGTAGCAACTACAACTTAGTTCGGAAGAACTCATCACCACGGTGCTGTGAGGGGAGTGGGGGGGGGGGAGAAAAGGAGTTGGGTCAGAGCCGCCCCGCACCCCCAAGTGGGCGAGAACAAACACCATCAGGGGGAACGAAGGGGGGGGGGGGGCGAAAAGAAGCCGCCGGTTTGGAGGAGCAAGAGAAAATCCTGTGTTTTTTTGCGCTTAGGTTTCTTTTATCTGCAACTTTACCTATCAGCTTTGGAAGCGCAGACACTGAGTCTTTGTTCTGCAAGGAACTGCTGGCTGCTGCTGCCTTTTGAAGAGATCGCAGGTAGCGTCCTCGATGTAAGGCCGGTGCTCAATGCACATTAACCTCCTTTCCTTTTTAAGCTCTGCCCCCGGCCCCGCGGAGGGATCACGCGGCGGTGGGGGGCAGATAAAAGCCCTTTGAACGAGGGTCACCCCCGTCCTTGTTGTTCACTCGAGAGCACTGGAGAGGAAAGCGGTCCCCACCGGCGGACTTTGGCTTCTGCAGCGGCGGCGGGGCCCACGGTGCGGGCGCCCCGGGCTCGGCCTGGAGTGGGGGAGGGGGGCGGGGGAGGGGCGGCGGGGCCCGGGGCAGGGATTTGGGGTCGGGTACCGGGGGCTGGAAGCGCTAAGGAGACCCGCTGGGCGGACGTGCGTCTCCTGCTGGTGCTGCAGGGGCTTGGGAGCGCTGGCTACAGGAGGTGGATCTCGGCCTAGTTTGCTCGCCCCGAAGTAGAACTTTATTTCGAGGGAATCCATCCATCTGCGGGGGACAAACAGACAAACAAACAAAGGGAAGTCGAGGTTGGGGAAGAAGTTGTCGCTGCCCCGGCTACAGTGGTGCGGGCTGGGGGGGCGGAGACTCGGCCCCGCGGGGGAGCCCTCTCCCCCCTCAGCTCCTTTCCCTGGACTTTGCAGAAGCAAGAATGGTCCTCCTCACCCCGTCCCCGCCCGCCAGCCCTCTCCCCCGGCCAAGAGGAGAGCCTGGCTCCCCAGCCACCGGAGGGGGTCCCCTCGCTCCTCCCGCTCGCTCCCCGGTCCCCCCTCCAGCCAGCGCCACTGCCACCGGCTCGGTTCCACTCAATCGATTTTTGCTTCATGTCAACACTTATTACCGGTGAGTGTGAGGGTGATTTCTCCCCTTCTCCAGGTCTCTTAATGATTTCTGAGCTAGTTGTGTATTAAAGCGCTTAAATGAATCTGTAGGTAATCTATAGCATGAACACGGACCTCCTCCGCTGGAGACCCGAGGTGGTGAGCCTGAGGCCGCGCGCGGGGAGCCCGGGCCCCGCTGGCCTCCGCCCCCGCCGCCACCTCCGAGCGCCCGAGCCTGGGGCTGGGGCTGGCCGGACGAGTCTCTGGCCGAGGCC